>NC_142664.1:27784992-28098429 GCF_026168435.1 Sesamum indicum
GCAGGTGCTAAGACTGGTGAAACCCAATTGATGATAATTGCCAACTTCTTGCTTATCCAACCGAATTTTGACCTTGTTTGTATTTTGTCTTTTATCTGTTTGTTTGTTGGTCGCAATGGATGTTGAAGGTCAAGAGAGGTTGCCATCCGTACCGGACAGTGTTTCCTCTTGAATGGAATCATCTTCTTGGGAAGGTTCGTTTCTATCTCAAAACACACACACATGCCATGTCTGCTTGTGTGTCGTTAGAGAAGGAGCAGTAGACAGGAAATGCTTATTAAAGTTTGTATCTTTATTCAAATTTTCTTCTCGGTTGTTTGAGTGATTTTTTATGTTTGATTATATTGCCACATGCATCTTTCTTGTGTCGCCTGTTTGAACCATCTGGTATAAGATAAATGGGTGATCCTAGCGAGGATACTTGCGTCGTGCTTTATGTCATCTCCACTAATTGTATCCTAATGGATGTATCGTAATATTTCGCTCAGAAGTTTGTTGAGACTTTTCTTCTGTTGCATAATCAAACTACAAGGAGCACCTGTCATGTGTGGCATTCTGTGAAAAATTAGGACTTAAGACACAGCTAAAGATAGTTGCAAAGACGAAAGCATATACTAATAGGTGGACAGACTTTTTTATGATACCGATTTATTAACAAGGTGTGCAATGATGTGGTTTTTGCGATTGATTATACTATTATCATGTTTTGCAGCATACTTGTTCTAAGGTCTGTTGTCATTCCCACACTGCAATGGGTGTTGCCTGATGAGTGCCAGCTTATTAATTATCAGGAATCATGTCCTTTTGGGGGTATTTTCAGATTCTATTCCTTCTTACGACTTGGACTGATTCAACTCTTCTATGTGAGTGGTGTTTTTCGCTTCATAATGATCTCCATGGTTTATTTTGAGCTTTGCTTGAGTGAAAAAATTGCAGACAAACAAAAGATTCCCCAATCATTCTGTTTCATGTGTTCTCATTGTTGTCTAAAAATGCACAGGCATTGGGACTATAGATGGCTAAATCCAAGCAATGTGTTTGAGAAGTGCTAATCATTCAAGCATTCCTAATTGTTTTTATGATTTTAATTGCTCAAGTTCTCAAAGAATTTTGACCTTTCATGTTGCTTTTCTTATTGACTAATTGATCAGACTTGTCCAAGAGCTGCCCAAATAAATCTGGATGTTAACAGCTTGAATCCTACAGATTAGATGTAAGACGTTTGTGGCACTGGTATTTTTCCATAATCTTATCTTCAAGCTATAGGCCAACAAGAATGTGGGGTCAATATTGCAATAACAAGTAGGAATCATTAACTGACATTGTAATGACTAAAGCTGCTGCATAATGCCAAGAAATCTCATATGATATGGTAGTGACTCCATTTTATATCACCGTGAATTCTAATTATTTGGAGAACATTATTTTTGCTCTTTAAGATATCTTCTGATGATCTCTTAGGGCTCCTTTTTTTAGCTTGGAATATATAGTAGTTTTGCCTTTTGGTTGTTATTTGAATCTAATTTTGTCACTTATTCAAATTATTTGCTAAGACCATCAAAGAACCTCCTCTTTGGGTGTTCTGTTCATGAGAAGAATCCTGTGCCTTTCTCCCTCTCCCTCTCTCTCTAGACACACACAAAGTCTGCAAGAAGAGCATGCATTATGTGCTGTAAATGATTTCATTAAATTTTTTCAGTGGGTTGACATAGCAATTTTGCAGGTATTCTGGTTCTACCCTATGTACATATCCAGCTTTATTCTAAGCACCCTATGGTATTTTCGCCTCCTTTCTTTTCTTCTACCTGTCTTTTTTACTTTGATTATATTGATGCTCTTCCCACATTTTACCGCCTAACATTGTTGTCATATCTTACCCCAAATATAGTCACGGCCCTTGCTGATACACTATCTGTGGCATTGAAATCTAGAATAAACGTATTCTATATTGTTATCGTGCTTTGTCATCAAATCATCCTCATATTTCGATCCAGGTATAATGACATTGCAAAGTATGGGTTTTTCGCAATAGAGAAGAATGGGGCTTCTGGTTCCGAATTATCTGACAAAAAGGACTCAACTGCATCACAAAATATGTCTGCCAGTGATAAAACTACTGACCTTGAGGGGTATGCCTTGAGTTATCGCTTTTAGACTAATTTGTTCTGAAGAATGTGCTATCCCACAAGGTTCTAAATTATGCATACAAAATTCTCCTGCTGCATTGTTTTATCTGCAGCGTAATGATTGGGATAGCTGAACAGGTCTACTCAGTTCTCCTATTGAGTTTCTTCTTCCTGGAGGTAAAATATTGTAATATCTTTTTATCTTATAATCGACTGCTTATTCCACCTTTATATGAATTAGATAATCCTTAGTTGTTTGCAGGTATATATTACTGGATTCATCCCTTACATTGGAAAGGCATTGAACTTTCTGCTCCTTGTATGGATGTATGCTTATTATTGTTTCGAGTGAGTAGTGATGTCCATGCACTATTCGGTTATCATTTTGGATGCTCAATGGGCTGGAGAAATGTTACACTGACACGTTTCCTCTCATTTTTAAGGTATAAATGGAATTATTCTGGTGTGAGTTTGGACAAAAGGCTGGACTTCTTTGAATCCAACTGGCCATTTTTTGCTGGTTTTGGTAAGAATATAGTGACAGAAGTCTCTTGTTTTTTACAATTTTATCTGGAATTCACTTTGCTGCTTGGACGGACCAGTTTGTTGAGTTGGTTTGCGTTACCAATGATCATTTGAACTATGCTGAAACAATAAGTAATTGTCGACGGAATGTATTTCTCTCTCGTAAAAGATGAAATAAATACATTTTATAGACCTTTTATCAAGTTGACGCTAGTTTATTTAGCAACTCCTTGATGAGACTAAGTGAAAGGTTATAACATTAGATCTACATGTACATTGTTACTGTATAAAAATGGTAGTTTTGAGAAATTATGGTAGAGTGTGCATAACTTTGTCCTTTGATGCATTAAGATAACTTTGGAAACTAGAGAAGAGATAACAGCTTCTGATCCCCATCATTGAATTGACAACTTTTTCTATTAGATGCTGTACGAAATAAGTATGCAGCAAAAATAAAAGACGAACCATTTCTCTTGGAGTGGTTCAGCTTCTATGAGCTTGAAAACATAATTTCATCTTATCTACAGAAAGGGATGATATTTTATCATCGTCTATTATTTTAGATATAGATCAGATATTCCTTTATTCAACGGTCCCCGACTATTTTGACATGCTACTCGTCAATATAAAGCCCGCCAACAGAGAACTATATTTGTGGCGTTTATACAGTTTGATGAGATGAAATGGTTAAATGGGTTTTACTCTGCTGGATGTTCTGGTTTCAGATTTTTATCCCACATTCTCCAATTAATAGTCTATTTAAGGGATTAAAATAATCTTCAAAGAACGATAATCAGGTTTCTAAGACATGTGCTGCTATGAAATGTCAACCATGATGGATATCTATTTGAAAATGTCTCGAGTATTGAGTTCGTCTTCGTGATATGTTTGATGAACTTTAACTCCACAGGTGATACTGAATCCCCATTGCAAGGGGAAGATGTTACAACGTTTTGTGTTGAATCTGTCATCGAGAATTTATCTTAATAGAACTATTTGTGTAGATGTATTGATATTTTACTGATAGAATGTTACGATTGTATCCTATTAGGAAGCCCGTGTATTCTCGCAGTATTCTTTTACTCTCCCCTGGTTAGCTATGGGGTTATGGCTACACTCTATCCATTAGTAAGTGCTCTCTCTCTCTCTCTCTATATATATATATATAATATGTATGTGTGTGTGTGTATCTGAATGTGTCTGCATTCGCTCACTTGTGTGTGCATTGATGGTTTACATCTTCATTTCGAGTTTCTGTTCTTCCAAGTTAGGTGCTTTATGCAGCACCTGTTTTTCGTGAAATTTTTTATGCTGTTTATATCGCCATCGCATCCTGTTTTCATCCAACTTCAAACACTAACCTTTCATTTCCAGATTCTTGTTTAAGTCTGATCATCATGATAATCTGTGCAGAAGAATGACCATATTCTAAATAATAGTGATAGCGCAGAGTCATCTGTTAACATTGTTTCATTATGGAAGCCTAAAAGATACTTGAGATAAGTAGAAGAATCTATACCCGTGAATAGATTGTGAACATGCTGCAGTTTTCTCTCGCTTGTTTTCATTTTCACTAAGAAACAGGCTTGTGTTAGGTACCGGCATTTGCTACATTTTAATTGCATGGCATCATTTTTTGCTTGACCCATTCCGCCTAGCAGAATGTTTGGTAGTGTAACGACTTTTACCGTTCTGTGGTAATTATAGCTTGTCTTTTTCTAGTTTGTTCTGACTGCTACAGGCTCAGAAGCAGACAAAGCCATTGCTTCTCAAAGAAAGAAATGGAAAGGTGCAGGATTGGGAAGGATCCCTATATTCGTCTCTGCTGATTATTTATCGTAAGCCACCACTGCAACCCTCTAGTAACTGTAAAATGACTTGTAAAGAAATTCACATAGATGGATAAACAACCTTATTTACATGATACTCGTAATTGAAAAATATTGTTAGCTAACAGAAGTATCAAATTTAATACGTTTTCACAACGGATCCCTTTGTTCCTAGGATGAAAGTGTTGTCTCTCTTCCCAATGGAACGTCGGCAGCAAGTGGTGCACAACCAGAAAGCCCTGTGATCACCGAATGTTACCGTTCGTCAAAATGGTATGTCTTTGAACACGAACCCAGTGCTTTTGGACTCGTGAATCCAACATGTTTTTGTTGCCCGAATTGTGCTTCTTGTTATACTGTGCGAGACTGGTTCTTGACATCATCCATGTAGGTCAGTTAACGTGATTTTGCATCATGAATATTTGGAAGAATTCGGATCAACAAGAAATCTATCAGTTGTTGGAGATGTGTGTTATTCATCATCTGTATATATAGAAATAAGAAGTGGTGATATAATTATGGGTTGAAATGAAGCAAAGGTTTGATTGTAGAGAAGCACATGGTGAAATGTATAAACATGTTTCTCTTGATGGAAACACTGTCCAATTCTCTACTGTACACTCTTCTTATCTCTTTATAAAAGCTTGCACATTTGAATGTGGTGTGATTTTTATCTTCTTTTTTTTTTTGCGCGTTCCATATATATAAATAGTCAGATGGTTGATACATACTGCTTATTCGTACAAAGTATCGAATGTAGCATGAATCACATCTTCACATGTATTAATGCTGAAGTTGAGAATCTCCAAAAATGAATGTTGCTTGGAATAAATTCCAAGAATTATGACAAGTGTGGGTACTGATTGATCCCTTTTTAGTCCAACTTGTCAACAAAAAACTAGGGTTTTTCAATAATGGATGGATGAATCGAGTGTGTTGCACTGGTCTTTGTCCAGAAATACCAAAAACAAATATGAATCCCCTCCAAGGAGTTGTGCATTGTGGAGAAGTCACTTTCTATGTTTCTCCAGTGGGCTTGCAGTAGCACATACATAGCAGATGAGATGAGACCCAACTTTTGGTGATTGATGGATGATGATGATGATGATGATGATGATATTCAACATCAACAGTATTGGTGCACGTGGGCCGCGTGTCACCCAACTTCATCTCATTTTTTCCTTTCCTTTCAATACGACAAGTTTTGGGTTAGAAATTTATGCACCCATCACAGTGGAGCCAACTCACACGCACACGCACTGCAACGTGCACACTCAACCAGCACAACGTACAACTCATCACAACACTGAACCCCCCCCCCCCTGCTTGGAGTTTTTTTTATTTGATTTTGAATGATTCGGAATTTATAAATATGAATTTTGAAGGGTTTATTAAAAAAATGCGATCTTGATATTGTCTTTGAAAAGAAAAAAATTATTGTAAATGACAAATTGCGAACCCTAATTTTACAAAATAGCAAATTAGCTAACATTTATTCGTTTAGTTGGTAAGGACGTACTACATTTAATTAATATTTTGATTTCCTTCTTTCCGTACTATGTTGGAGGGTAACATGTAAATATCATGTATAGTTACGACGACATGTCCAAACCTGTGATGATAATGAAAATCGAAGCGGCTCAAAGAAAAAAAAAAGAAAAAAGAAAAAGAAAAGTGATAACATTTCATTGCAAGAATCACGGATTAGTGGAATTAATTATGGATTAAACTGCTCTTTTTCACATCCCAATGCACATTATATTTATTTCTAATTAATAATAATAATATGAAGTGTAAAAGTATAATTTTGTGACATTTATTTAATTAGATATATATATACAAATAGTAGTGTGGAAAGTGAGAGCTTAATGTCAAAAAGCAGTTGACCTCCAATTTTGGTTCATGTAGGTATTATCTACCAAAATTTACATCTTTTTAGGTATACAATATCTTTGTCTGTACTTTCCCCTCATTTTCTGCCTTTTTATTATTTTTTTTTCATTTATGCAATAAATAAGTATTTAAATTAACTATAGTATACAACTACTATATAAATATATATATATATATATAAAATAAAACTATATTGTTGGATCAGTTATAATTAAATTATTATATTAATGTCCCGTTATAGCTTATCAGGTCTACGTAGTGACAAGATTCAAATTTCAAACTTTTTATTTAGGATTGAAGTTTTTGGTCACTTGAACTCGAATCCCATCTACGTGTTTTAATAATTTATTATATTTTAGTTTTACCATTTGATATGGAATTATTGATGCACTTTGTTAGATCAAAATGAACCAAGCTCGAGTCATTTAATCTCGTGTGTGATTTATTAATTTAATAAATTGAATTTAAATTAATTTTTACCAATCAATTTAAATAAAATATCGAATAATTTGATTTATTTTTTAACTCTAACAAGGAATCATCCAACACATACCATGATCTACGTGTTGGGATTTTGTAGCAATGGAAATGGTAGGTGGGGGGAAAAGGTAAAGTGGAAACCAGTTTCCAGTGTTTGGTACTAAGTTGATTCGAGGTTGTGAAAGATTGAGGTAAAGCTGTAAGACTTTGCATAACACGTGTTAAATTGTTAACAAGTTTTTATTTTATTTTTATTTTTATTTTTTTAATATGTTCGTTGCACAATACACCTTAAAGATGAAATTAGTTCTATTCGAGACGAAAGAAAAAACGAGTTAAATGTACCATAGTTGACTTCACTTTATATTCGAGATGGAATTAATCGTGTTTGAGGTGAGAATAAAAAAGTTCAAAAAATTGTACCTAGTAAGTATGCCATGACCAAAAAAGTTTATAAAATATCTATTTTATGTAAACTATTTTGATTTCTGAATATTTGGGTATATATACGTCGCAAAATATTAATTAACGAATTAAAGTAAGAAAAAAGATGCAGTTAATACCTAAATTTAAATGTTTAGGAATAAAAGGTAAAATTACGATGATAATAATACATAATAATAATAATAACACCATAAATATAAGGTACGTACCAACCATATATAGCAGGGTATAACGTATTATTATTCGAGTAGTAAAAGTAGGCAAGAAATTGAATTAATAAAAGTTGAGGGGTGGTCCAATCTTTTCAAAATTCAAAAAATTGAGTGGTTCCCGGCAAGATATTCAGGAGATGTGGGGCTACTTTTGCACAAAACATGTTAAACATGCAACACAAAACCAGCCCCACCATTATTGTTTTAATAATAATAATTTTAAAACTATCACTAAAGATACATATCGTGATTTTTTTGACACAACGTAATTCTAAAACACATAATAGCCAAGCAAATTTTGATACGAGTCGAATTGATAATAATTACATATACAAACATAGCGATAATTGTATTTGTTATGATCGAGTTAATACACATTTTTAATCGTTAATTTGGTGTTTCGTCTCTATTGTATTCCACATATCCACTCCAAATAATTTGTAATACACATTTTGCCATCAATATTTAATTAAATTCTCTTATTAAAAAATAGAGGTCCTGATTCCAAATCTAAATTATTCACTTTGGTTCTATTCTACTCCGAAAAGTGCAACATTTTATGTGTTACATATACAAGACATGTGTGAAAATGTGCATGTGATTGTAATATGGAGACAAAAACAATTGTGACATTCAAAGGAAGTGAATTGAAATTTCTCTTTCCATATATACAAAACGTTCCAACTGTTAATTCAAAATTCTATATATTTTCATTCCAATTTTGTGTTATAATTTCTTATCTTCACTATATATCATGTGTGTATTTATACAAATTGTAGTGTATATTAAAGAAAATAATTTATAAACTTAACATATATTCGTTGCACGAATTATATACATATATATACCAAATGGGACGTAAAAAATATTAAAATAAAATATCTGAACCATCAATTTAATTTATATGTATATAATTAAGGGACTAATACAAATTTAATATATACATACATAAAATTCATATCATCCATATACTTGCATATATAAATTAAATAAAAAATACTTTATAACAAAAAGTCTGAAAATTTTGCAGGATATACAGAAAAACAGTACTATCAACAACACACACTTTACGAGCAAATCATTTCTACTTAATAATAATATATTTTTCTTGGATGGAAAAAAAATAATAAAAAAACAAGGGTTGATTGTAATAAGTAGTAACACAAAGCATTAATTCCCCCCTCCTATACAAATCTCTCTCACTCATCATCATCATCATGTCATGTCCCTTCGGACCAAACTACCAAATTACAATTTCAAATTCTTCACATCAATCTACACAAATATTTAAGATTCCACCCCACAACCAAAAAGAAAAAGAAAAAAATAATAATAATAATAATACAATATTACTAACAAGAAATCATCACAATAGAAAATTCCAAAATCTGAAACTGATGAATACCTCTGTCTTCTTCCCCTCTTGAAATCCATCCATTGTCTTCCTTCCTTCAGAAATTCACCGTCTTCAAATCTGATGCAGCTGCAATCTTCAATGGGTTCTGATGATGCTCTCTTTGCCCACTTATATATTAATTAATCCAAATAATTTGAATTTTCATTGGAATTAATGAGATTCTTGGGATGATTAATCATGATAATGTCTGACCTCGGATATATATGTGTGTGTATCGATCATCGTATGTATTACTGAGAACTGTTTTGGCCGCCATCATCGTCGCTGTCTGTAGCTTGAGGCTGGTGCTGCTGCTCAACGTTTTCTGAGTTCATGCTCAGACCAGTTCTTGAATATGCGTTAATGGCTGCCAGCATTCCCAGGTTCGACTCCGCCGGATTAACTCCTAATCCCAGATGCTGAGAGGGCTGCTGCGGTTGCTGTTGCTGCTGCATCAGAATTGATCCTAACTGCAGTGGGTTGGCTCTTCCGCCTTGAAATTCAAGATTCCCTGGATAGTTAAATCTCGGCATGAAATGCAGCGGTGCCTGCAGGGTGTTTCCGACGCCGTGCGCGGTGGCGAAAGGCCACATCTGGGCTGCCTCCGATGGGCCCGTAGACGAGGCTGCTGCTAGTGTTTGAGCGCTGTTGCCGCCGCCGGCCGCTGCGGTCATGGGGAGCATCCAGAATGTGCTGCCGCTGGCACCACTGGTGGGTGCCGGCGTCACGGCCCACATGGCGGCGGCTGGCATCATGTTCGCGTGCCTCATTAGGCTTCCCGGAGATTGGCCCGCCGAGTCTTGGGGTTTCTGCAAATTTTGCAAGCTGTTTTGGGACTTGAATTGCTTGTTTGAAGGCGAGCTGCTGGGGCCTTCGGCTTGAGAATTGTTGGCGCCTTCTTCTTTGAACAAGTCTTCTCTATATCTCTTCCGCAAGTAGTTCTCCGTCTCCTCCTGTCCGCCGCTGCTTCCTCCCGCCGCTAAGGTGTCAGTAATCTGAGCGGCTTGTAAAAGATGAGGCGGCGGCTGCTGCTGCTGTTGGTGGTGGTGAAACCCTAACATATGTGAGAAATTCTCCTCGTAAGGATGGTGGGCTAACCCCAGCGCGCTATGGAATGAATGCGGCGCGGATTTTGACGGCGGAGCCGAGAGACTGGAACCGCTGCTTCTGAGAGAGATGTTAAGGGTGGAGAAATTCGCCGGAATCGTGCCGGTACCCGTGGCGGCGATGATGGCCGGCTCGGCTTGCTGTAACAGCCACTCAATTGTTTCTCCGTCGGACTTATGGCCTAATTCTCGGGTCAGCTGAAAAACCCTAGCCGCACAAGCGGCCGGCATGCGGATGCGCCGGCCGCGGCCGTCGACTTTGGTGTGGCGGTCCTTGGTGGATCTTTTGGGCGGCTGTTGGGGTTGTTGCTGCTGTTCTCCCTGAGGCGCAGCTTGTACTTGTTGGGGCGGTCTCTTGGAGGTGGTGGGGTGGTCAATTAGGGTTTCCGATCTGGTGGCGATGGCCAGGGAGGCGTCGACGAGCTGTTGAGAAGCGGAGGGTGGTGAAGAAGCAGTGGGAGGAGGAAGAGATGGTGTATGGAGGGGGGAGATGAATGGGGGGGATCGGCCATGGAGACGGTGGAGGAGGTGGGGAGGAGTAAGATGATAAGGCTGAGAGGAGGAGGAGGTGGTGGTGGCGGGAATGGTGGAAGAGGAGGAGGAGGTGGTGGAGGAGGATTGTTGTTTATTGGTATGTGAAGAAGAATCAGTGAGTTCCATGTGGGGTAATCAAGAAAAGAATTTTGTTGGTGGGTTCAACTTCACTTCACCTCACCTCACCTCACCTCAAAGGGTTTGATGATATTTTCTTGTTTCCTTTTTGCTCTTCTCATCATTCATCAACCCCAACCCCATTTCCTCTTCTCTTTTCTCTCTCTAGAACCCAAGAAAATCAAGAGAGAGAGAGGGCTTGAAAATCTTGCAGGGACCTAAACTAAGAGTTTGAGAGTTTTTTTTGTGGGGTACTTTTACATCCTCTAATTGACTCTTGTCTTTGTATCTCTCTCTATCTATCATATAATATAATATATACATACATATACATACACGCAGGTGGGGTGGGGGTGGGGGTGGGGGGTTTTGGAAACAAAGAAAGTAGTAGTAGTAGTAGTAGTAGTAGTAGTGTAGGTGTGTAAGAAACAGGAAAAAAGAGAGAAGGAAGGGGAGCACTCGTGGGGTATTGTAAAAGGAATGTGAAAAATTGGCTTTGTTTTTACCAAATATGTAATGTAATACTCATCTACTGTCTCATTCACTCACCACTCAAACCTTAATTAATACACCTCAAACATCTCCCACTCATTACACACTCATCATCATAATACACTCACACTCACACCCACACCCACACTCATATTAATGTCGCCCTGCAACAACATTAACATCCCATCTCCTCAAATTTCACAATTACCCAACATCATCCACCTTAATTTTTCTTATTTATATTAAATTTAAAATATATATATATAATAAATTTATTCTGTGATTAATTATCTTTTTCAAAATTGTACATCAATCACATAATAAGTTATTATACTTACCATATAATCGATTCAAATTTAATCTAAACTATAATTTCCCTCATCATCATCCTACTCCTCTTACCCATAATATATATCTACTTTTCACGCACACCCACAAAAAAAAAAAAAATCTAATTTGATCGACATATTATTGTATTGTTATGTGATTGATTACATAATTTAAACCATATATACGCTAATCACATGCGCGATGTTTGCATTGTGCTGGTCGTCTGATTTTAACTTGAATTTTTAGCGGATTCCAATCTGAGCTAATTTTTATCATAAAATTAAATTGTATTTATACTCAGTTGATTTAATTAAAAAGAAGGAATTAACATATGGACTTCATATATTCTTATTTAAATGAATATGTTTTGTGGGACATTATATCCATCAATCACTGATTTATATATTTATCAGTTTAGCCCTTATATTATAATAAAATTGATCTCTGTATATATATTTGCAACAAAGTGGAAATGAAATGTATATTTATATTTAAGTTTATGTTAGAATAGTTGGACAAAAAACAATTGTTTTTATTTAATTTTAGGGTATGCTGATTGCTGGGTGGCAGATGGGCTGTGCAGGTAAGCATCAGATAAAGCATCTAATGCACACTGTACGACAGCTCATCCCAACTCAACCCCACACTTTTTTTTTTTTTTTTGGAAAAAAAATTGTATATAAATATAAATAACATATTCTTTTTTGTTTAATTTTAATTCCTTTTTTCTCGTGCAATTTAATTAATTTTGGGAGCAAAATTGGCTAAAAGACGACCAAAGTGCACTTGTTCATGTCTTTTTGGAAGTTTTCTATTTTTTGTGGGACATGAATTTAAGTGCTGATTTTCTTGAAATGCACTTATTCATTTCACTAATTTATTTATTATTTAGATCTAAGTTGGATATATATATATATATATATATATTATGGCTATTCTTTTTTACATAATTGATATATAGAATCTAATTTGGTCATATATATTCATTCATCAATTTATTAATGATTTTAGCTGATTGCAGAGCTCTTTTTTCTATTATATATATATATGTATTAGGTGATTGCATTATGGACTAAAGCAATTTTTTCAAAACATTTCCTTGAACTTAAAGATTGGTGAATTAGGTCAGTAAACTTGTGGATTTGAAGAAAAATTCATACTAAACTTTTCAGAAAATATTATCCATTGACGATTATATTTTGTTTCTGAAGCAGTGATAATCAGATTACCTTAAAAATTCTATCTGATTTTCATCTTGTTGCACATCCTGGATCTTTAAACTGCTCGTAACCTAAAAATCAAAGAGATTAAGGTGCAATATCAAACTTAATTTTTTCAACCTACCCATTTGTGATCCGATCGACGGTTCGAACGGTCCGATCATCCAAATCGGAGTGGGTTTTAAAATCTTGGTCATGTGTACATTCAGTGTTTGAATTAGGGTTGAGCCATATCGGCCAAGATCTACGCGTAAACTTATAAACCCCAGTATGTTTAGACATTTTACTGTTCTAACTATTATTTTTTTTAATGAAAAAAAAAGGGTTCTTGACAAGTTGAATAACAAGTAATCAGCTACCACCAACAAGACCCAATTATTACCTTTTAAAATTTAGTTCATCAATGATTCCAATTTGTGTTTGTGTTAGGTTGAACAACTAATGAATAATAATAATCAGCCACCAATAAAACTACTAAAAGTGCTAAAGTTGGCTTTTGTCACCAATTAGAAGCACATCTTACACTTTTCCACCACTTGAAACTATACTTAATTCACCCAATTTTCCCTCAATTTTGGTAGCATTTAACTCAGATATAATCAAATTAAATACAACAATTATAGGTACCAAACTTCAATACACTTTTGTCATAATATAGGAAAAAAGATTCACTAGATAATATAATTAGTAATTTTTTTTTAAAAAAAGGGTCATAATAATCAAAATAATTACCATAAATATGCATAAAATGTGCCGGCAATAGAGATTTTCGTAACAAGAATTGTGTAAAATATTCCTTGATTTACAATGGTTTTTAAGCCGCAGTGATTTATAGAATAAAATATAATTAATTTTTTTTTGTAATGAATTAATATTATATTTTTTGGAGTAATATTTATTTATAAATTAAAGAATATATATATATAATAATAATTAATTAGTTGATTGGATCAAAGAAATTTTCTTGTATGTTGATGATGAGTCCAAAGGAGACATATCCCATCATGTAATTCAAACAGATGGAAAAGGACAGTTTTGTCCAATTATATATATATATGTATGATCATAATCAAATTTGATATAATCTAATCATGTCCACCTACTATAGAAAATTGAAACCAATATAAGCATGAACATATATAATTAATTATCAGCAACAATCAGCTCACATGGACCCACTTTCCTTGTTAAATATTTGGCCATTCATCATTCCTACAGATAATCATCAGAGTTATGATGAATTAAAAAAAAAAAAAAAAATAACCACACAAAAATCAGCCCCACATCCTCATCTCCAATCATACAAATAAACAATATTCAATTTATTTAATTAATAAAACATTATCTTTTAACACTCAAAATGATTTTTTTTTATTTTTAATTTTCGGAAAATGGAACTATTCCACTCTGTTTGGTCTTTAATAAATTAATTGAGGTCATGGAAGAAAATAAATATATATATATATATATATACACACTACAACATAATCATTTATTTTGAAATGCAAAGAAATCAATCGAACTGGTTGAGCTCGACTCGTTGCCACCCGTAGCTACATATTTGCCATGACCATACCATGATCAATTATGTATATATTTTTTATACTTATTGAATTTTAGGGTTGGTTTGGAAGAAAAAGGGAATGGGTAAATAAAACATAAGAGGGCCTATTTAATTATGATTGGAGGTTGGGTTAGGTAGGAACTAGGACCAATTTGACCCGGCCCACATAAGATTATACGGTTTTTGACCTTTATATGATGATCAAATACATAATAATTATGTTATTATAATATACATACATATATATATAGTCCTATGTAAATTAGTTAGACTTGTTTGGTATTATTATTGTTTTTCTATTGGTTCAATTTTCTTCCTGCAACCATATATATTACACTACAAAAAAGAAAAAAATGACTATTCTTTATATTGTAAATGACTGCCGCTTAATAATTAAGACAAATCAATGCTATCTTCTATGACAAAAAAAAAAAAAAAAAATCAAGACGAAAATTTAAGTTTTAACTGCAAACTCAATATTTATTACGATTTTAGCTATGATTGAAACATTTATTCTAGTGTCAATTGTGGATTATACTAAACCCTTTTTGAATTCAATTAGATGTTAATGTTAATGAACCATAACTATGTAGTCCTATTCCTAATAGATTGACCCCAAAATAGCATATCCAAATTATAAGAAATTCAATAGACGCGACAATTGCTCAATTTCAACCCTCCCATTTTATATTTGTTCGAATATGTAAATAGTTACATCTTTTGTCTCAATTAATAGATACATAGTACGTGTGCAAATATATATATATATATATATATCCTCCATTTTATTTAAAAGAAAAGATTGAATTGATTTGGTGGTGGGAGTTCATAATTTGTGGGCAGCAAAAAAGGACAGTAGATTCACTGTTCAAACATCATATGATATGAAATTATGAATCCCCACTCCCTTTTCAGTTTTTCCCTTCCCTGTAATGATAAATAATAATTTAAAAAAAAAAAAGAAAAGAAACTGAGAAAGGGACCCTTCCATTCCATATTCCACTGTTTTCTTACAAACCAACGACCCTACAAACTTTCAAAAATCAAAATTAAAACAACAAAAAATAAATTATTAAATGCTGACACAAATGTCAGCAAAAAATTAGTATTATTAAAAGCCCCCACATGGACTTCCTTTTTCGAGTAAAACCCAGTTTTCGATTGGTCAGACCCCTTTTTCTTTGTACTGAAACCTCTCAACTCCATCCCAACATAACTTAAATTCACCAGTAAATTTTTAACCTCAATGTTGATTCTCATTTTGTTCTGTACCCCACCTTGACTTTCTTTCCCCCTTTTCACCTCTCCATATTTTCTTCATTAATATTAACAAATTGTCAATAGAATTTCCGACCAACACTTGTAAAATTAGTGTTCCAAAGTAAACTTTTGGAGTAATTCTTTTTATATTCATTCCATGAATGGCGGACGGTAAAAGTGAAAAGTGGGGTTGGGTTTTCACGTTGGAGTGGTATTGAATCGTACCATGTACTAGAGGGTTTCAGTTTCAGGGAGTGTTGATGGGTCATTGTCAGACATCATGAATGGAGGGGAAGGGGTGTGTTTCCAGGACCAGCATGTATTACATATTTCATTTCACCATGTTGTCCAAAAGCAGATAAATTTCATTGGAGTTGGGGTGTTGTACGTGTTCTTGGACTACTACTTTTTGAACCTCCAAGTTGAAGAAGTTGTTGGGTGTAACAACATATTATTTCAACAGTAAATATGTAGGTGATGTGGTTATAAATGAGACACAAGACAGACAGTGTTCTGGATTTCTTGCTTTTGATGCAAGAACAATAAATCACTCTTTTTCTAGATTTTAATTCAGCTTAAGGAATATCTTTTACCCCATTGCAGGGATTTGTTTACCGTAATAACAAGCGTGAAATTACTATTTTGTCCATCCTACCATTGCCACTTGATATTCGCATCTTCATTGACCGAAATTTTCCTTATTGCCCTTGATCTTTCAATTTTTATTCCATGGGAGAACGACAAAGACAATGTTAATCAGCTAGTCTCCAAGAATAATTGAAGAGAAAGTAACATGTGGGTTATACGAAAATGTTTCAGAGGTCGATTCTAGTTCTAATGTCCTTATTTTTCTTGGTAGGAAATTGACCCTCATAGTAGATGAAACAATAGATTTGTACAACAGTGATTGCCCTTGTATCCACTCCGGGGGCGAACTGGCAAAGTGCGACAATTTGACTTGATATAAAAGCAAGCTCAAGAGCCAATCAAATGAGAGCAGTAGGAGATGAACGATAAAGGAAAGAGGATGAAAAATAGTTCCAAGAGTTGGAAGTTTCAGAAAATAGCAAATAAATATATTTTCCCAATCTTTCAACCCTCTAAATGACTTGGAAAGAGTTCTAAACTAACATAGGGAAAAATGAGGCTACCAAAGTAGATCAAATTCAGAAAAAGGCTCTTTCTATAAAAAAGGGACTTCGTCCTCAACCCATCTCTAGTGGGATTTCACATATTCCTGAACTATGTTAAGGCCCTCGCTTTCTTCTCCATAATCCTGCAAGATGATTAAATCATAACCATGATTAACTTCCTATGGTTCTTTAAAGGAGGAATCGAAAGGATGAAATTATACAATTCACATAAATCTCTAGCCAATACCTTCACAACAACACAGGAGCAACCAACCACCTTTCTTGCTTTTCCTTCAGAATCAATTTTACAGAGCTGAATGCAAACAATATAGTGACAAATATGAGGTCTTTAAGCAAACTGATGAAAGAAAAACAATTACTATCTCAGACAATCAAAAATAAATTTGCATTAAGTAGGGGTAGAATATATTAGGTAGCAGAAACATGATTGTTACTGGAATCAAGAATGCACGTGCTGAGGGAAGTAACCATCAGAAATATTGGATTATAACATCAGCATGACACTCAAGGTGTCTCAGACGACCGTCGTGAGATATTTAAACCCAAGATCATCCTTTGGATGCAATAGAGAATAGTTGGACCCTCTAACTCTCATCTGGCCCTTAATGCCCTCTAATCTTTTCTTGAAGACCAATCAAAACTGCCTCAGAGTATTTACTTAAAATAGGTAAGAAAATCATTAGACTTATGTTTCCTCCTCAGATGTTCAGGTAGGCATAGAAGACACCTAACCAAATTCAACTGAAGGAATATACTCTAATATAGGGAGCTCCATTCATCTCTGAGGCATAGTATTAAGTGCCAAAGAGCCAAACTTCAGCCCCATTAGCCCACCCCGCAAGCCTTTCCGACTTACTGAAATTTGGTCTTCCAACAACAGAGGAGATAGACAATATCTCAATTCTGGAAAAGCAAAACATAGAAAATTTAAGAAAAGGGACACAGTAGTCACTTACTCCAGCCCACTCGCCTAAAGTTTTAGCACTAGGCACTGTGATCAAGCTGACATTATGGTCAGCACACAGGGCTTTCACCAATTTAACATAATCTGCTTGGTCACAGTCCTCTGCCAAAACACAGAGCTGAGCTGCATGCTTCTCAATAACCTTAGCAGCCTCATGGAGCCCTCGAGCAAGCCCACCATGAGCCCTTGACTTTCTCAATACCAGCTGCAATGCAGTCATGATATCCATAGGCTCTCCCAGAGCTGGAGCTGGTGCTGGAGCCTCTGCAACAGCAGCATCCTCACTGTAAGAGGCCAAAAGAAAACAGTGAATTAGGAAGCTCGTGAAAAAACTGGGAAAAGAGTCGAACCAACCCAAGTATGAAAATTATCAATACTTTCCACATTTGCTTAGCCCTTCAGAAGGAAATTAGGTGGAGATGGTTATCACTGCACAGCAAAACGAATGCTGCCAGATGAGACTCATTGAATGATAGATTGGCCACATATCCTCAAGCAACTTACAGAAAAAGTGTACGTGTGGGTACTGAATGATATCAGGCAGATCTTCAAAGAGGATAGTAGAATCATCCAGCAGCAGAGGTAAAATAAAAACAACAATATGTTGACAAAATATACTGGTAATGATGGAAACCTCAAACCTCAAAAATTCATAAACTTGTTTTTCTCTAAAACAGACCAAAAAGGGGAAGAGCCAATCATTGAAATGATAGTGCAAGGGATGCAGTAAGACGGGAAGCCAATCTAACTTGGATAAATCATGCAACAACACCAAATCCAACTTCCAGGACTTAAAATGCACACCCTGGAAAGCAATCCAATAGGTCTAACCAAAAGAGATAACAGCAGTATAGATGTACATGAAAATTACCGAATTTCAGTCTAACCGAAAAACAGTCATGCTCTTTTGCATCCATATTACAACTCATGCAGAAAGTAGGACATTTCTGTGTATGAATTAGGCAAGAAGTTACAACTACAAATCCTTAAAAGTTCAGAATTTCAAATTACCCTGACATTTTCCTTCTCCGGATCTTCTAACCTGTTGGCACGAGCGAACAACCAACACAATCAGCAAAAGTAAGAGAAGAAAAACACTACGCCAAATCACAAAAGTTCCTTATTTCCCATACTTGTTAAAAGAAAATCAGAAAAACACAATAAACCTCCATCTTTGAAACAGCACAATATTTTATACTAAAAGATTCCAAGACCAATATAACAATAATCGAAAACATCATATGCAGAATCACTGAAACAACTCCTTAGGTGGATACAAACTTGGAGCAATTCAATTCGTTATACAACCTGACCAGGTAAAGCAATTCCAAGCAAGAATCGAAACATTCAACTCGTTCGAAAACAATTCCATATCAATACAATAAACGAATAATTACTTATTGAACCAAGTAAAATGCTGAAGTGACAATGCACCAGAAAGTAGAGCGGCGGCGGCGATACTTAGCAGAGCGGTTAAAGTGGTGGTGGAAGTGAAGCTGAGCAGAAGTATAACTTTATACTGTCTGAGATGCGGCATAAACCCTAAGCCTGAGGCCGAGGGAAGTTTCAATCTTCATTTACTAAATTACCCCTGGCCTCGAAGAACCAGAAGCACTGTTTCCGGATAATTATTTCAATATTAATTTATTTCAATATTGATTAATTATTTAGTTTAATAGTATATTAATGATAAATTGTAAAATATTATCAAATTTAATTACTGATTTATCTATCCATACCCAGATCTATACTTTATTATTAAGGGATAATATTATTTTTGTATCTTATATTTTAATATTTTTTTCATTTATTTGATTAGTATATTTTTAAAAAATATTTACTTCTAAAATTTTAAATTGGTTGTGCTCGGATATTTGAATGTGCTATATATATTAGTATTTTATTATTATTGGTTGTATCAATTATTAAAATTATTGATGTTATAATTCTTTTTCCACAATGTTCTTAATTTATTACTCAATGCGATTTGGGGAAACCCGAATAATAATAATTTAGTAATACGTGGCATATTTAAATGTGTGTGCACAATTAATTTTTAAAATTTAAAAATATATATATATATTTTTAAAAAACTATCTCAATTGGATAAATAAAAATATAAAAAATTATTGAGGAAAAAAAATTGAATGAAAAATAGGTGTGAAAGTTGGGAACACAGATAATAAAGAGGTTGAGAAGAGAGACACTTTCTCTTAATAATAAAATACATATATATGCCTCCTAAAACTCTTTGATTGGGCCCACAAGAAAGGCGAAACAACTCAGTTGGATACGAGCTTAGCTTGCCCATCAGTAGGGAGACAAGATCGATAAGCTTACTTCCTACTTTATTAATTGACAAGCCCAATAAATAAGTCAATTCCAACTGGACACGTCATCATATAACTAGACGGGCATATTACATCAGGGTACATCACCTTAAAATATCTCTAAGTGCTCCTAATAGATTGATGGCAAATGAGCTAGAAATCCACGAGTAACTGATTTTTGGATATTTCAGGCAAACCAGTATGACTTGGTAAAACAGTCATATTTATTTGAATTACAAACGATTTTTTTTTAATAATAGCCATCTCAATGGGCTTTCCAACTGTGTATCTACAATACCCCGGCATCCTACTCTATACACGCCTATAAATAGAGATCTGTACAGTCATTTGATAATATTAAACCTCACTCACAAACTCCACTTATTTTCATTATTTTCTATTGGTTTACATTTTGCACTCCATACGAAAATATAATAACTATCATGCTTTGCACTCTAAACTTACATTTCGCACTCTCGATTTTTAAGTTATTTTAAACTTACATTAAGCATTAGGTAATAATCTCTATTTTGTAGTGTTAGTCCTCATTGATCTTATGATTTTCCTTAAAGATTCTGCGATATTGTGGTATAGCAAAAAACTTAGTATGCATCATATGGATATAATTTTATTCAGATTAGAATATTTTCATCGGAATATAAAGGCAATTTTTATAATTATAATAATAATAATAATTCACTATTATTATTTTTCTCATGTTACATTATTTTTATATATCTAATTTTGCATGACGCCCTAAATATTAACTCAAATCAGCTTCCGTCAAAGTTATTTTTTTATTTTTTACAAGAACAATCCAAATTTTTTACAAGAACAATCCAAATTTTTCAATATTGTCTCTTCTTTTTAATATTTATTTTCAAATTTCTAATTAATACATTTATAAATAATTATTAATTTTAAAAAATTAAATTAATTATGCACATACATTTGATCGTGCCACATATACTAGTCTTTAATTAATTATTGGTTATTATTTCGTGTATTAATCGTTGTGGCACGTCATTTTTTCGTGTGTATAATAAATAATATTTCACATTTTTTAAGATATATTATCATAAAATAAGAATAAAATACATAAAAAATATCAACATAAAACTTGACAGGTTAAATAAACCAGTTATTTTATTAGTTGAAGTACTTTTGGATCATAAAAAAATAATATTGCGGTATAAAACATGACACATTTTCTGTACAACACTTATTTTCTTTGTAATAGTATAGATTATACTATCTGAAAAATTTTGCATTTAATTATTTATTATGTTAATTAAATATAATTTTAATTTTTACCAACCTCAATTTAATGTTAGTTTTGAAATTTAACTTTAATTTATAATAATTATAAATTCATAAATTTAAATAATATAATTATTTAAAAAAAATATTTATTTCAAAATAAACTAGGGTGGACTAATTATCTGGTCGGTGGGCTGTTCTGATTGAGGAAATTAAGCATGATAATTGATAGGCCATCTGCCGTGTTGTGTTTTTCTGCTATTCAAACCCCAATATTCAAAGCTCAAGAAACGATCTATCGGTCTTGTTGAAGTTGATTCTTGTTACAAATCTGTGGTTTGGTATATCTCCTCTTTTGTTCTCGATCCTGTTCACGAGATTCGTGTGTTTTTGGAATCTAAAAGTTTCGCATTGATTTATCATATGCGTATACATGATTCCGTTTTCTATTCAAGTGTTAACTTTGATTTCCCACAGTATTAGTTGATGTGATTGGTAGTATTGGATATCAATATTGAGTAATAGTTGGGAGATGTTTTGTTTATGAATGTATTTAATTTTTGTGTTAGGGTTTTGAGTAATAGTTGGAAGATGTGTTGTTTATGAATATACTTATTGTGTGTTAGGGTTTTGATCAAGAAATTACCCTCCGGAATGTTAGTAAGGAGGCCTAACTCTAGTTCCGTCATTTGAGATTTATCATGGCCTGGAATATCTGAATTGATGAATGATAGGCTTGTTTTGTCAACCATGGACTATGTGAGGATGTGTGAAAGTTTAGTGATTTCTTGAGTATGAACAAGTCGGTTCACAGTTGTGACTGCTACGATGTGATTGTTTGACAGATTGTTTAGTTCTATCCCTGGTGAAAGTGTAAAGTTTGTGTATGATTGCCATTAAATTTAGGTTTTGGCATTTCGGGAACTTGTCAAAAGGATTATTGGAAGAGCTTCATCTATGAAGCCGCCTTGTTTTTGGGCTTAATTATATACCTTTGTGTTCTCAGTCACTCATCAAATGACAATTAATCTGTATCATATATCAATCTATTGAGTATGACGATCTCTTCAGATTATGGATATTGTTGACCACCGTCGGCTCTTAGATAGTTCCTACTCCACTAAGGAATGGAATCCAACAAAGAAACATATTGCTCGGATGGTTATAACTCAACTTACATAATTCATGATGTGAATTCAAGTTCAACAAAGGAACTTATTAATTTTTGACATAACCGACCCACACTTGTTCATATACAAACACGTGGACTTGGAAGTAATGAAATATGCTTGAGTTAACTAAATTGCTAGAAATAACGGAAATCCGCGTCAAATTAATGAAGTAACAAGAACATGAACTAATGATTGAAACATACTAAGTACCTATCCAAGCTTTCATATAAATGCATCTTCCTAACATTCCAAGTAAAAACTTGAGATTTGGTAAAGTCTAAATGTTGCTTTTATAAGATTTCAATTATTTCTTTCCAATAATAAATATTTATACTTATGTTAATATTCTTTATATGCCATTTGTATCATTTCAAGTTGAAAATCCTAGACTTATGTTTGAAGAATTCTTTATTTAGAATGTTGTTTGTTGGAGATACTGATATAGGTTAAGGCGAACTTGTGTTGGCCGAAATATATTTATTGACGGGAAAATTAAATCGAAGTTTGTTGATGACTTCTGTGATTGGTAAAACATATTGATTATTATGATCAATTGTCTCATATTAAACTTTTATCATCTTGTTAGCACCATCATTGTTTCAGCTGTGCTGTGGTCATTTATTTAATAACAAGTTTAAAAGCATCAGATATTTAATTTCATTGTTACCACCAAATGCCAAAAGTTTGTGATAAGAAGCATTTATTGAACTCATCTACTTTGGTTGCTTCCCTTAACCAGTTGTCGTTATTTCTTAGTCATCTTTAATCATTACAATTGATGGAGTTCATCATAGTATGCATCCTTTCTCATGTCATGCTTAGAAAACCATGTTGCTGCAAGCTAAAGAACATAGGACAGAAAATTGCAGGGGTTGCTAGTTGATTAAATTATTCTAGTGATGTTTTCCTGGAATAACCTTATCAACAACCATCATCAAGAATCTTACATGCAGTTACATGTTGTTTGACCCTTCTTATTTTTTAAATGATTAAATCAATTCAAAGTTACTTCTTTTTATCCTATTTTTGTCAATCTCTCTAAGTAGTGATCATAATTACGAGATTTGTTACATAATTTTGTAGCTTTGTTTTTGGTTCACAATCCCATACAATATAATATGAATGGATATTTGCGAAAACTATATTCTGCTTAGAGTCTTAGACTTTTTTCTTTTTATTATTATTTTATTTTTTCCTTAGAGTCTTAGACTTGTTGCTACATGTTATTGGTCTTGTAAACTATTGTTGAAATGAGGAGGATTTGAGCGTTAGTCTGTGCTTCTGAGAAGCATAATTGCCTTTGGATATGAGT
Organism: Sesamum indicum; assembly: GCF_026168435.1. Classification (NCBI taxonomy): domain Eukaryota; kingdom Viridiplantae; phylum Streptophyta; class Magnoliopsida; order Lamiales; family Pedaliaceae; genus Sesamum; species Sesamum indicum. The sequence goes on from NC_142664.1 coordinate 27,808,713, forward strand.
CTTGTGAGAAGAATCTATGCTGACAGACAATAGGAGCATCCTAACATGAGCGAGCCTTCATCTCACCACTGTTCTGATCAGGATCCTATTTTATCATCATTTGAATTATCAGTTATGTTTTTCTTATTGATGCATAGATCACTTTTCTAATTCCAAGCATGGATATCTGACTTTGTATGGTTTTGTTGGAATAGTCACAGTGACAAATGCTGTTAATGCCTTAGGAGGACTTGTACCTATGCTTACATCCTTCTATATTAAGCTGCACTTTTTGGTGCCCAGCACTCATTGCTTGTCATGATGCTGCTGCTGACATGCAATTGTATGCTGCTTGTCGATCCAGATGCTATGGCTGTAGCGACAGTTGGAGATCTTAGTCCTCATCCTGTTGTTGCAGGTTTTGCTTTCTTTCCATATATTTGTTCCTTAGGTTTCCTTCTGACTCTGTATTTACCGATGCACATTGGATGCTTCAAAATGTGTCCAGAAAAGTAATAGAAAAGAAAAAAATAGACATGTGTATCCAATATTTTTAATATGTAGATTAGGCACGTCGAAATGTATAACATGTTAAAGTATCATAAAGTTGAGATTGTTTAATGTCGATATACTTTTTGTGTTTACTTAAATGTTAAATGCACTAAAAATATATGTATTATACATTTGAATAATTAACTTTTTCCTTTTTACCAAAATATCACTGACCTATTTTTTTCCAAAAACAAACACTATCACATAATTTATAATTTTATTGTAGTGTAAAGAGAATTCCTTATCCATGTCATAATGTCCATATCATAGTCATGTAAGTATTTGTTGTTTCTGGAGGATGTACCTTATATCCTTGTACTTCATATTGCCTCTATTTTGGTTCAAATGGTAAACTACTGCCAAACCAAGATTAGGATTATATTTGGACAGGCCACGATTTTGCATTAGTATGCTGAATCTATTCTTGAAATGATTTGTTCTCAGGATTTGATTGAATGACCCAAATACTTCAACTCTTAAATGAAGTAGTGTTCACTATAGTATCCTGAAGTAGTTAATAATTTGATATTGTTGAAAGCAACTTGGATCTTGTTCCTTAACCCTGAGTTTTTTGCTTACCTTCAGTTTTCTGGTCTTGTGCTTTTCTGTTCTCTGGTGAATAACCGTTTTTCCTTTTCATTCCTTTTACACTGTAGCAAATGACCTTTCTGTCAGTCTAATGTATAATGTGATTTGTGTGGTGTGTTGGAAAGAAAGATACTACCATACGTCTAGAATTCAAAATAAATCTGATTTGTTGCGTCAAATGGCAAGAAATTGCAGCCAGAGGATCTAGCTCTTTGGCTGCACAAGAAATGCGCAAAGTTGGTTGTGTGTTTTTAGCGCATTATCTCTTTCTTTCACAAAAATAATATATATTTGTATCTTCATCAGAATCATGTTTGGCACATATTTTCCAAGTCAGTTACTGGAGAAAACCTTCAATATTGGTTGTCGAAAGCTAGCCAAACAACATTTTAATAGATGTAATTTTAATTGAACCTCCGAAATTAGCTTATTTCTAGTATTTTCAATAGATCTAATTTCAGTTGAATTGGAGAATAGGAAAATGAAGAAAGGGTAAAAAATTTTAATACAAGAACATAAATATTTTTTAGTCTGAGATTGAACATGATGGCACTTTTTTGCACAATGATAAACAACAGGTAGAGGATAGATCATCAGTCAATACTTAAACCTAATTAAAGAAATACATGTTACATTTTAAAAAAAAAGAACCTTAAAACTATTGACTCTAAGTTGAAAGTTGAAATGAAATCCCTAATAAGAGTTCTTCAAACCAAACCCCATTGCTTCACTGTGGTCTTACATGAATCTTAGTTAGCTTCTGCATTGCTTTCTGCTGCTTGTCTACGCCTGTGGTTGAAGATCCAACTTTTCATCACTGTTCTAGTAATCCCAATCTCTGCACATATACGAGTAACTTCTTCTCTAGAATACTCCCGGAACATCTTCCAACCATTGCTCTCTGCAATAACCCTCAATCTTTCACTTTGTTCACGTGTTATCCTTCTTCTACGCAAGCTCACCTCTATCTCCTCTGTCTGTCGTCCACTAGCCTCCTGAACCGGCTCTTCCGGCCCCTGAAATTGCTGATTCATTGCTTGCCTTCCTATTGGTGCAGCAGTTCGTGCACGCCTTGTGTATATAAACTGTTGCTGTGGGACTGGATGACCAATTACAGGGGTCGGTTCAGAAGAAGTTGCACGGCTCGTGGATGTTTGCTGATGAGCTTGTGGCTGTGGGTGCAGAACAGGAACTGTTGCTGTGCCATGCTGCTGGGAAACAGCATTATTTTCAGCCTGTGCACGAGGAATCTCCACCTCCACTCGCCTGTGGAAATTCCGGTGGCAATGACACGCAGCACAGACTGTGCTGTTTGTTGTGCTGGCCTCGAATAGACCACAACCATCAACAATATAGCCCATGATTGTGGTTCTTGCTGCATGATTGTGCATGCATTCTCTGTACATCACAAGGACTTCAGCCCTTGCTCCTTGGGAACTGATGTTGACGTTGATGTTTGTGGCCATTTCAGTAGCAGAGAAAGATGATAACAAAAGAGGTTTTGTTAATGTTTTGATTTAACAAAACTGCAGATTGGTTTCCGATGGTGGTGGGGAAATGAACCAGAGGGGGGTTTATATTCACAACTCAGCACGAAATCTAATCACAGCAAGCTGTCTTTCTGTAAAGTTGTAGTGCAATTTTAGTATGGAATTTAGTGTGCAATATCTCTATCTCCTTTTCTGAATGTGTAAATTCAGTCAGTATGTATGTGAATATTGAAATCTAAATAGATAGGCTTAGAGTTGTAATGCTCTTACTATTCAAAAATTTAGAACGGGATACTAAAAGGGTGTATATGAATTATCGAGCTGTAAATTTGTTGACCAGCAAATTTATTCCAAGATTAATGATAATTTTTTGCGCATATCTTGCACATAGTCGTACTTTGCGCATATTTTATACGTAGTCGTTCTTTACGCATATTTTGCACATAACTTTAATTAGTGCATTGCAATTGTATTTTTTTTTTTTTTTTGGATAAAGCATTGTAATTATAATCATTGCAATATGAGTAAATTTTACTGGAATGTGACTCATAAACCAGTCAAAATGATGTTACTAAGATTATTATGACATACCTTTCAAGTCTTTAAGTGCAACAACTCAAAATGAGTTTGTAATTTCAAAAATTGGCATATTAGTTTCCTTACTTGGTTGTGAAAGTTTGGACCAAATTAAATATGTTGCAAAAAATCATTACATGGGATTCAAATTTTAACGTTGTTTCACTTGTTTCTTCGTTTCCTTTTCTGGTGTATCATTTTATAATGTTCAGATAATATCTAAACTTATTTGTGAAAAAAATAATAAAATACAAAATTAAGAAGTATAATTTAAACCACTCTATATATAGTCCTTTATTATTAATTAGCTTGCATAAATTTAATTTATTTTTTGAGATATTAATATTTGATTAATCCTAAAGTTTAATAAAATAGTCTACCTACAAAGAGGTTTCATTCACTTTAAATTGACAAAAAGGAATGAAATGTTTACAATTATATTACGTTCAACTTTGTTGACTTCTATATTAATTATTAATTGGTTCAAACAAAATCCAAATAAAGTTTGTTTTGAATGTTGAACAATATATAGAGTCAAATTTATAAGCAATATATGTATAGATTTTGTGGCATATTATTTAAAGTTTTCATTTATTAGTAAATTCACATATGTACCTAAGCTATATATATTATTGGAATAAGATTATTGTATTAGACATATATGTGCGAGAGTTTATTATGAGTGATAGTCTCTCTTGATTGTTTGTTCTGCCACAATAAATATTTTGTGATGAAAAATTAAATAATTCAGATATTAGTCAAAGTTATATAAACTATTTTGCACAAAATGTTAATGTGATTTGTGACTGCATTAGTGATAAAAAGAAACTATATTATAGGTAAGTTTACCCATTTAATTATCATTTTTATTCATCTTTGACTACATACATTCATACAAACAATTAAAGAAGAACGCAAATGACATGAGAGAACCATAAATTATCCGACAACAATATTTTTTATATTGTGATTCATTGAGTATCGTTTTTGTATATAATACATATATATATATATGTTAGTTCCCGCGTTACTTTTAACATATGATTATTGGCGATTTGGATAGACATATTATCATAACTAATTCCTAGTTTTCGTATTTTGAATTTTGTGCCGTGTATTTTATGTGCAAAATTATGTTACCGAGGGCCGCTACATTTTTATGTTGGACAAAACTGCGCCAATCTTAAAAACTCATTGCTAGTTAAATATATACTATCATTATTGTTGTTGTTGTTATTATTATTATTATTTGTATTCAAGAAATATTAATTTGAAAACTATATCTAGAATTTAAAAGCGAGTTGCTCAAGTCATACTTTCTTATCCCCTGGAAAGTTTCCTTTTCTTTTTTCTTTTTTCTTTTTTGATTTTCTTTTAGAGGGATAACTATTCAATTATAAATCTCAAGATATAATCAACTTCCATTTTCAGTTTTCCCCCCTTTTCCTTTGATTTAATTTCATGTGTTTATGTATTCTTTATAGTATTATTTTGAGTTTAATCGCATTATTAATCTCACACTCTTTTAATAATTAATTTAATCTCAAAATTTAATATTGGTACGCAAAGAAACGTCCTACTATTAAGTTTTTGACAGGATGACCACATGCTCCGCACATGACTGTCAAATGCAGCTAGTCAAATATTTGTCACATCTTTAAAGGGAGGAATGCAATTTTAGTACTACAACTTAGGAGAGATTGACATTTTTGATCCTACAGTGCACGACTTGATTTCGCAATTTAGACCTGTAACTTTAAAGTTTTGACAATTTTATCATCTTTTTTTTTTTGGTCAATTTAACGATTTTAGTTATATAAATCAATTTGTGCAAGACTAAACATGCCAACCCCCAAATTACATTGCTAAAATTATAATTTAATTGAGTTTATGTCACATCCAATTTTCTAGTCAAAATTGACCCAAAAAATGACCAAAATTACTGAAATTTTAAAGTTACATAATTATATCACCCCACAAGTTACTGAATTAAAATGATAAATTTCCCATCTTGAAAATGTAATTTTAGTTTCACACTATGTATTGTTGGTCCCATGCAAGATCTTTATTTTCATAATGTCAATTCCAAAATAATTTCTAATAAATTAATTTGACCACAAAGTGATAGTTTACAAGATGTTATAAATACATAAGAAATTTAAATTAGTTAAGATCGATTGACTTATATAGAATTTGTCTGAATTTGAATCGTAAAAAATCATGAGATGAAAGTTGAATGCAAATTCAAACTAATAAAAAATTTATATCAAATGGATAAATAATATCAAAATTATAATTTTGATTGAAAAGTATTTATACTTTATTTAATATTTCAATATTTAGTGTTATATGGTTCCTCCCCACAATTAGTGTGTATATTCAGAAGTGCATTATGTTGATGTAAAATAATTAAGCAAATATTTTAACTTAATAATTAAAAGGATCAGATTTTTTGTTGCAAATCTTATTCTCTTCTACACTATTCAACATAAACACGATTTGATAACGTAGAATTCGAGAAAAATAATCAATCACTTGTCATGTAATTGATTTAACTCGACTAATTTGATTTGGACGAAAAAAAAGGGGATAATTACACTCTCTTTTCTTGAGGTTTGATGTAATTACACATAAACCTCATGCGGTTTGAAAAATTACATTTTAATACCCTTAAAGTTTGCTTCTATCTAACAAATAAGTAACCCGTTAGTCAAAATTCATTGAATTTGCTGATATTGACAAAAGAATTTGAATAAAAATTAACATTTACCATCAATTTATTATTGACTTATAGCAAATCAAATAATTTTTTTTTAAAATAAACTACTCTTATAACAATGAAAACATATATACGTCTTCACATGTGTGAAAACATATGAGGGTAATTTGATTTGATTTGCAATAAGTCAGTAAATATAAATTATTTTTTAAGTTTTTTGTTAATATAAACAAATTTTGACTTATTTATTAAATGAAAATCAATTTAAATATAATTTTTCAAATCATAAAAAATTTATGTGTAATTACAGTAAAATCTGGTATAATAGGAATATAATTATGCTTTAAAAAAATATAAAAATTAGATATATTAAATAGAATATAATATGAAATAGAAATTTCAACCCGTAATTTGATCATCTTGAGGTCTAAGTAAAAGTTGAAGCGGGGTGAGGCTCTCCCGAAGACAAACAATGTGAGAAGCCTTTTCATTCTTCTCCATAGGAGCTACAAACCGAGGAAACTTCCCCACCACAAACTCCCCCTCTATGTCCTTCTCTAGTAACCTGTTTCCAGTGCGCGGATTCAGCGCCAGCGCGTAACGACGACCCTCACTTACCTCATCAGGAAATACCACCGGAAACTCGACGGCCGCCTCTTCGGAGTAGAGGGTCAAGAAGACACCACCTGCCTCTATCAAAGGTGTGATGCTGCCGTGGATTTTAAAACCATCGAAGACCCCCAGACGACGTGCAATCCTTGAGGTATCTGATGGTGGGACGAAAGCAAGATAAAACGTCTCCAGTTCCAAATCGAGCACCACCGCACAACCGTGGTAAAAATCATAATCACAGCTGTGCATCCAGTACAGGTGTCCGTTAACGCAAAAACTTGGACTCTGGATCATGTCGGCGTCCTTATCACTCTCCTTTCCTCTCCATCGGCACGAAGAGATGGGAGTAGTGAGCGTGAGAATCTCGAACGCGGGACCGACCGACCATTTCGATGTAGGGGGTTTGCGGAGTCTAGTCAGTCTGACCAATTTATACGCCTTACTTGATTTATCGAAGCCCAAGTAGCAATGCGTGTTGATGATATTCACGTGGATCGGCGGTTGAGGGAGGTCCTGCATCTCCAACGTGCACACGTTGAGGATAGAAACTCGATCGACGGAATAGAAACACACGAGGCCATGGACGACCTGAGTGAAACCTTCATAGTCGGAGTATGGCACCCTTAAACGACAGACAAAGTTGCAGTTGTTGTTTGTGTTTCTCCGCTGGAGCCTGGCGTAGTAGAACTGGAACTCTCTGTCCGCGCTGTTGGCTCTTGATGCGAGTAGTCCGAGGCAAGGGGTTTGATTGCGGTGCGTCTGAATGAAGTAGTAGTTGCTGATGATTGAATTCCACTCTCTGGATATGGATTTGGCTCTGTAGAGATCGTAGACGGACAAGTAGGAGAATATTTCCCATAGTACGTCGGCCGGAAGATGTGATGGACGGCGGCAGAACCCCGTCCTCATTCTTGTGTTGTTATACTCAACCATCATGCTAACTGATAAGGCGAATACGTACGCAGTATATTCATGAATGTATAAATGAAAGTATTGGTATCTTAGAAGATTGAGTCCAAATACGTAATAATCATTAGGGCGTTTGAATCGGGATTGGATAAGGAGCAGTTAGAGTTGCAATGGCAGAAGCCTTTTGGGCTGTTTTTGATTGAGATTGAGATAAATGGGTTGAGTTGATATTCTTCAATTATTATATTAACTGCACTCATTATAATATTTATTATTTTTTGTGTAATTTAAACACCAAAACTTATACTTAACGTTTATGTAGTCTAAGGAGATGAGGTAACAACAATCATCATTCAAACAATCTCCGCAGCTATATAATATAGCCATAATTATACTCTTTTTTATTTTTTAAAATTTATATAAATTTCATCGTACCATTTTCCAAATGGGTTTACACTAAATATCGATTCCGATTATACCTTTACTATAAATAACTAATATATTGAACCGCTCTCTCTGAATGGCGAGTGGAACGTCGTCGTCGGCCTCCGCGGTGGCGCTTTCGCCGTTGACGGAGGAAGAGCTTACACTGACGGTGAAGTGGAGCGGAAAAGAGTACACTGTTAGAGTTTGCGGCGACGATACCGTGGGGGAACTCAAGCGCCGTATATGCCAGGCTACAAATGTGCTGCCCAAGCGACAGAAGCTTCTCTACCCTAAAGTCGCCTCCAAACTGGCTGATGATTCTCTGCTTCTCTCTCAGATTCCGCTCAAAGCCGCTGTCAAAATGACCATGATTGGGTATTTCTTTACCAAATTTTCTTCTGCCCTCGAGTATTTATTAATTGGTGGCTAACAGAGTTTCCCAGGAATTTTGCTTTTCCGTAAAGTTTTGATTTTTTTTAACTTTGGCAGTTATGTTTAATTTCATTGCGTCATGCAAGTGCTGGAGTTATGCTTGAGTTCATCATCTCTTTCTTTGGTTAAACTCGCTCTGTTGCTGTTGTTGATTTTATGCTTGGACTGTGACTTAGCGAGTTGATTTACTAGTATCTGTGTGAAGCAGATACTTGAGATATTTTTATGTGATTTGCAGTACGGTTGAAGATGATATAATTGTGGATCCAGTGGAGTCCCCAGAGATTATTGATGATTTTGAACTTGGGCAAGATGAAGTCGTGGACATCAAAGATAAGGATGTCAATAAACAGAAATTGAGACGCCGTATTGAGCAGTACAAAGTCAGTTTTCCCTATGCTATTAGTCTTCATGGGTTCAGATGACTGTAATTTAATTGTTCTGCTAGATTGCCGAATGTTTTTAGGGTTACCAAAAAGTAGGTTTTTTACTTGATCCTTGGAGATGATCTTTGTGTTCCCTGCTTTCATGCTAGATTGAACTCCGAAATCCCTGTCGTGAAGGCAAAAAATTGCTTGTCCTGGATATCGATTATACTCTTTTCGACCACAGGTCTCCAGCAGAGAATCCGTTAGAACTTATGCGGCCTTGTAAGTGTTCATTGTAAAAATTGCTACTTCATTGTAAGAAAGGCGTCTTGATATGCTACCTATTCTGTTATCAACTACACAGATCTTCATGAGTTCCTCTCAGCCGTCTATGCGGAGTATGATATCATGATATGGTCTGCAACCAGGTTAAGATTTTCTGCTCCCCATTATTATTGTGTGATGCTGCAGTTTTTGCTTCCGCTCATATATTGTTATTGGAATACAAAGTTGACATATTGAACTATGGTCATAACAATTGATACCAAAAACGGCTATAGCATTAAGCAAACAACTTTTTTTCGATGTCTCATAATTTACCTTTCCAATTCCAAAGTGCTGATATTGCTATGCCTAAATTCTCTCTTTGAATTAGTGATCGGAGTAACAATTTTGAAACTTATGTTCTAAATAGGAATCTCACCCTGTATTTTGGGTTGCTGAAATCTTTTAGTAAGTTTAAAGTTACTCTACTGACTGCTTCTTATTAATAAACAGCAAAGCCTGTAGAGGCATATCTTTTCTCCAGAATGTGTCTCCTCATGTTTGCTTCTGGCTCAATCAAGCGGGAATCCTCCGACCTTTTGTCCTTTATTGTCAGTTTCTGACGTCCATGGTTTCTAGGCTCTCAAAATCATGCGGAACTAATAACTTAGTTTTGCATCATAATTTCACTCTGCATGAGTATTTATCTTTGTTTAAAAGTTGTAAATGCTGCATGAGTGATGTTTATTATAACCATTTCACTATAAGGACCAGAAAAGGATGCCAGGAATAAAAGAGTATATAACTTATCATATACCTTTTTGATGTTTTTTGTCCTCTAATAGTTAAATAATATTGTTTCACCAGTACTGGAAATGCACCGTGTAGTGGATAATAATGGGTTTGACCATTACAAGTTTCAGAGTAATAACTAGACTGACTCTTGAGGCTTACTAGTGTGAGTTACTGTATACATTTTTATATAAACATACAGTAGCTTAGATGAAATTACTTCATTTTTGCAGCATGAAGTGGGTTGAATTGAAGATGGGACAGCTTGGTGTACTGAATAATCCTAACTACAAAATTACAGCTCTTCTTGATCATTTGGCAATGATCACCGTTCAGTCAGATACTCGTGGGGTCTTTGATTGCAAACCACTTGGCTTGATTTGGGCACACTTCCCTGAGGTTTGAACTTCATATTTTCCTTTTCTTACTTTGTCTATTTACAAATGGTATACCTGAAAAAGAAGAAAAAGAAAAAGAATATTAGTTGTGACTTGTGAGGCTGCTGATCAAAACTTTTGTTGGAATGGTTTTTCTGGTAAGAAAGGTGAGTTCTGCTTTTAACTTTTATTCACAACATCCTGTTACAGGATTCGATAAATTTATTGCAGAATATAAGTTCTGCCAAGTAGGGCCCAGATTAGTTTATTCTTGTTGATTCCCAGTTTATAATTTCAGGATAGAGGATCCTTAAAGTACTAGGTGATAGAGGGAAATTGAGTCTATAATTCTGAAACTGAATTGAAACAAATGAAAAAGGAGAGGAGAAAGTGTTGTTAGGTTACTTCGTGTTGGAGTTCTTCTACTGGATTTCTGAGAGTATATTACCTTACCTTAAATGGGTGTTTTACGGATAATAAGACAAATCATTAGCTATCGCTTAGCCCATGCTTGTAGAAATTTTCTTCCCTACCTTCAACTTACGGTAAATTCTTCTAATATTAAATACTAGAGCCATATCTGCATGGAAAACCAGTTATTTTCATATAATGTCATTATTAATACATCATACACCCACCATTAATTTTGCATGTTTCCGTCTTTCTTTTTTTTATTTTTTGTGACATTCCTTTTTAATTTCTAATGTGGATGTTTTACTTTTGGATATCCTAACTTGTCTGGTGAATTTTCTTTGGCATGTGGATTTACTTATTGCGCTTCTGTACTGATGAAGGTCAATCAAATTCCTCCATAATTTACAAGATTTTTGATAAAATAGTAAATGAGTCTGCATGAATGACTGAATTTTTTGTTATCATTAAAAGCAGACATGTTCATGATATATAAGTTAGTCTCACAATTAAATCGTTAAATATTCCTAAAATAACTTAGTACTTTAAGGACCCTTACATACTGATAACCAACATTATCAGTTATACACACTCTGGAAGAACTCAGCATTGTATCATTTGTACTTGTATAATCATTTGATCAGTAGGTTGTTCATGTTTTAAGTCAAGTCTTACTCACAGCATGTTCAGACTGTTTTTGTTTAGTAATCTTAAATTAATCAAACAGTCGACTCAGGTGTCTTGCATGCATGCAGTCTTAATACCTAGGAATCTATTGGGGCCTTTACAGAGTTGAAGTTCATGTGTGGTATTACCCAAATATCAGGGGCTAACAGAATCCTAGCTAAGCATACTATCAAAACTTTCAACTTCTATAATAATATTACTTTGCTCAAACTTTTCACATCTAGGTATACAATAGTCCGATTTCTAACTTGTACAATTCCTTCTGATATATCTGCAGTACTATAGTGCTAAGAACACCATAATGTTTGATGATTTGAGGAGGAATTTCGTGATGAACCCCAGAAATGGTTTGACCATAAAACCATTCAGAAAAGCCCATGCAAATCGCGACAGTGATCAGGAACTTGTAAAGCTGACCCAATACTTGCTTGCTATAGCGGAGCTCGACGATCTTAGCGCCCTTGATCACAGGAATTGGGAATCATTTAACGAAGACGGTTACAAGAGGCGCAGGCATGCTTAGATTACAAATTTCTTTACCAAACTATAATGCTACTTCCCTAGTGTCTCCTGCGTTCACCATTTTACTTATTTGACAAATGCACTTCCCTTTTTTTTTTTTTTGCTTTTATAATCGTTATTTTCTTTGGTCGGGGTGGAGGAGGTAGTCGGTTTCCAGGGTTTGGCAGCAAGGAAGAGTAGGTGAAAATTGGCGGATGAATAGGTTTTTTACTATTATGTTCAAATATTCGTGGTTACATATTTCAATGTGCAATCTGAAATATTGGTTCTTGGCACTCTTTTTCTTTTCTGAACATCAGAAGAGAACATTGCATTATATCCATGTTTGTCTGAGTTGTTACAGATATTGTTAATAGAACGGGGAACACAAGTGATTATATGATATCAAAGTTTCAGACAAAAACAGCGGGCAATCGTCATAAATTTCATTCCTACAACCCGTTGGTGCTTTCTTGGCCAAAATGTCCAAAAGGTTATACGGAAATACTAACAACTTCAAGTATGCCATAAGACTTCAGTAATATGAATTGGAACTAACTGCATTAAACTAGCTTCATAAGACACCACGAACGCCATGCAGTTCTCTCCATCTCTCTCTCTCTCTATAATTGTATGTATTGTCATATAAATATTGATATATATTAATCGAATCTTATATTGCAAAAAAGATTAAATTGTTCGCTAGCAACTAGATTCCTAGTCCAGGAAATCTTGGTCGAAAAATTACTGGCAGGGTAGTTCTACTTGCCATATTTCTTATTGCAAAAATCGAGAAACTATGTTAGTTACTAAGTAGCATTAAATGGGATATAATGAAGGAATTCGGAATGAAAAACAAAATTTTAAAACGAGAATAAATATAAAGAGTGAATGCTTAAAGAATGGCAGTAAAAGTTTCCAAAGTAGAAAGGTTTTTCCCAAAACGGCAGCCACCAAATGCGTGAGTTTTGAATGCAAAAATCCCGCAAAGACGCATTCTTGGCACCCACCCTCAATTCGTGGGAACACCAATAACGCTCTGATTTATTATTTCTTCAATCTGACAGAGAAAATATAGCAAAAAGGATTATCATACACACAGTACACACACTGAGACAGACATGCATGTATGTTGAAGGGTTTGTGTCTCTGATTTAGACAAAGAATTGAGCCAGAGAATTTATCAATCAATCAATCAAGGGGTTTTGGAAGAATGGATCTGATCCCATGTTTGTTTCTTGTCAACCAGCAAAGATCATTCTATGTTGTTGTCTTGATGACTGTACTTCTGTTCAGTAACACCAGTTTTCTATCACCAGCCGGTGAGTTTTAGTTAGTTGTGTTTGAAAATGTATGGGTTTTATTGTGGATAAAGAAATGGATTGGTTAGTTAAATGTCGGGTTTATTCTGAAGTTGTTGTGATGGTGAATTTCAGTGGTCATGCAGATGGTTATGATCCGTTGGATCCTAATGGGAACCTCACTATCAGATGGGATGTCCTGCAACAAAACGATGACGGTACACAGGATGTAAGAAGCTTTCTCTTATCCTGCAGATTTGATTAATGTTGTACGTGTGTGTATGATGCTGGTTGTGCCATCACGCATCGCCTATCCTTTTTAGAATAATATCAAGTAGTTCTAGTCAGACAGGCAATAACTCACTTAATTGTATCTAACAGGAAAATTTTGATCACATTGCTCTTATTTATCAGATTTTACGTATGTTTGATGTAGCATACAGGTAAATACCAAGCAAAACACAAATATACCCACATGGCCATATATGTATGTACTTGTTACACATTATATTGATCGAGAATTAAACGTGTAGATGTAATTTAAATTGTAGGTAACAACATTTGGATTCCTAGATTTGTGCTTCTGTTCTTGAATAACTTCTTTAGTGATTTAAGTTGTCGGGAAGCAACTGGAATATGGACAGGTTTTGTATGTTTCTAAATGGATCCTTCAGTAAAAACTTGCAGTTCTCAGACAAATGTCTGTTGTTATCAGACAACTTCAAATGGATCCTAAATTTAGGAAGTTGTCAATTGTTGCTGAATGTATACAGTAACCTTCTACTGATTCTTGTTTACTATGTAATTTTCGCGTATATTCTGTACTTGGCTATCACGAAGAAACTCCAAATATCATGTGAATGTCCTAAACAACTTCTTAAATCTTGGGACCGTATTACATCTACTAAGTTTAGTTCTAAAACTATTATCCTCTTCCAGGTAAGGTTAACGATTGTGAACTACCAGCTATTCCGCCATGTAGAGTTGCCGGGGTGGAAACTAAGTTGGAAATGGCCAGGCAATGAGGTCATCTGGAATATATTAGGTGCTGAGGCGACTGATCAAGGAGATTGTTCTGTATTCAAAGGAAAACAACTTCCCCACTGCTGCGAAAAGGAACCTGTGATAATCGACCTGTTGCCTGGTGCCCCTTATAACAAGCAAGTTGCAAATTGCTGCAAAGGTGGAGTTCTCTCATCCATGATGCAAGATCCTGGAAAATATCTTGCCGCTTTCCAGATGCACATTGGAAGTGCAAGTGACAGTTCTGTGCCCCGACTACCAGCAAGATTCACTCTTGGGCTTCCGGGCTATACATGTGGAGAGCCGTTCAAAGTCCCACCGACCAAATTTTTTGAAGATCAAGGCCGTCGGAGGACACAGGCACTTGGTAACTTGAATATTGTTTTTAGAGCTTCTTTGTTTTGGTTCTAATTCTGGTGGAATGGAATCTTATGGCAGAACTTTAGAATTTTAACCTATGTGGTTCTGTTGCAGCGACGTGGGATGTGACTTGCTCGTATTCCCAGTTCAGAGCTTCGTCTGCACCAACGTGCTGTGTTTCATTGTCAGCGTTCTACAACAATACCATTGTTCCATGCCCAAAATGCAGCTGTGCTTGCCACGGAGATGGGGCTGGATGTGTCAAGTATGTAGCATTGACTGTTTCTTTTGCCTCTGCTGCAATATTTATCGCAAACTCTCAGAAAAATATAGTAACAACTGAATTATTTTGCCACATTTGAGCCTGTGCCATCTGCGTAAAACAGTGCCCTTTTGCTGTTTTAAGAATGGAATATGCTGAAATTATAATGGGAGAGTTTTATGACAGAAACCGTAGCTCACAGCTCTATAAAAACGTATAAAAGTCAGAACGCAATTGACTAGGATATATTACTGATTCTTGATGCCAAATATGCAGGCCCGGAAAATTGCCTCCCGTGCTGCAGCTAGAGCATAATGAACCACCAAAGCCGGTGGTGCAGTGTTCTGATCACATGTGCCCGATAAGAGTGCACTGGCACGTGAAGTTGAGTTACACACAATACTGGAGGGTGAAAATCACGGTCACGAATCTAAATTATGTCAAGAATTACAGTGAGTGGAACTTGGTGGTCTTACACCCTAATCTCAGAAGTGTTACGCAGGTCTTCAGTTTCAACTATAAGCCTCTCAACATATATGGCAACATAAGTAGGTGCAGTTTCCTGTTTTTCTTGATGCTATGATGTTAGTTCTGTAACTAGCGTAGCCACTCTTCTCTCTCTTCTCCGTAACTTGAAGTGGCTGCTATACTTTTCAGATGACACTGGAATGCTTTACGGGATTCAGTATTACAACGACATGCTTCTGCAAACGGGGGAGAGTGGGAATGTACAGACAGAAATGCTGCTGCATAAAGATCCTGGGATTTTTACTTTTAAGGAAGGATGGGCATTTCCCAGGAAGATCTCCTTCAATGGTGAGGAATGTGTAATGCCGTCGCCTGATGATTATCCTAGGCTCCCAAACACAGCCCATTTCGATGCACAAGCGGCCTCCTCTGTCAGTATTTCGCTCTTAGTTTTGTTGCTGACAGTGATAGTATTATCGTGAATGGTTTTTTTCCTGCAACAGATGATGTTTTCCAGTGTGTTCATTGGATTATTGATTCTTGAACTTGGCATCTCTCCACACACACACGTGTATACATTGAGGGGCCATTTCCATTGTTCTTCATTTTCCTGCTGGTTAGCGAGTATGTTTTTTAGATGGTAAAAGTCGACTTGTTCATCCAGCTATGGGGAAAATCCTTCTCCAAATTAAGTTTGGTCGAACTAAATATGATTGGGTCACTTTTCTAAAATTATACACCACTCACATTTCAAATACATTTCACTTGATGTATAATTAATTCAGGTCTGGCTAATCAGACTAAACTAAAATTTCACCTATGGTATCTCTCCAATATTTGGACTCTTAACTCAACCACACATACACAAGTATCTCACAAGAAAATCCAAGCTCCACAACAATGACGCTTGGCGTCCTTCTCTAATGTTCTCGATCATTAGCATTTTAGTTTCGCAACCCACATCACAAAAAAGTATTCTTGTTTCTGAAGATTCATTTTACGTATTTTTCGTTGTGTTTGAATGGATCTTGTTTCCTTAGCTAAATAGCTCTCAAATTCTCTCCTGTGATAAACAAAAAAGTTTCTCTTCAACCAGATCAACAAGTTCCAAAAACTGAAGGGATATATAATTAATTTCAGAATGCTCAATAAGGGTGGGAAGAATATTGTTGATCATCAACAAACAAAAGCTGCATAAATTGGTGGACCAACAAATGGGAACTCAGAAACTTTCCCTCTAAGATTACACGTACATCACTAAGTAAATGACTGAAAAAACTATGAGAAACCTTAAAAGTTCTTGCGGAGCAACAACCACCTCCCAGGAGGCAAGAGGGAACCAAATATTTATTACTTGAGATACAAGGACATGCTAGCGATTATGTTTAGATAACCACCTCAGGTGAGTCACTGGCCGGAACTAGTATGATCCGGCAGACCACCAGGTGCACATGGCACTAAGCTTAGCAGGGAAAACCGTCACTTACAAATAAAAACAGGATGAGAAATAAAAACGGGAAATACGAGCAAGGACCGCAGGACATGCCTGGCTTTCATCCCATGCAAGGTAAAAAGCTGCTTTATGTCATCTGGCATGGCTTGTCCATTGAGGATGGTTAGGATAAAGGGCACACAGCAAAAGGTGAAGCTAGATCAGTCTACATATGAAGTTGGCCAGGAACAGAGTCGCGACCAGCAGTGGCTTCCTTGGGCTTGAGGGAGAGGTTAGCAAATTGTTGATCAAGATCTCTGCTGTTGGCACGTCGATGGCCAGAAGATGTCTGCTGGAGTGGCTGCTGTTGTTGCTGAAACAAGGCCCGTAGTCTTCCCACTTCTCTCTCCAGCACTTCGTGCTCCACTGTAAGAAACATCCAAACTTTGAGTTTCGGAGAATATAATGCTCATGATTTTTCAAAGTTCAATAACTACTTCTCAGATTAAGAGGAGCTACACAGAAAGAAAGTGGTAGTAGCTGTCTAATGCGTGCCCTATAAATAAATATCTTTTAAAGAACCTAACAACTTCCCTAGTAATTCTTTAACATATCCAAAAAGGTGAATTAGAATGAAAGGCAGGAGAACCAAACGGCCATCATGCAGAAAATAGCAGCACTAACCCAGGCCAAAGATGAGAAGTTCTGAATTATTGTGTTAGTCAAGAAAGCGTACAATTCATGCACATGGATGCAATATAGCTGGTTTGATACCTTTTCATGATCAAGAATGTAAACAATGAGCAAAATATCAGCCATCAGGATTATATATTATTTTGGTACGATCAGCCAGAATTACAGTCTTGGTAAACAATAGAAATCAAATACACAATGTTCCAAACAGCATCCTAAGTTCTATATAATGAAGCATGGACTGGATACAATACAAAACTGATAATTTGGTATTATAAATCTGTTTATTTGCACTTCCCACTAGTGAGATATCGCCCTAGCATGCCCAGATGCTTGAGGACTTTCCTGAAGGTATCTAGTGTTTGATATGAATCTAAAGGAAGAGGTCCCCACAGCAGTTCGATGCCAGAAACATTATCTTGAAGAATGGGTCATCAGTACACTTCATCTAGTGCACCTTCTCCCTTACATTCTTCCCCATACAATCATGCAAATATCCTCATTATGATGTCGGCCATCTGGGTTGACCTTACCTCAGGCACTCACCCATAGGTTCCACCTTTGGGCATGAGTAGAATTGAGTGCCTGAGTAGAATCATGTGCTATTAACACCTTGTCATGAACCCACATGAGCCACATCCATCTCTAGAAAACCAATTACTAAGGAGGAGGAAAAACCATGCTAGATAAGGAGGTCCAGGAACCTTTCCCTAACTGACATGGGATGGGAGCCTCACAACATGCTCTTAATTTTATCTATTTTTCATAATCACATAATGGAGCGTCTACTCCACAAATCTTTCTAACAATTCTTTGCCATTTCTGTTCACTTTTCTTTTATTTTCCAGCACTCGTACTTGCCAGTAGAAGATCATGGAATAGTGTTAAAAAAATAAAGAATGCATCACAACATACTTTGGTGTAGGTAGCATTACTGGCCACAGCATTGATTAGCAGGAAAAATTGACTTACAATACTTGATAAGCTGCTCCTGAGCTAAACTTTCCAAACGTTGCTTCAGTGCTTTATTCTCCATACTCAGGATGAGATTTTGCTGGTTGAGGAATTCGAGTTCAGCAGAAACTTCAGAACCTTCTGCCTGCAATTGCAAACAACATAGTTATGTCACGAGCTCTAAAGAATAAGAAGTGTAGAGTACATCTGAAAATCTTGTCTATAAACATTTGCCTGTAAAGCTTGGACATTTCTTTCAAGTTCAGCTATGTATTGGAGCTTCCGCACCCGTGAACGTTGTGCGAATTGCCTGTATTAGATAGGAAGTGTCAAGTCTCCAGCTTCAAATTAGAGCTAAGATTCCTTGGAAACCACAGAAATGTTATTAATATAACTAAGCAAAACATGTTGAGCAAAAGGAATTTATTTGACCAAGTTCTTATGACAGAGAACTAAAAGACTGTTTTTCCATTTTCTGAATCTTGTAATATGGAAATATTTTTTCAAGTTACATGTCTAGAAATCGTACTTAAAACAAAGAAATGAAATTGTCATGTTATGCTGAGATTTGATACGATCATAGGATCTACACCTATATTTTAATATAGTTATAAGTGTACAAGCAGCAGATACGTTCAGGACTATATCAGACGCTGCCATACCACCAGTTCATAAGACAGGGTCTAAAACCACAGGTTCCAAAAGCAACTACTTGCCAAGATAATTAACCAGTAGCTATGAGGCCATCAGGTCAGTCAAAATTACATATCACATAGAGGATAGTAACATACTGCTTGGCACGTTTCGTGTCTGTTTCTGAAGATTTGACATGACAAGAGTCCTTTTTCTCAGTGGATCCTTTCGGATCTTGAGGGACCGATTCAACCAGATCCTGCTTTTCCGTCGACAGAGATGGATTCTTATCTGCGTCTTGAGAAGTGCCCAATGATCCTACATTTTGAACAAGGGTATTGCCTCTGGGAGAAGGAAGGCCACGAGGAGGAGCAACAGGTGCATCCCATGGCTTGTGCTTAGTTTTAATCGAAGGATTTTGGTCTGCATAGAAAGAGCTTTGCCTTGCATCCCTATAAATATCAAAGTCTTGAGATCCCCATGAAGACAGTGGAGTCATATTCTTGAACCTGTTATCATCTTGAGCTGCATAATTCATGCTTCCGGCATTAACTGAGTCAATATATGCAAAGGAATCACTTGATGACCGGCGATGACCCCCTCTCCGTACAGGTGTTTCTGGCTCATCAAGGAGTTCATCCAGCCAAGAAGGCTGTTCCTCTATCAAAAAACTTTCAGATGAAGTTCGCTGATGGTGTGAATTTCCATCCCTGGGCTTTGGAAGAGTTTTTGGACCAATTGCTGAACTAGGTATATATTCAGCATAGGATGGTGATATGCTAGGAAATGGACTTTTAGGGGGCAGTAAAGAATTCTTCCCATTGTACAACACACTTCTAATGCTAGATGGTCCCTTGGAGTTTGCCATAGCCAAACAAACCAGTTCCTGAAACTTAATCAACAATAGAATGTAAGGAAAAATCATAAAAGCAATTATCCATTATCAAATAAACAAATATAAGTTTTCTCTCAAATACTAGAAGTATCAAGGGAAGAAAGCAGCACAAGACAATGCAAACTTCTAGAAAGAAAATGCTCATTATGATAAAGTAAGGATTGAGATAAACCAGAATATCGTCTAATTATGATAAATCTAGGATTCAGACAAATCACAAATTTCTGTTCGAACACGGATCACATTGTCTCGACATATTAGTATCGCCTGCAAACAATGCTTAAGCATGACCACTAAGAATACAGGCACACACCTGTTTGCACTTGCCTCAAGCCACTCATCCCCACATACATGTATTGGCACACAAGTCATTTACATGCAAAGATCTAACATCCAAGGTTCATACATCTTTCAGTGCCCAGCTGAAAAGCAACATCAGCATATTCGAACAGAGAATCAGTCAAATCAATTTAGTACAAGCCTGAAGCCCCATTAATAAGTTTGCAAGTTCAGAAATGGAAACTCATGAATCAGCCACTACCAACCAAGCAATGGTCACATGGAAGCTTCCATGTAGCCTCCTCCATCTAAAGAGCTACTTGTATGTGTCTAACACAAGTTTGTCACTAACAAGAGGGAAAAACATGGATCTTTCCTTTCGAACTTTTTTGTGCTGAAGCAAACGGGTCTGTTACATAAACTAATGCCCTCAACCAACCCAGAAATAAACTAATGCCCTCAATCAATAGCATAGGCCATGCCGTGAGGTTACTTTCATCTCCAGTTAACACTCTACAATATAAATAAGAATCAAGGATGCAAATTCACTTGATTCGTGCACCTATATTCGATATCAAACTCATCAAATTAGCAAATACATTATTCAAAAATGTTGTTCAACCGACAAAAAGTAACTTTAAGGAAATATAAAAAATGATAACAAATAATAACAAGGTCAGATTATAGCGCTTAGCAGCTCAAAAGGCACCACCACAAAACCAATTAACAAGCCCCAATTTCTGACTAAACATCATAGCAAGAAGACACTAAACCATTTAAAAACTCGTCAGTTCATGGGTATTTCTTCCCTTAACAGTTAATCTTGAACCTGTTGTTTAGCTGTGTGCACAAAGCCTTCCAATTCAGTATCATGATCTAAAATTAAATCATTATGAATTAGCGCTTTTGTACACAAAGCCCAAAATTACATATCATCAACCACTGACAAGGAATGCCCAAAATGCTAAATCTCAAAAAGATTTTCAGGCAAATCTGACAGTAACCAATTTCCATTTAAAATAATGCAATAATAATATCAAAATCCAACTGGAGAAAACACAACCAGACACACCCAACCTCATTTTCATAGAGAACCAAGCTACAGAAATTTAAGGACGATTCACTTCCCTAGACTAATCCTTTTCACCAGTCCCAAAAATGAGCCTTCTCTTCTCCTGATACTACATAGGCCAATCAAACACAAGTACCCAGAAACAATAATTTGATCAAGAATTTCGGTGAGATACGAGAGTGAATGACTACTAAGCTTAAAAAAATTGCAAATAAAGATAATGACAAAGTCAATAAAGTGAACCCAGGATGGAAATCTACGCTCAATAAGATTTTCCCTGTTTTACCTAGGGTTTCTTTCTTCCTCTTCTGCAGAAGTCTACTGTGCTCTTTACTTGTGTTTCTTCTTGTATTTATCGCTGTCTTTTCCTCTCTCTACAGTGCTGAACATTGCTGGCACCTTGTGGTGTGAAGGTATGACTCTCCAATTAGAGCTTTTGACAACACAGCATGAGATGTTTTCATCTCTTTTTTTTATGCTAGCATTTGTATAACTTCAAAATGTACCCAAAAAGATTCCCACACACTGGCACGTGCATGCATAGGTCCAGAGGCCCCCTCCCACCCTACATCTCTCTCTCTCTCTCTCTCTCTCTCTCTCTCTCTCACACACACACACACACGGGTAGACACAAAAATGAAATCATGCAGCACTCAGATTGTTCTATAATTAATGGTCATAAATTCAATTCAAAACCCAGCTGAAAAACTTGTAACATAGGTTTTCCACATGTACAATTGACACAATGAATAATAGGAGAAACTGTTTTTTCATTACTTATTATCACACTTGCAATTGGAAAAGGGAACAACATCATCATTTAGCAACGTGAGCCAATGATTAGACCATTTTTCTGACCCTAGATTCTCAGTATACTCATCCACATTTAGCAATGTGAGCCAATATAACGCATTTAGTATGATTACAAAATCATTAATAAGAAAGAAAGCAGAGATAATTTTTTGGGAGTATCAAGAATCAATTATATTGATTTCCATAAAAGGTTTGTACCAATCATGGATTCTAAAATAACATGATTTTATTTTTGGTTCATAGAAATAATGGGATTTAACCCTTTGCGATATTGTGTCCTAGATACGATAAATGGCTAAACTATGTAATTCCTATTTTCTTCTTCTCTCTTCACATTTGTCACCTATCTAAAATTGACATGGTATCAAGAAAAGGTTTCACTTCTCAAGTTCTATATTTGCCTCCTTTATTAGAAGTGCACGATGTTCATTATGTGCAACTTCTTGCAATTTTTAGGAGTAGCTCTGGACTAATCCTCCGAAGCATCTCGTTGTATCATGTATTCATCTGTCTATGTCCCTTCTTTTTCCATATCAAATTCTATTCTAGATTTTATAGTTGGAGGCTTGGAGGCAATGACTGACATTCTACTACCACATGGGGTAACACTGTAATATTCTCAAAACTCACAACTTACTTCCTGTTTAACACTTCAAATTGTACTCCATATTGACGTATAGAGAATCAAGAAGTAAATTATACTGATTTCCGTATATGCTTAAAGCAATCTTGGAATTTTGAAGTCTTAAGATTTTATTTTTAATTGATAGAGTAATTCACTTTATCATCAAATATATTACATGAACATTACTTGACTTGTATTTCTTAGATATGACAGTTACGTTATCCGATAAGCATATATCTGCTTAAAAATATCATTCTCCTGAAACATTTATGCTGGTATAATTATCCATTGCGAAAAAAAGATATCCTGATATAGCTGTTAGCAACTGTCTGAACCTATAAACAAGAGCCAGGATCACCCCAAACATTGTAGCAGCAAGGCAACAGGACCAGGCATAAGCCTGTTCCTTTACATGTATTTATTTCACTCAACATCAGAATAGGAAGATGTAATTTACAACGGCATTAAACAACCAAGTTTGTAAACCCACACCACAATTAACAATGAAATTACCGACACATAATCAGTGTTGTTGGGTGAAGCACGAAATTGTCCACTACAAATTACTAAACAGAGTTCTGGAAAAGCAATTCCCACAGAATATCAGCACTATGTGTAGCTGAAAACAATGCAATACCAGTGCTGATATCCCACAAATCCTTGTCTATTCCCCAAGAAATCCTTGTGTATTCACCAAAAAACTCAACCTCTTCTCCTCAAACGCATTTTTCTCAAACCCCATAAACTCTAATCACGATTGAATCGTAACACAAAAAGAATCCAATAATCAAACTTGCGCGCATGCATTTAATACAAAAACAGATAATAGATTTGCAAAAACAAAACAAAAAAAAAGGAAGGAATGCTAACCTTCAATAATTGCGAACAAAGATGTTAACAATGTGATATTGAGGAAGCCAGAAAAGAAAAAGAATGAAAGCTCAATAAATTATTGGTTTAGGGCTTCCTTCTTCTGCTCCCCCCTTTCCTTTGTTTTGGCTTCTTCTTTGTACTTGTCTCTCTCTCTCTCTCTCCCCCACTTGCACATAAACGTCTGTTGGTGAAAAGGTATGTGGTTCTTTGGATTAGAGTTTACTTGACAACCAAATATGAGATGTTTTTCTCTTTTTTATTTTTATTATTATTATTATTCCCTTTCTTTAACTATTTCTACCTAAACCCAACCCCATTTTCATCTATTTTTTTCAACTCATTTTTCATACTGATTTAATAAGAGAATATGAATCCAAATAAATAAATCAACTTTAGACAAAATCATTAATAAAATTAATCAATTAAACAGGTGATTATTTGTTTGAATAAATAAGTTAGTGGTTGCTGAATCTCACCAGCATTGCCTTTTTTTTTTTTTTTTTGGTTCCATTAAATGTATATTTTGTTGTAATACTATTATTATATTTAATTAATTTTGATATCTTAATATATATATATATGTATTCAATTAAGTAATATTGTTTTCATCAATAAAAATAAAATTATATAAGAACTACAAAATAGAGAGCAAGAAATTTCATTTGATAATTACCTTTTTTCTATTGACATTTAATCATTACATAATTTTTATTTTTTAAAGAAAGAGAAGCGATAATAACATATTATTACATTAATTAATCATTTAGTATGTCTACGAATAAACTTTGCGTCATCCCCCTAATCAGAAATGAGTTTACATAAATAAAAACAAATATCTATATACATAAAAGACGAACTCGTGACTTTTTACTTATATAAAAGTTACAGAATATTAATCTCATTCCTAAATAAAATAAATACGTAGGTGGCATAAATTTTATATACTTATCATGTGTATTGAGTGGAATACAATACGGACTAATATTTTGATTGTACATTTATATTTTCACTTAACATGAAACTCACGTTATTTTTGTAAATATATTGGTAATATGAATATAAAATTATAAAAAAGATTTCATATGGCTTATGGGCTGTGGAGTGTGGGCGACATGTGGTGTGTGACAGTATTACAGCAGATTATTCAATTCATATATGTACATTATCTAATCTTATGATGTTATAAGTGATTAGGGGAGTAAGGAACATTACAGATAGCAAAGTATAGTTGGTACATAAAAACTAGTATGGAATTGCTATTAATACAAAATTTGAGTGTATGGTCACTGTGAATCCATAAGTATACAATCCAATAAATTGGATCATGTCCAGATGCTGTGGCGTCATAACGTTCCTCTGGAACTGGGGCACACAACAAAGTAGATGCATTGAAAGGGAAAACAATATGAAATCTCAAGAATAGCGTTAATAAGAGAACAATCGGAAGAACAAGGTATATATATATTCAATGTTATACCTGATACTGTATCCTTGGCTGCAACGTGCGAGACTATTACTAACAGGTTTTTTCTGTCAGAACAGCTCTTGCATGTATAATGGAACTTTACATAACAACAAACCTAAAATTCCTTCATGTCAAATATGTACACAAATACACAAGTCTCAAATCAGTCATAAATCTACTTGCTCACCCTCTACCTTGTTGCTGAAAGAGGCAATAATATAGAAGATATCACATAGGTCGGACCAAGTAATCATATCAAGGATCATGAGCCACAGTAGAAAATGCCAGGGAATGTTGGTATTACACTAATACTATAAGCTCATAATGCACTTCCAAAGCTACAGCTGATCTGTCTGGAATTCCCACTGACTACAGTATCTAATGTACAGCAAAAATTATATTCTCAGCAGACTGAGATCCACTTCCTAAGAACAACAGTGTGTATTCAACCACATAATCGGACAGAGTCACCATATCTCCAGCAAAACGCCACCTAGGAATAAAAGCTATGCCCTCTCAATCTTAAAATAACCTGCAGAAAGCAAAATTTAGTTGCGATGTTAGTCATGAGGTACAGAATTTATAACATCAATTGATGTCGGGCAAACTATTTATCCCATTATCATTAAGATTCAAATGGGATGTTAATTAAGATTACATCTAAAGTAAAGTCGCCCACAAACAAGAAAAACAAGGTTAAACCTAAAATAATACTTGCTGTGACTGAAGAAGGCTTTATTTCAAAGAGAAGCACCACTAAGCAAAATGGAGCATAGTCGAGATATGTTTCAACAAAAGCAGGTCCATCATCAAGTTCATAGAGTAGCAGAACAGTAGACTAAGTAAAAATGTAAAATCAAACTTGTCAACAGAGTAAAAAAGTGCTCATGAAGTCCATAAATGATCTGAAGTTATAGCATCACCTGCTGAATCTGTAACTTCCTGTCAAAATATTGCACCAGTCATTAGCAGCCTAGACAAAAAATGTGGCACGTTCTGTCAAGCCAACTGTCATAGGAAATAACAAATGAAGGCACCCCATAGAACTCTCAGTTTCTCTAATATATAGAAAACCACAATTAGATGGGTGAAAATATCTACCTAAATCTACATAGAAAGGACTCTTTCATTGAGGGACTGAGAAGACCAAGCATCCATTGTCCCAGCGTACTCTGATCTCTCTCCCTACATGGAGTCTCTTCTCTCGGATGATTTTGCCCCATTTACCAATCAGATTGTAGTAACTCCCACGCCATTTCAACTTCATCACAAACAAATCGCCTGTATCATCATCCCGAGCATTGATACCAACTTGATGCTCATTCCTCAACTGCTCCCTAGCTTGGTGCGTCCAGTAAAAGAGAATATGATCTTCCACTGCTTTGCCTGGCAAAGTAAGGAATGGATGATTTGTATCCACATCCGACAATGTGAGAGCTTTCTTGATCGGCCAGTTATCATGTCCAGATGCTGTAGCGACATAACGTTCCTCTGGAACTGAGAAGTATAAACAATTATTTGTCCACCGTATCCTGATCTCTTGTCCAACACCAAGTCCCTTAAGTCTAATTATATTCCCCCATTTCCCAATTAAGTTATAATAATTCCCTCGCCACTTCAATTTCATCCCATGAGTATCACCTGTATCATAATCTCGAGCATTTATAGAGACCTGCTCTTCCTTTCTCAGTCTTTCCCTTTCTTGGGGTACCCAGTGAACAAGAATATGCTCTTCAACAGATTTACGAGGCAAAGGGAGAAAAGGATGATTAGGATCAACATCAGATGATGTCAAGACCTTCCTAATAGGCCAGTGGTCCTGTATCAGGGGTGCTGCGACCATTCTGATTGGTGGTACTGCAACAATCTGCTGTTGCGGAACAGAGAAGTGTAAGCAACCATTAAACCATCTTAATTTAATTTCCTGCCCAACTTCAAGTCCCTTTCCACGGACAACTTTTCCCCATTTGCCAATGAGATTATAATAGCTACCACGCCACTTCAGCTTCATCACAGACATTTCACCAGTATCATCATCCTGAGCATTAAAACCCACTTGACCTTCAGCTCTTAAATGCTCCTGCTGTTGAGGTGTCATGTACACGACAATATGAGTTTCAACTTGTTGTCGGGACAATGTCAGGAAAGGATGGGTGATATCAACATCAGAAAATGTCAGAGCTTTCTTGATAGGCCACTGATCCTGCACCTGAGGTACAGCATTGTAGTATGCTGTCCTCTTCATTCCTATACTCAAAACAAACGGGAAAACCATGAGATTTTGTTATTTTTAACTGTAAATGTTATCTTAATAAGCAAATTGAGAAATCCTTTTTCAGGATGAAACAAGGACTTCCTAGTAGAAGTTACTGCAAATGAAATCAACCATCAACAGCTGCAGGTCACACTTGCCTGCTAACAGAGACATCAGACACTGCAAAGTCCTTAACAAATAAAACATTTTCACTGTTCTTTTTGCTTCAGTTTTGCTTTTCAATTCCTAGAATTCCGTCTTCATATCACCAAATGACCAATATGAAACTAAAATAAGAAGTTCTAATCACTTCCAGTACTTTGAAGAAATCACTAATAGATGTGTGACTAATGGAATACATAAATTATCCCTCAAACAGCACAAATATCAAAATTAAGCCATGTGCGCCATGATTTCCCAAGAAAAGGTCCGTCAGACATTCTCATCCACCTTAACATGCCATGAGCATTCAACAGAATCAAGGAATCCAGAAGAAACAAAGTCCACAAAATTTCAGTTCAATAAAATTAGAGACTCTACAAAGTCAAACGCTTTTCCGTTCAATTAATAAACTCGTATAGAGCAATAACAAAACAAATCTAATTGATGCAACCAAACACATCCCAAACCATGAATCAGAACGCTGAAGCCAAACAACAGATAATCGCACCGCACCAGGTTTGCACGAACATACAATCAAGAAAACTACATAGCATATCCAATTCTTCGATTACGGTCACATCCCAAAATTGGACCTTTTATCCATTCATAACAAGAGATTAAATCGCAACGGAAAAAAGTCTCTCACTTTTGTACGAAGAGCTGAAATTCTCCACTTGTAATCGAGAGAGGAGACACCAAACGCTAGATCCTCGCAAGCTGATGATAAAAGGAAGCAATCGAACGCCACAAGAACTCAACAGCAAGAAGGACCGATGAGGTCTTTGACGTGAACTAATGAATTCTCGAGCGTGAAATGGCCAATCAAATGGGAGCTTTCACGAGGGTTTGGAGGACCAAGTAAGAAGAGAAGAAACACATATTCCGTGAGTAGACAAAGACCATGATAGAGCGGCGGCTGCGGCGGGTGTCAGTCGTGGCGGTGGTGGAAGGCGTGCCAGAATTAGGGGTGATATCTTGTGTGACCAAAGCCTGAGAGATGTGTGTGTGTGTGAGAGAGAGAGAGAAGTTTGGGGCAAGGGAAATATGGTGTGAATTGTGGGGGTGTAGATGTAAAAGTACATTTGCACCCCGGAAGTAAACCTTCTTTTTTTTTTTCCAAATTTAAGTACGCTCGATCCGCATGCATAATTAATTTTTATATTATATTTATTTAATTTTAATTTATATAAATAAAAATATTATTAATCTAACTAATGTAATAAGATATGGGTTTATGAAATAAATAAATTTAATTATAATTATCAAAAGTAGTTTACTCTAAAATCTTGAATCTTAATAAATAGTTTAAACAATCTTTTTTTTTTTTCTATTTTACTTGTATAATAATTTTTATATCCAATTTCTAATTTTTTAAATAATTTCATATAGCACGTTAATGATCTCTTTCTCCGTCTCAACTTCTAAATATTAGAAAAATATATATTCAAATTCCGTAATGTTTTTACTATTGATAACTCGATATTTTTAAACAAATTATGTGATGAAACAAAATAAAAAAAAAAAAAGTGAGTGAATTCTATTTTTTACTTAAACTTGTCAAATTACAACTAAATGAATTACGGGATGAAATACAACGGTAAGGTACATACAATTTATTTTATAGTTGAAAAATGTCGAAACATCATAAAATAAGTATATAATCTTCAATATTTGATGAATTGTATTATTATTGAGTACTACTTAGTAAGAGGTGATTTATGTTGCAGTTTATATTGTGCGAGAAAAAGTGGTAGGCCATAGCTTGGATTTGGTTGAGTTGGGTGAGAAAGGATTCTCGCGGAGTTTACATAATTGAACCAAATTAAGCCAATATAAGGTAGAAAAATCTAATGGTACTTGACAATTAGGGATAGCAAATAGGGTGAGTACAATTTTGTTTTATAGTGAGGGATGGCAAATGGGTAGGTGAGAGGCCACCTTTTTTTGATTAAATTCATACCAAGACATGTTTCTAGTTGCAGTAACTGTGATGCCTACAAAGATTACAACAACTACGAGCAAGTATAGCAAGAACAAATGTAAGAAGGCAGCCGCTGTTTTTTGAAGGGTGGTGGGATTGAGACACTAGCAAGATCCCTGAAGCGGTATCGGCTTTACCGCACTTCTGATTCGTCTGAATGCTGTCCTCACTCGTTCTTTGAGACCTTCGTTCTCACTTTCAACTTCACCGCTTTGTTTATCAAGATGAGCCTCAATCCCATCAACGTTGATCAATAGCTTGCCTTCCTCCTCATATTTCACGTCTCCAAACAGCGAAACTAGAAGTGCGTGCATAATCTTGTCTGCTTTCTTGGTTTCTTCTTCATCAGTTGGTTCGTGTTCGGACTCAACCACCACCTTTGGCAGTTCTCGACTAGCATTTAGAACTAGAGCCACAACAGAGTCTGAGACCATATCGCTGATAGGATCAGCTGTCCAGTGCAGCGAAACGTGATTCTCCGACTCCTGTTTCAGTGTCACCCGGTCATGCACTCTCAAAGTTGGAGCCCCAGTTTCCTCATCAGTTGAGGACTCGACACTTTCATAAATCTGCTTAAGCCTGTGCTTAATAACAGCAAAGGCACCAGAATATGGGATTGTAATTCTCTGAATAATGTTACCGGTAGAAAGTTGAGAGAAGATGTGAAGATCCTCGGGAGCCATTATCTGATAGGTGAAGCCTTTTTTTACAAGCAAACCACTGACAGTTTCACCAACTGCAGGTGTCTTTTCTGCTAGCTTTCCTATAGCTTTTGCCATTTTCTGGGAGTTGAAGTGCATTTCTACAGACTGGCAGTTCTTTGGGGTAATGATTTTGGTGTTTCCATCTGCAAAGACGGAGAGGAGTTTCTGTTTGAGTCGTCCCATTTCATTTGCTTCGCCATGAACCAATATGATGTTGGGGGGCATAAGCTCTTTAAGGAATGTGCTTGTTTGATTATAATCTGCATGAGCCGAGAAGGAAATATAGTGTACTTGCATGTTGAGAGGAGCAGTGAGGCCACTTGCAAGGGTAACTTCCTTGGGTTCATTAATAATCGTCTTGGCCAATGTCCCTTCCACAACATATCCAGGAATAACACAAGCATTTTTCTTGTCTGAACACCATTTATCAAACAGTTGTCTCGACAAACCACTTTGAAGCCCACCAGGGCTTGCCATCACCACCGCTGGTCCTATATCACGAAATTCATCGAGACTCTTTAAAGGAGAGATGTGTTTGAAGTCGAAGGGATTTGAATTGGCAAATTGATTCCTGATTCTCTCGTTCATGGAGTTAATGTAGGTCTGGTATACTGCCATACACCTTTTGGCAAGTGGGGAAGCATAATATATGGGGACATTGTGGAGATCAGGATGGCTTGACCAGTACTCGTCCAGTATCAGTAGTAGTTCTTGTGCTCTGCCAAGAGCAAAAGCGGGAATCAGGACACGACCACCTTGAGCAACCGTAGAGTGAATGACATCAGTAAAGAGCTTCTCTCGTATATTACGTGGTTGATGATTCTGAACACCATAAGTTGATTCGATAATGCAAATATCTGGTGAGAATTGGGGGAGCTCAGCAGCACGGAGGTGTCGGTCTTCTTCACGTGAATAGTCTCCAGTATAGAGGACTCGAACACCAGCTATGTCAACCATAAACATGGCAGCCCCAAGGACATGACCAGCAGTATAACACCAGAAGCGAACACCATTAACTTCAAGAGTCTGATGGAAGTCAATAACCTGGAGCACAAGAAAATTCAAGCAGTGACGATAGTTACAGTTTTCTAACATTTGAAGTCAATAAAATGCATAAATAGTTGAAACTCGAAACACAGAATTGCATTAATCAATTGATATCTTCTGAAAAAAGTGCTGTCAAGGACTGAACCATGCTGTTTTACTAGAAATTTACAGCACGGATAACCAAGTTCAAGGAGATTGTAAAAACTTCACACGGAACCAACTCATAAGCCTTAAAATCCCCGAAAATTACAGAATTCTTCCAAAGCACACATTTATTTTAAAACTATTTTAGTTTGTTCAGGCAGCTTTACTATGACCACTTTAGAGGAATATTGAAGTTGATGTTTATATTTTAACTTCTCGGATCTATGCATTGACAAGTTAAAAAACCTGTTACTAAAATATCCAATTCAGAGGAGAAAGTAACAGTAGATAAAGTTTTTATGTCACTGTAAATATATTACATTTCAATTTGCAATTTACATAGAAGCAAATCTGAAAGCCTAAAACATTAAGGATGAGCATCAGCTGATGAAACCTATAAATGCAAGTTTATAGTTTGTCCTGGACATTAGTAGACAGTACATTACTTGTGAAGGAAAAAACAAGTGGGATAAATCACCACCAGACCTCTTTGCCCTATCAATGTCCATATATCTCTCTTCATGCCATAGCAAGCATACAGTTCAGACATTCAATGCTATAAATCAAACACATGTAGGTTATACTACGAGATTGTTAAATTTCATTTTATCTGAGTTGAGTTCTTTTAAGCTCCGAATGAGATGAAAAGACTATGACCAGAGCATTAATGAGAGAGAGACACAGAGAGGGCATTAACAATGCACCAATCCATTGCAAACTTAATTATGGCATCGTACATTACTTCTTAAGGCAATAAAATTACATTTACAAAGCAACATGCTCATAGAGATTACTTCAGGCAGACTAAGCATTAACATACATTTGCAGACATATGCCAAGCTCATTTACCTAACTAAATTTATAATTGCACCCCATAATAGGACATAAAGGACAGATGACCCATGAGATGTTATCCCATGAATTAAGGGAGTGAAAGATGTAAAAGAAAAGAATTAATAGAGACATTATTTCTTTAAAGTTACCTAGGTGCCAATTCATAAAAGTTGATATACAAGTAGAACAAAATTAGTATCCAAACTAAAATGAAAATGCCAAATAGGAAAGAAACTGAAATGTGCTAGATAAACAAACCTCAATCTTGTCCATGGTGCGAAGTATATCTTGTTCATCATATAACATATCTTCAACGGAGACCTTACTAACTTTAACATAATCTGATAGAAGTAACTTGTAGATGGCCTTAGTTGCATGAGTCATAAAAACTCTCCCTCTGAATGTGGTCTGTAACACAAAAGGAGGAGATGAGCAGCACTGTTACTAGAAAACTATACCTCATCGTTAAATCATGACCAAAAAACCAACCTTCTCCAGAAAATATGGAAGCGAAGCAGCATGGTCCAAGTGAAAACTACACATATGAAACATCATAAGCAACGTTAAGTAAAGGAAAAACATTAGCAAAAACCAGAATCAAAGTCTATCTCATAATTATCAATTATCTAGCAGTGCCAAAGCATGACTTTGGTCAAGAATGACGAAGAACAAAATAAAAGAGTTGGATATCAATCAAAACATGAAAACACCTGAATAGTCAGGGAATCATCCAAAAAGAATATTTGCAAGATACATTCACTAGATCCATCAACTAGATGATGATTCTCAAAGTAATCAACTAAGCCACTTCTCTGGGTTACAGCACATCATCTGCTTTTTCTCCTTCAAAACTTTCTTCTAAAACCCTTTCATGCAGTATAACCAACGGACCACATTGCAATATAGGAACAAACAGATACACAACCTAAAAATATTATTTAATTGACATCAATTGCAAGCTCAATGTATATACAATGCACAACCACTCACAGAAACAAACTACTTCAGAAGACTAAATGTGTTGCCTGTTATTTTCCTCTCTGAATAAAATTTTAAACACTGTATGCAGCCACTAAAGTAGGGGGTAAAAGGATCGCTAAACTTAATTTCTAATAAAGACAAGAACCATCACAAGAGCGAGATACATCTTGAAACCAATGCAATCACTTGAAAACCATGGAGATCAGCATTCTAACATTTTTCTATAAAACTATTAAATTAGCTCTTGTAAACAGATTACATTTATAAAGCTTTAAACAGTACTGATCAATCCAGTACTACAACTTCCTCCGACCCAAAAGAACTCATTCAAAAAAAAATAGAGTTCAGTAATTGCTGACACCCTATCAGGTTTCATGCATAAAGAACAATTCATTGATCTGTGCCATCTGAGCTACGAGAGTTCTCATAAATATACAGTTTCTAACAGCAATAGAGCAAACCACAAGAAGCACATTCATCAAAAACGTTATGAAATACAAAAATATCCATCACACTCTAAAGAAGAAGAGTGCATAAAAACAATAAACAGAGTAAAGTAGAAACAAACTGAGTAACAAGAAGAACATCAATGTTTGAAGGATCAATCTCATCGAAGTACGGCAACGCAGCCATGCCCGAAAAAGCCGGATGAATGCCGCAATCAAACTGGAAAAAATAAAAAGTAATTCCGGTCAATAATTCCAGAATCCTACCGTCCCACAAACGCACAGAATTCCGTAAATTAATTAACAGAAAATGGGCAGCAAAATGTACCATAACAGTCTTGCCCTTGTAAGACATGTAAACACAGGAGCGGCCCACTTCATTGCCGGCTCCAAGTGGTGTTATAATAAGCTCATCCCCTTCACTCGACGTCGATGAAGTTCTCTTTAGTGACGAGACTGGTTGCCCAGTTGAAGCCATTACTGCTATCTGCTTCAAATCCCGGACGCCAGTACCAAAATTTTCTAAAAAACTGCTAAAGAGGAAAAATGAAATGGGGCTAAGTTTTAAACTTTGTGAGAAAATAAACCCTAATTGCGGGTTCTGGTCGGAAAAGATTTAGCATAACGTCTGGCAAAAGGCAAAGAACAACCGACCACAGTGGGAGTCGAACCCACGACCTTCTGATCCGAAGTCAGACGCGCTAATCCACTGCGCTATGCGGTCATTTGTTGATAGATACCAAACATTTATATCTTTGACAATTCGGACGTTATCAAAGTCAGGTTGATCAACCTTGTGAGTTGTTTAATTTCTCATATATCGAAACCATTTCTTTAGTAATCATGATTCTCAAGCCTAACATCTGTGATTCATTGACGGAATCTCGTGCAAAAGATGAAACATTCAAACTAAGTCATAAGAAAACCATGCAAGTCGGAGTCCCATTGTCTCATTATAGCGCTTCATATCTCGAGATGGACTCCTTTCAGTTGAAATTAACAAATTGCAGTCACGCAAAATCGCATCTCACTACAAACAAATGGAGTATTTCAGTCGACAACGGCATTTCAAGTTTACAACCGTTAGTTCATTCTTACAAGAATATAATTCAGCAAATTTATGTATTTGTTTTGCTCAAAAGGTAGGTAAGTTTTCAATGGTGGACGTAGCATTGGATCAAGGGCGTAGGTGGTGAAAATATCACCCTCTGTAACCCAATAGCGGACATTAGAACGGGATAAACCCACCCACTGCCACAGTACAATAACAATTACACACTATAATTCAATCCCACATTTTATCAATTAATGAAGTCGTCTGGTGATGGAATATGTAGGTTCCTTTAACCAAATCCCAACTCCAACAGTATAAGGGACCACTATGGATAAAACTCGTTTAGCTATTGGTTAATGTAAGTTATTAACAAATAAAACCACCTCGAGAAGTGATGAATTCAATGTATAGTACATGCGTCTTCAAACTCCAACCAAGGAGGAGCAACTGTATGATTCATGCAAGACTTCAGTTCCACCAACAACATAAACTAAGCAGGGTAACCTATTTACCATGGCCATAGATTCAAAGGCTTTTTCAACATCTAACTTCAACATGACAAGCAATACACCTCCTAGACTCTCCTCATTATGGAAGTAGAAAGACAAATGAGTGCATATTCTGGCGGACAAGTTGGCATCAGTCTTCTCGTAGAGTGTCTCAAAGTAAAGACTGCTTCTTATAGTATATATCCTGCAACCATATGTTCATGAAACCATCAGTAATGGCTCTGCCAACTACTAAATTACAAAGAACCAGAGATGGTGAAAAGTTGGCACATAGAGCATAGTATATTGACGCAGAATAACCAACTGATCAAATTATTAAAATCAAACATACTCCTGCAGATACACCAGGAAAACATGTAAGAAGAAAATCGGCATAAAATGTTTATCCACCCTATGTACAAGATAGTCACTTCGCATGTCTTCATGATGTTAAGAGATGTTCTATCGAATGCATATAAGGTATCAGTAAAGAATTTCCTCATAAATAAACCATAATCCTTCAAGTAAGAAGACAAGTTTGAACCTTAGGATATAAATCAATCAGGATCATCATTAACAGCATCAGTTACACAACACTAGCCCATGAACAAGAAGTACACAATTCATGAAAACCTTTACGAAAGCTTAGAGTTACAAATTTTACAGCAACATATACTATTATAAGTACATTTTAAATTTATAAAAACAGGTAGTATAAACAAAATTCTTATATATACATTTAGAATAATATAATATACATTGGTTATTAATAATTATATCAAATCTATACTCATCAATATGTGCACACACACTGTAGGCACACATGTTACAACATAATAAACACATAGATTAACAGTAAATATTTCACTTTCACAATAGACAACCATGAACTGCATGCATCTAAGAGAAGGCACAAAGATGCAATGAAAGCTGAAACTACCTCACTCGGTCAATTGTTTCCCGTGGATGAAAAGTTCCTCTGTCCTTGAGCATACTGGCTCTCAGGCTCTACTTGATTGAAGTTTCCCTGATAAGGCGGCATTGGATTTCTTTCACCACTTCCTGCAGCATTACTAGGTGGTGGGCTATAATTTTGTTGAGGTGGGAAATTTGGTGTGTTCCCATAACTTTGATGAGGTGGTCGTCCATAGCTTTGCTGTGGCCTTGGTGCATAGCTCTGCTGTGGTGGTCCATAATTCTGCTGTGGTCGTGGCCCATAGTTTTGCTGGGGCGGTGGCCCATAATTTTGCTGGGGCGGTGGCCCATAGTTCTGCTGGGGTGGACCCCCATAGTTCTGCCGTAGTGGCGGCCCGTAGTTCTGCTGTGGTGGCTGCCCGTAGTTCTGCTGTGGTGGCTGCCCGTAGTTCTGCTGCGGTGGCGGCCCGTAGTTCTGCTGAGGTGGCGGTCCGTAGTTCTGCTGCGGTGGCGGTCCGTAGTTCTGCTGCGGTGGCGGTCCGTAGTTCTGCTGTGGTGGCGGTCCGTAGTTCTGACCAGGAGGCCCTTGGCTATTATATGCTGCATTTCCTTGCTGGTATGGTGACTGCTCTCTTGGACGCCTATCCCTATTGTTGCGTCTCCCATAGTGTACTGGGGGTGGTCTAGGAAAAATTTCTCCATTTACATACTTGTCTCCTGCAATACAATGGGCATAGTGAAACAAGAAGAACATTAACAAAGCACTAAAGCAAAGCGCCCAGACTTAGTAACTGATTGGAATAATTCTAACCTCCATATTCCTTATTTACCGGATCAATGTACGAATCCGGCAATACAAATACAACTCCTGGTAGACCTAATGACAGCAAAACTTCAGAGTGAATACTGGCTAATATTGTATTGCATTGTTTAATGTATTTGACATAAAAACGTCATAGAACACCTACTCTTAAACTTTTCAGATGTTTCTTCTGAGCATTCAACCTGAAAACCTTGATACGTTGTTGTACTTAGTGCATATATTTTCTTCTTTGCTTCTTCCACACTGAACAACAATAAAGTAAACAGTATTAGTTGAGTAAAGTAGAACAGCAATGAGTATATCATCGCAGCATCCTTTTCAATACTAAAACTGAACCTGTAGCACCGTGAAATCAAAATACAAACTAAAACCAAGAATTATCTGAAAAATCAAGCATTGCAAGTTTAGAGAAGTCATTGTAATACTTGTCATTGCTGGAAGAGTCCAGGTAAGTTAGTGATAATAACAAGAAACAAGAATATTTCTAGGATGAAAGTTTTGGACAATCTCTTTCTCTCAAACCATTTTTTTGTAACCCGACAAACAAAACGCCAAAACAGGGGGGGAAAAATAAAGAAGAAGAAGAAGAAGAAAAGAATAACCAACTCCAATCTCTTATTGAGAAAAAACAGGAACATGTATAATAACAGAGTAGTAATCATAACCGCATTGCGAATTACAAATAGGCACATCAGATGGACTGAAGTCTTAAACTAAGTAATTCCCGAAATCCCTCTCCAGAGTCTAGGTTCAACCAAATTCATATCACCAAAGATCAAAGGTCATCCATTATAGTGAACACAAAAGTCTCCTCTCTTACATCCAGCAATTTAAAAGTTCAACACTTCGACTAAAGTTTTGTTTCAAAGTCCAGAAACTTTATGAACTATCAACTATGAAATAGCGGCCTGGAGGCCCAACATTATGTTTATTAATCAAATCTCAGAATCAGAGGATGCACTGTAAGTGGTTAGCAGTTCCTACTACATCACCAACAAGGGTTCCACACACAACAATTGCACATGGAAATTCCACGGCAACCGGCGCTGGAGGGCGAGGGCAGCTACTGGAAGGGGGTAATATGGGTAGGGGCCACGATGATGGGGACTGGGTTGAGGGGCAGCGACGAGGGAAGGGCTGGGGGGGGGGGGGCGGTGAGGGGGAACGGGGTTTTGAGTTTGAATTTTTTTTAATACAATAATATATTTTATTTTATGTTATATATAATTATATATAAAAAAAAGTATACATTTTTAGTAAATAATATCATATAATAATATTTTATTATATATTTATGTATAAAATAATATTTTATTCAAAAAAATCTTCCAAAATCGCTAAGAGAGAGCGTGTATCACACATTCCTCTTTAAGGGGGTATTTTACTTCATTTTAAAAAGTACAAGGGGATATTTTGCTATTTATTTTTTCACAGGGAGGTATTTTGCATCTTTCCCCATTTCTATAACTATGAATTTAGCATTAGCTTGTAACCAGAAAGAGGACAAAAATAGGAGAAAGAGGGCAATAGTGTGACTGAATACCAAAACGATTATTGAACAAAAGACAAGAATAGTACTATATTGGAAATACTGGCTTACGTAATCTTTTTACATCCATTGTAAGACTGTATATCAAATAGCCTTTCCAAATCCGTACTGTAGCATAAAAAGATTTTTGGAAAAAAACAAAATTGTGCTAATAATACTAATTTTATTTTTTTCCATCCCATGTCATATGGTGTAAGGAGAGCCTTAACTGTTTGCATACCATACTTAAAACTGGCACTGGAAGAAAATAGATGCACTACTAATATGCAGTTGTAAAGCTACAGTTTGAAAAAAGAACAGAAAGCAATTGGCATAGGCATCACGTAGTTAACCGAAGCCATACACATTCTGAAGCCTATGCCTTTCAATGTTAATTTTATACACAACCAGGAGAACTTGCAAGGCCCTAAAGATCTTCCCTGTCGTCCTCTTCCCTCTCATCCTTACTACCAAATAAAAGTACAAAGCAATCTAATCATACAGAAAACCAAAAAGAGAAACTCCTATGAGAAATCTCAATGAATCAAAGGAAAAAGGAAGAAAAATATTAAGACAGGAAGCATCTCCGTAAGCATAAAACAAAACAGAAAATATTTCTAATCTTAAGCTAAAGCAACTTCGAGTTCTTAGTCAAGAAAAGATTGCGATAATATAGAATGAAAAACCAACAGATTGACTGGTGTGAATGCCTTGTCTCAGCTAAATCATATATCAGGAGTAAATAAGAAAAACAAAAGGGTTCTTCATTAGCTAAAAGAAATAGCATCTCCTCCAAATGTTACGTGTTACGTGCATTACTCATATTTATTGCTCCCCCGAAAAATAGAAAACTTAACAGAGGCACATTAAGATTAACCCCAACCAGATAGAAATAGGTAATCAAAACAGAACTTCATTTCCTAACAACTAATAAGTCCCCAGAAAGAACACTTGTTTTCCTAAAGCCGAACTCGAAATATCACGTATTAAAAATGGAACGCGCTCAATATGCACAGAAACGCAGATGAACAACGAAATATACAAAGACGTGCTACGAGTAGAGCGTATTGTTTGACCTGCCGAAGATCTGGGCAGCTGTATTAACGTAGGTCTCAATCATTTGTTCTCGAGTAAGATTGGAATCCTTGGGGAAATCCATGGTGATCAGCCAGTGGTTGTAATCGCATCCTTCGAAGAGGATAGTGTCAGGCCCAATTTCATCGGTCTCCGGATCAAATGTCTTGCGGAAAAGCGAGGTGGTTGAAGTGAATGGCCGCACCAATTGGGTGGAGAAGGGGGCAGTGGGGCTCGGCAGAAAGTGAGTGAACGCTGAGGAGATTGGTTTGGGCTGATAGATAGAGTGGTGAAGGAGAGAAGACGAGACGTAAAGAACGCGGCGGAGGCGGACGAAGCGAAGGGCCATTGGCGACGGTGGTTGCTTGTGGTGACGAAGACAGGGTGAGAAGAGTAGCAGGGCTAGGGCTTTAGGGGTTTTGGGTTCCAGAGACCGAGTAGTTGTTTTTCATTTCAAAATGGAAAACCGGCGTGGTCGGGTCGTCGGATCCGCGGGACATGGGTCGGGTGCTCGCGAAAACCAATCATAACAGATGCGAAGTTACAGAAAACTCCCTACCATCCTTCCTATTTTCACAACAAATTTTAAATTATTTTTTAAGTCATTGTAATTATGCGGACAAGTCATTTAGAGTTCTTTTATCCAAACACACCCTATTGAGTATACATGAATGGGAAAAAGTTATACATGAAAAAAGATTGAAAAGCTATAAATACACCAGAAATACAGTATTATAGAATTTCTTTTTGTCTCTAATTTCTAACAAAAACCCTGATTTTACATCATAAGACAACCTTCTACCTATAATTTTTGGTACAAAAATTTAAAATAATCAGGGGGGAAATTAGATTTCCCAAAAAAAATTAAAAAATTTGTCGAAAGGCCATTATAAAATCGGATAAAAAGAAAAAAAAAACTATCAATTGCGCAAGATGAAATGAAAATAGCAGAACTTGTAAAATGTTAGTAATAACAATCTTGTAATATAATAAAAAAATAATTTTTTTATTTTTCTTCATACGAGCTCGCGAGCCATTAATATTTATTTTTCAATCTTATAATCATGTTTCTTAAAAAATAATAAAATAAAAAATATTTAGAGGCGTAAAATAATACGACACACTTTAAGGAACATTTGTGTAATATAAATGTGAAAATTTATGTAATTTTGAAGAAAGTTGAAAAGAGTTAGAATTTTGAGCTGCCATTTAATAATAATGATCCGAATCACAAATTTCAGATTTGGGCTAAAATCCAAGAAAATTTTGCTACATAAAAACTGATGAGATCATAATTTGTTGAATTCAATTGTGAGTTGTACCAAACAGACCCCAATAAACAACCCAAGACAATGAGTGTAGTGCAGAGTGTCAATGAGAAGTATTTTAAGGGTGCAATATGCCAAATTACCCCAATGTCCTAAGTTACTCATATGGAGGCTATAATTTTATTTATTTATTTATTTTAAATAAATTACTAACAATTATATAATGAATTTCAATGATTAACGGTCAATATACGTTTAGTACTAATATCAAGTATATATAATTAATCAATAATTATAATTAAAATAAATCAATAATTATTATTAAAATAAATTAATATACATATATTTATACCACTCGAACCCATGACGAAGCAATAAAAAAAACACCAATTTATAGAGAAAAAATTGATTTAGTCGACCTCTCAATACTGATCTCATACTCAATTGCCTGATGAAAAATCGTTATTGTCATTGATGACTTGGCTGAAATCAACTTCAAAAAAATAGGCAAAACTCCCCTTTGTATTTTCCAAAATATTGCATACTCTCCGATATCGTTACGTAAGCCCTAACGGTGTTGAATTTTTATTGAATTGACCGTTATACACTTTTTTATAACAATAATTGATCTTTAAATATAAAAAATGGACGGTCCAAATCCTAAGTAATTTAAATATATTTTTTTATTTATATATATTTATATATACACTATAATATATATATATATATATATATTTGTAGCGGGAACGACCGCCGCTACATGGACGACAAAGTCTCGCCCATGCACAAAGGGGGCAACCTCGCGTCACCCCATCCTTCTGGGGCCGACATCGCCCCTAATGCCCAAGTTCTAACCTCCATTGCTCAATCTCTCGTTGCCAACAAAGAAGAAGAAGGAAAAATTAAAATAAATAAATGTCGCCCCCTTACCATGGGGGCGACCTCGTCCCTAATGTCCAGATTCCGTCACCCAATCTTAAATCCGAAATGCACTCTTAAATCCTTTAGAAATGCTCTAAAATCACTAGCCAAGTGAATCCAAAATCCCTTCACAAATTACAAGTCCATTTTTGCTTTGTAAAATCAAAGTTTGAATGTCAAAAAATGATGTATTTTGGTTAGAGAAGGGTATGATTAAGTGAAGAATATGTGGGGAGATTCCATAACACAAGCACATAAAAACAACTCCATATGTATTTTATCTTATCTTTAGCACACCATCTTATTCTAGTTAGGTAAAATTGTCCTTTAGCTCCCATGAATTAAATAATGATGATTTCATCATTATAGTTTATCACCAACTTCCTATTTCTATTAAATTTTCTAAATTTTTGTATATAAATCTATCTTTTTTATGCTATTATGATAAAAGAAAAAAAAACAAAAAACGTGTATCGTGTATAATTAAATTTTTCACAAATATATAAATATTATTTTTAAAATTATGCCTGCACATTGAGTGTATCTGTCTACTAGCATATAGTAAAAACGAGATAAACGAGATAATGCAATCTTTAAGAACTGTTTATCGAATTTTTGTCATTTATGAGGAGAGTTACAAATAATTTGATTAAATTAAATGATTAAAAAAAATATTTTTATTTGAGTAAAACAATTAGACATACCACGTATAAAAAATATTATTTAATTAAATATATAAAATCGAACTATTATAATCCACGTGGTAAATACATCAATGTCTAATTTCCATTCAAATTTGAAACTCAAACCAAAATATTTTCAGCTTTATCAATAATTTTGTTAAAACTTAATATGGAATATTTTATCAACTTTTTAAATAAACATATACATTTTTTTGAAAAAATAAATTATAAAGAATATTAAAAATAGCAATAATTATATTCTCCTTCCATGATATTTGTTTAATTACACGTAGACCCATGTAGCTTGAGAAATTAAATTTAGCACTCCTAAAATTTATTTTCGTCTAACAAATAAGTCAATTCGTTAGTCAAAATTTACTAATTTTACTGAAATCAACAGGAAAAATGAATAAAAATTGAGGTTTATCCTCGATTTGATTATTATTGATTTATTATAGGTGATATAATTTTTTTCGAACTAAACTACCATTATAACGATGAAATATAACTCATTATATGCATTAATGCGTGAAAACATATGAAAGTAATTGGTCATAAAAAAGATTTATTTAACCTGTAATAAGTCAATCGGAGTTAAATATAATTTTTTTTCATTTTTTTTGTTAACATCAGCAAATTCAATGAGTTGTGCCTAATAAAGGAACTTATTGTTAGACGAAAGTAAATCTCATATGTTAGATGTAATTTTTTAAATATAAGAAATTTATGTGTAATTATGCCAAATATCAGAGAACGACCGTAATTATTCAAAAAAAAATATGAAGATATTTGTATTTTTCCCATGTGGCGCATATACACCGCCAAGAACAGGGGGGGCCATCAATCACTCTCAACCAAAATCAAAATACAATTGAAAATCCTTCTTCTTTATTCCCCAACTTGCAATAAAACTACTCCCCCAATTCTCCTTTTTTCTACATAATAATCATTATTATTATTATTATATGAATAAATGTTTAGCAGTCTGCAATTCTTCTGCAAGAATCTGTTTCTCATGCATATGCACACACTGATAAACAACCCACTACCGCTTCATATTCCTTTCTTTTCTTGAAATCCCAGCAAATCCCAACTTTTCCCCTGTTTCCCACTGAAAAACCCATTTGAATTC
This sequence comes from Sesamum indicum, assembly GCF_026168435.1. Taxonomy (NCBI): domain Eukaryota; kingdom Viridiplantae; phylum Streptophyta; class Magnoliopsida; order Lamiales; family Pedaliaceae; genus Sesamum; species Sesamum indicum. The sequence goes on from NC_142664.1 coordinate 27,851,983, forward strand.
CTGTAAAGGCATTACCTTTTTCAGAATTTGAGGCGTTGGGAAACCCTATTCTTGATTTGATTAGAGCAACCTGTTGTTACCCTTTTGAATTTCGTGCATCTTCAATTATTTGATTCTGGAATTGGGTTTTTTCATTGGCGGAATCCCTTTGGAATTAAGTTCTGGAGATGGTGATTTGAGGCCTAGTAGGAGGTGTATGGTATTTGCTTTGATTTTGGGGATATCTTGTAGAAATCTCCCTAATTTTACCTGAGAGATCAGAAAATTTGAACTTTTGGTTTTTGATTTCTGGGACTAGAATTTGTGGGATTTGAGCTGAACTGGGGGTGCGAAATAAAGCTCAATCTTTTGAAGGAAGGTTGATACAGGGATAGTGGGAAGAAAGGAGCAAGATGGAAAAATACGAACTTGTGAAGGATATAGGGTCTGGAAATTTTGGTGTGGCCAGGCTTATGAGAAACAAGGAGACTAAGGAGCTTGTGGCCATGAAATACATGGAAAGAGGACACAAGGTTTGCACTATTTACATTTGTATTGGTAGATCACCAGTGTTTTTCTCAGTTTTCATTTCTTATCTTTATACTTGTGTTTGATTGATACGTGATATTTGTGAATGTGGAATCTTTAGAGTCCCATTATCCTGATGTTCAGCGTTTTAGCTTCTCCATTTTGAAGTATTTAGGTGGTTTATGAAATTGTGGGGTCTAATATGCACTTGAGTTTTCTCAAGAATTAAGGCACATTTGTGCTTTTGCTCGTAGATTGATGAGAATGTGGCTAGGGAGATCATAAATCATCGATCACTTCGGCATCCGAACATAATTCGGTTCAAGGAGGTGAGGAATCTAATTCGCAAAGAGTTTTTTCCTGGAGTGAGTAGAAAGTTTATTATGCTTAGTTTCAAATACTTGATTTGTGATGTACAGGTGGTTTTGACGCCTACCCATCTAGCCATTGTCATGGAGTATGCTGCTGGTGGAGAGCTCTTTGAGAGAATCTGTAATGCTGGACGATTTAGTGAGGATGAGGTATTACGACGTCTTGCCCCCCACCCAGTTGGCCTACTAAAAGATGGTGCATAAACAAAATGGAGAAATGTAAAATTGTTTTACATGCTGAGTTTTGATCAGTATTTTATTGTATTTTCAGGCCAGGTACTTCTTTCAACAGCTTATATCTGGAGTGAACTACTGCCACTCCATGGTGAGAGAAACTGGGCATACATGTTGGCTCATATATGGACATTTTTGAGTTTACAATTTTCACTGAATCCTGTACATCTCTGCTCACTTTGCAATTGTGTTATCTTCTGCAGCAAATTTGCCATCGCGATTTGAAGCTGGAGAACACCCTTCTGGACGGAAGCCCTGCTCCACGACTGAAAATCTGTGATTTTGGCTACTCAAAGGTAGCTATTGTCTGTGCTGTTTAGATTTATTTGTTATACCAGAGTATCTGTGTTTGAGAACTTTATACATGAAGCTTTATGACTCAATGTGTTGCTTTTTTCTTTGTTTAAGTCATCTCTGCTTCATTCAAGGCCCAAATCAACAGTTGGCACTCCTGCTTATATTGCTCCGGAGGTTCTGTCTAGAAGAGAATATGATGGCAAGGTAAGCATGTTCTCCTGTTTTTCTGGTTGGTTCATATTAGTTCTGTAATAATTAGTTGCAGGTGATATTTAATTTGGATTTTTAGTGTATTTTCCTGGGTACTTCTGTTTTTTAAAAGTAATTTTGGTTGTTTCCGTATCTTAGTTTATGTAGAGTGTGCAATGTAGTCTTTAGCTTCTTTCTCATCAATTTTTTTTTCATATTCATTATTATGATGAATAATGCTATGGGAATGGTGGTATACCCCTTCTTATGGTTCTTGAGAAAGGCTAGGGATTCTACCTGTCTTCATAACTTTGTTGGGTTCTCTTCAGCATCCCTATGTCTGTGTGTATCTCTGCACGTGCAGATGTGTATGCACAAACAGAAATGCATTTGTTCTCACGATATGTTTGTGTTGACTGTGGTTGGACTGTCCAGTTGGCTGATGTATGGTCGTGTGGTGTGACACTCTATGTTATGCTGGTTGGAGCATATCCTTTTGAAGATCAAGAAGATCCAAAGAACTTCAGGAAAACTATCCAAGTAAGCCTTCATTTCTTGCATACATGTGATTTCATGAACATGATTAAGCTTCTTCCTAACATACGCTTTGGTGATCTTCGCCAGAGGATAATGGCTGTTCAGTACAGGATTCCCGATTATGTCCACATTTCTCAGGATTGTAGGCATCTTCTGTCTCGCATATTTGTTGCAACTGCGTCCAGGGTATGTATTTCTCTTGGATGATCATGTTTGCTAGAGAACTGACTTCATCTGTATTTTGGTGGCCATTAATAATGCCTTTAACCTAATTGTCAGATTGACTTTTTACACTGAAATTGTAACCTTCAAACTTTTCTTTAGAGTCCTCTGTGCTCTTTTAATGAGTGTTCTCAATTATATTGTAATCACTGTCAAACTTTTCTTTAGCTGAACTTGATGGATTTATAGGTGATCCACTTCCTTGTGTTAGTGCCTTATGTTTATTAGTTGACGTGCATATTGTTTTTTGAATGTAAAATAAGCTTGAGATTTTCCAAAAACTTTGTATTACTTGAACTTGTGGGTGTTGTACGGTTTGTTAGGGCTTCATCATACATTGGTCTTTTATATCCATATTATATTTCTTGATGGGTCTACCGGCTGCTCAAGATTATGCCTATTTCTTGATATATTTATGCATAATGATGTGGGTGTCATACTTTGAGCAGAGAATTAGCATAAAAGAAATCAAATCACACCCATGGTTTCTGAAGAATTTACCAAGGGAATTAACGGATGTAGCGCAAGCAGCATACTACCGCAAAGAAGACCCCACCTATTGCCTTCAATCTGTGGAGGAGATCATGAAAATTGTGGAAGAGGCTAAAACCCCTCCTCCAGCCTCCCGTTCAATTGGAGGCTTTGGCTGGGGAGGCGAAGAAGAGGAGGATAAAGAGGAAGATGTAGAAGAGGAGGAAGAAGAAGAAGACGAGTATGATAAACAAGTTAAAGCCGCTCATGCAAGTGGAGAAGTGCGTGTGACCTGAGACGTAGCTGCACTCATGTCCAAACAAGGTAGATTTAGTTTTACTAAACCTGATCCTTTGGTGGTTGTAAAAAGTTCAGCTACATGAGATGTGGGTTCTAATAAGTCTTTTGTAAAGTTTTAGTTTTATGATTTGGAGGCTTGTGCATTTTATATTTCGAGGGTAGTAGCAAAAAGTATCGTGTGGTGAAGCTGTGAGTGTTTGTTTTCTGGGTTAGGTTTTTAGAGCTATTGTGTGTTGAATTTCATCGAACATTGTGTATTTTCATGTGGGGTTGTATTCAACTGTATTTGACTTTATATTTATTCTCGTCTTTCCTCCATCTGTTTCTTCTTCGAGCAGATCTCCAGGAACGAGCTTCTTGCAGCTCTGTTTGGAGCTTGGGCTGTAAGCAGCTCATTTTAGACTACATTTTTCTGACTCACAGGACCAATGATTATATCGCACTTGACTAGGCACGACATGGTTGGATTCATGGTTTATCTCACCCATGTTGTCATCGTCGTCTACATGGTCACAAATGGTTGGCAGAACAAGTTTTTCCTTCTTCTTCTTGGGGTTATGTAAGTGTCATACTCCACCAGAGAAACAACAATAAGAAGATTAAAAAAGAAACAGAGCTAGGAACTTTGAATAGCAAAAGCATTCATTATGGTACCGGGCAAATGCAATTCTAAGGAATTTTGAGGGCAATAATGCTCTGTATGCGCCCTGACTGAAATCTTTATGGGCTGCTGTGAATATCATTCCATACCCACCCAACCCCATTCTTTCTCTCTTCCACCCCACCCCCCAACACTTGGGAACTTTAAAACATGACCAACCACGCTTTAGCTTAATGGTTAAAATTGAGGTTCATAAATAAGTTAGAGGTAATGTGTTTGATTATACCATACATGTAGGTATTTCTTTTATTTAATGTGAGTAATTTATTGTAATAAAAATTTATTAATCGAATTGATTTATTTATCAGTTTAAATTATGCATTGTCGTTTAATTTGTTTAAACAAAAAGGAAAAAATTCCATAAAGAACAACACTGTTGCTCTGTATTTTAGAGATGATGTTGGGAGTGGGACGCAGGACCTATCCCATGCTTTGAAGTCTATCATTCTGTACACTGAAAATGGACAGGACGCCCATAAGTTTCTGGTAATTCAATGAACTTGATGCTGCATTCATTATTCGCCGTCGGAATATTCTACAATTCAGTCCAGTGGTGTTGAATGGACCTACAGACTCCATCGAAACTGGTAAATTCTGAGATTACATTCATTCAGTGTTTAAATTTTCTGTTGTTGTGAAGGTGACAATTTTACAAAATAAAGAAAATTATCATCTTTTATTATTATTTTATTAAAATTTATTTAACTTCAGCTTTTTGATTCGGTCCTCATCAGAATCAAGTCTCTGTCATTTCATTATCGTGATAAATATAGCTTTTTTTTTAGTGGGTCGTGATAAATATAGTTCTGATGAACAACTTTATAATTATTGTTGACCACAGTAACCTATAAAATCATGAAATGTTTCAAGTTGGAGGGACCCGTAAATAAGAACTTAAGGTTTAATAGACCATCTATATCTGAAAAGTAAAAACATGATCAACTAAAGTTTGAGAACATATATTAAAAAGATTGAATCATCAAGAAAGATGACAGGTCCAGGAAAGGAAATCTAATTTGTGAAGTTAGTGTATCATTGATCAACGGAGCCACATAAATGCTATAATGTTTATTCGATTCATTTTGATACAATCAATTTGACACCACTCAGTTGTTCAATTCGTTCACCTGCATATCAGTTGGATTGAGAAATGACAGTGGCAGTGTCAAGAGAGAAGAGGCTCTCAATTCCCTGCCTAGGTAGAGCCGATGATCACTTTCAGCAAATTTTGGGTCTCAGTCGAAACGGATTCCCTGTCAAAGAGAGCAGATACGACTGCAACTCCTTTCAGATTTGGAACACCTAATTCCATAACGGGTCTTACATTTGAAATGCCAAAGCCGCCAATGGCAACCACAGGCAACTTGGATTCCAAACATACAGTTTTCAGCCCGTCCAAGCCCACGGTGAGATTGTTTTCTTTTGTATTTGTTGGATAGACACCACCGCAGCCAATGTAATCGGCCCCATCAATCCATGCTTTCTCGGCTTGTTCTGGTGTTTTGCAAGATACACCGATGATTTTGTCGGGACCGAGGATAGTCCGGGCAACACGAGCGGGCATGTCGGACTGGCCAACGTGAACTCCATCGGCATCACAAGCAAGAGCAATATCGATTCTGTCATTAATCAGCAAAGGTACACCATGGCTGCGGCATATTTCCACACATGTTTTGGCTGCTTCCAGAAAATCCCGGGTGTCAGCATCCTTTTCTCTGCAATGCAGCAGGTTCCAGAGGTATCAATTAACAAGAGGAATGTGGTAACAGAGCAGGCAACGGATTTGATTATAAGGCATAACCATCTAAATTTTTAAGTGAAATGCTATATATATCTCAAGACTAATCCACGCAAGACAGGTATGACAAACACGATGTGCTTTATGCATCTAAAAGATGTCGAATGAAAGTGGGATGCAGAAGCTTAAAATTTTCTTGCAAAACCATGTCTTGTAATGGCAACTCTCTTCAACATTGAAAAAGCCATGCAGATTTTTGGCTTATCATTTCAAGGGTTAGCCAAGGCCGTGTTGGATTCAGTAGCTCTTGATTACAATAACACAATCCACGCCTATTAAGTTTGAGGTCAGGTGTATATAAGTTGTTGAATCAAATCTTGCCACCAGTAGCAATTAGGTTTACACAGGCTCTTATTCAACAAACCTGAATCCATTCAGCACGTATTCTGACTATATTTTCCCTTCTTAAAAGCTTGAATTTGATCTTTAAATTGTAGGACTCTTTCAAAAGTCACAAACTCAAATCTTTTCCTTGTTAGACCACTGTCATAATCAATTAGACCATACAAGATTGCAAGCCAATCACTTTTGAAAAAGATTATGTCCCTGAAATCTAGATAACAAATGTCTAGCACAAATCATATGTTCCTGAGTTCCTCTTCATATGGATAAATGTGATGCAGTATCCAGGAATTCAGAGAAATAAAAATGGATACCCTAATTGTTAGTTGAACAGGTAAAAGAGATCAAGCAGCTCTCTTTTCAAGATAGGGACAAATCATCTTTCAATTAGATACCAGTTGTTTCCTGAAACTAGCTGCAGCTTAAAATGTGGTAGTGGCTCCAAATGCCTCTCTCTATATAAAAGAACAATTGAAAGGAATGCATTTAAAGCAAACCTCAGCTGAACTATAGTTGCTCCTCCTTCTATGGCAGATTTGACAGCATCCCTCATGGAACGGCCCCACTTTTTATTCATCCTTGAGTCTGTGACGGCATACAAGAGAAGATCGTTCGGACTAAACAGTCGGCGCGCACATAGATCGGGGGCACTGTTCTTCAGCTTCATCAAATGGTCAAAGGGACCTTGATGTCCTCCTCCAATGAGAATGTCCTTACTATAGTCCAACGCTGACTCAACATAGTGCTTTGCTATCTGAAAAGAACAATACATAAACAGAAACAGTATGCATTTGAAATATCAGATTGGAAGTACAAACCAAAATCCAGATAAAGAAGGAAAACAGAAGAGGAAGACGGAGAAGCATCTCTCTGATGTTAAAAGAGGAAAGCCGAAGAGGAGGAAGGGAAGGTATACCAACTCACTCTCCACTTATTTTCTTCAAGCAGGAATAGGTGTACATGGAGATGATTAAGAGTTATATGTTAAAATGAAGGACTCACATCTGCTAACTTGGTGAAAAAGCTTCATGAGTTTCCAGACACACACACACACACATAATATTTACATAGAGAGAGAGAGAGCGAGAGAGAGAGGATGTTTCACAAATAAATGACAAGAAAACAAGCATTTTGTGGCAACAAATAACATACTTAAAAGCCCAAATTTGGCTGAAAAGAGATGCATCTAGTTACTTCATAAGAAGATTTTCATTGTGGCTTAGTAGTTAGTTCTTGAGTAGATGTCATCTGCGAGAGGGTATGCTAGCTTCTGGAAAGTAGGATGGTAAATAGGAGTTGCATCCGCTCCGAAAATGGAGTGAGGTGCCAGAGTAACATAGTTCCACCGAAGAGGTTTCAGATGACATGCGTTACATGGTGCATAGTCATCCAGAGCATGCCAGAAATGATGGCGGGCATTTAATTTGTTTTCGTTCAAACACAAGTCCAAGTGAGTAAATGGGCCGCCAGGAAATGAGAATGTTTGGGAACTTTGACGTACTGTACACATCCACAGACAGATGGTGTGACAATAAAAAGAAAAACAGCTGTTCAATCACCTTAATAGCAGAGAGCACAGAAGAACCTCTAGCTAGTTCAGCAGCTATAGAGGATGCCAAGGTACAGCCAGTCCCATGGGTATTCGAAGTGTTTACCCGCGTTGAGCGAAACTCATAGAACTCCTTACCTAGAAGGTCAAATCATGTGATTCTATGAGCTCCAATACCATTTAAATAAGTACAAGAAGCAGTACTTCACAATTGCAAAAAATATGTGCAGTGTACCATCAAATAGAACATCAACAGCATCAGAGGATGAGGGAAGGTCACCTCCTTTCACGAGTACATTCCTGAAAAAACAGCAAATTCAGGACAGTAAATCATTTTTAATTTATTCCTGAAAGCATGTATTAGAATTTAGAAATGAAAAATTCCGCAGTCATGATAATAAGTTATATAAGACAACCAAAACCCATTTTGAGCCGCCAAAGACTCCAAAAACAAAATAATGGATTTTATAGGACTATTCTCCAATTTTTTTGACAATTCCTCCAAAATAAACCAGCTCATAGGTGTTCTCAAAGATAGAGCTTTAGAGTGAAGTCGGTCCCCTATTACTGCACATGTTACTCAGTCAGGTCATGGCTTCAATCAAAGACTTCAAGGATTTTGCATGCCTGTGCTTGCTTAAGAAACTATATTTTATTTCTTTTTCCAGGAACAGAAAGATGACGACCATTTTCCAGGAGTAGTTACATAAGCATAACAAGAAGCATGTAGAAGATTTATAAAGTCAAGAACTAACCGAGGGCCAATATTATGTATAGACTTCGCAGCAGAATGCATATCAGCAACTGTTTCCAATGGTGCACCACCGAGTAAAGCAGATGCCTCTCTTAGATTAGGAGTTACTATATCTGCCAGAGGAAGAAGCTCCTCCCTATTGTAAGTAGCAAGTACATTAATAAATATATTAAACAGCAAGGTAATTCGCCATATCCAATCCTCAGCAGCTCTTGTATTACTATAACTGAATGCTCAAAGATAAGTTCTCCTATAAATTTAGAAATGCAACTCCAGTTAGAGTCACAGAAGAAACTTGGAGAAAATGGACAAATGGGAAGAGTTTTGACCGCGAATATGATATAACTTGGATATCCAAAAACAGTAATACGGTTTTACTGAACCCTGAACCATCTCTTGCTATTTTTTATGGGTTCACTTTATATTGTGGGTCGATGCACCAATTTAGCTAGGATTGTCATTGATTTATTATGTCTGTCACTTCACTATTTGTAATAACTCCTTGGCAGTATCCATTAAATTCACTAAACAACAAAACAGATTTCCATCTGGAGTAGTATTCAAATGATTATGATAGCTAGTGAACACACACACGATAGAGGTGGATCCGACCCTGACTCATTCCTAAATTAATTAGCGCGATTGAAATGGTGCAAACATGAGAATAAATGTTCCATAAAACCACTTTTATATCCTCACAACCACTTCTTACAAAATATGCAGTCTTTGTGTTAGATAGGTCAAGGCATAACAACTTCAACCGCCAAGAATAAAAGGGGCAGTCAGTATAAAAAATACCTAAAGCTAGCCAGCACCGAGGAACCAGCCAATACATCACCACTTGTAGATACCATGACAGGATCAACCACCAAAGCTTCCTTCATAAAATTCATATTGTCAACAGAAAACCACATACAATTAGAAACAGTTTAAAGAATGACAGTGTGGACTAAGAAATATTACTGCCAATACCTCCAACTTGGAACTCCTTTAGGCTCTGACAGAGGACCTTGACTATACCAGGTGAAGGCAGCATACCTGTTTTCACCTGTCATTTCCAGCAACTAAATTATCACTTACACTAAGAATACAAAAGTTCATTTTGGAGAAAAAATACACAGCATCACCAAAAGTTGAAAAAGATAGACTTACAACATCAGGACGCATATCTGACAGCACCGACTTCAATTGCTCTCTAACAAATTCCTCCGTAACAATATTCACTCCCTAATAACATCAAACTAACAACCACTTTAAAGACATTATCAAAAGATATAAAACCTTGATCCGAACAAATAGCACTAAATCAATCTCAACTATGTTTCCATGAAGAAAATATTCCAGATCTTCCAAATATAAATTCTCCACACCCTCTATTCTAGTAATTAGTCACTCTCTCAGTCACAGATTGAATTTTCTATTGCAAATCCTATTACATCTTTTAAACATCCACGCTCCGTATATAATCTTTCCTAAATAAAATCCATGATCTCATCTCTATACACTTGGCCTGGTGTGTGTATATTGTGATGGAACAAAATTTAGAATCGAAAAATCCAATCCGCTCTAGTCAACCAAACTCGCTTCTACAGACTAAGTTACTAAACTTGAAACCCATACGTAGAAAATAAGCAAAGAGCACCAAAAATTGGGGGTAAAAAAGAGAAGACTAAAGCTAATAATAACCAAATAACTGAATCGACGGTTCTCACAATGTGAAACATGAAGATACCTGAACTCCGACAGTGTTCTGCGCAGTAACGGCGGTGACAACAGTTGAGCAATAAACCCCGCGCGCGGCGCAAGCCTTCATGTCCGCTTGTATGCCAGCGCCGGCGCCGGAATCGGAGCCAGCAACAGTCAGGACATGAGGAACTCGAACTCTACCAGGCGGCTTTAGCTCCTCTTCTTGCTGCATTGCTCTCAGATTGGAAACCCCAGCTCGACGAACCCCTCGTGAAATTGAGTGTATGTATCGGAATTGATGATGAATGGGAGCGGAGGAGAGCGCTTGGGAACACACGTGAAACCCCATGAAGAAGACTGTTGGTGTTGGATGCTGATATTTTGTACGGTGGTCTTCGCACCAAATTTATTTTCGCTGCACCCGACACGTGGCGCGAGGAGGCTAAGACTTGGTGTGAAGGATTGTATTTGACGGCCTGGATTCATAGTAATAATAACTTAGGATGTTTTCTCTATATCGCTTTTTAATTCCTTTATGTTATTGATTATTATGAATTATCATTTATAATATAAAATAAAAACAATAATAATCTACAAGTTAATGAGATTTTAATTAATAATAAAAAAATAGTATTATATAGAAAAAAGTAAATTTAAATTATGTTACTAACAATTTATCAAATAAAACTTGTAAATTGTTTAGATAAATATTAAGAATTATACATTTATCTGTATTTTAAACCAAAATAAAAGTTGAACTGTAAAAAAATAATATACAGTGAATTTTGAATAAAAACAAACGATTATAAAGGTAAATTATATGAACATTAGTTGAGTTTACTTTTAATTGCACAAATATTCTGTAAATAGAAAATATATATATGCATTTAAACTGTAATTATAATTTACATATATACCTCTTCATTGGGAAAAAAAATAAAAACTCAAACAAAGATCATTTGAGGTACATTACATCGACATCCCATCAGAGATTGTATTTATAATTTTTACAAGAGTATGAGGTGGTTGTATAATTAATTTAATGTTGAAGTAGCGTCAAATTGATTTATCCTAAATATTTACATTGTGTTCGGATTTATTTTCTGAGTGTTTTGTATAGATAAAGAGAGAAAAATATATATAAATAAGTATATATTGGTTACAGTGTGTATATTTAGATTTATTTTAAAAAAAATATAAAATAATTGTTGTATGTTTGATGTTGTGTTTTGAAAAATAAGTCGTCGTTCATTGCCAAGTTTTATTTTTATATATATATATATTTATATATATATATAAGTGTTATATGTTTAATGTTATGTTTTGAAAGACAAAAGTCACTATTTATTGTTAAATTACTTGTCTCTTACATGTATTTATATATATATGTGTGTATATATATGCTTTTATGCCAAATAAAAGAAAAATACAGGATATGGTGATTTTACATGAAGCCAAACAAACATAGTCTTAATCTAGATCGAAATATGTGACTTTCATGGGCAAGTCCAAGCTCGCCACGTATCCGGCCCAAACTGTAAATGGGTCGTGAGGAATAAACAAGACTAGTCGAATTCGTCTCCATATAAGACCCTTCAACATTCAAGTTAGTTTTGATCGAAGTAGAAATATGCAATCTATAAGCTAAAAAGTGAATGCAATAAATACACATATTACCTTAAATAATTCACTTATAAAATATTTATAGGACACAAATGTATAGTACGAATCGGGTCACGTGTTATCATCGACACACTCATAATTTTTTATTCAACACTCCAATTGGTGTAATCATCGCAAATTTCATGTGATTTGAATTTTTTTTTTATTCACGAAGTTTGTTTTCGTTCAACAAATAGATTCACCCTTTAGTTAAAATTTATTAAATAGATTGATATTAGCTAAAAAACGAATGAAAATCCATATTTAGTCCAATTAACTTATTGCTAATTATACATGTCAAATAAATATTTTATAATTAAATTAATATTATACATATTAACACGCTAATACATGTGGAGAAATATAACTTCACATTTTATAAAAGTAGTTTGGTTAAAAAAGATTTGTTCAATAAATGAATAAAAAGTCAATTCGAGGTAAATATGAATTTTCATTCAATTTTTTTTAATAATATATGTAAATTCACTGAATTCGGATCAATTGATTAATCTATTTTTTCGATAAAAAATAAATGTTTGTGATTTTAGATATAATTTTTAAATTACAGAGTATATATAATTATAAATTTTTTATGGAACGAGGTGTAATTAGTTTATTTATTTTTTAATTTTAGAGAATGGTGGAGTAATTATTTCTTGTTCAGGATTAGCTTTCGTCGTATTGGGTAGGTAGTTGCCGGGCCCCACCGTACCCGATGCTCAAAAATGGACCCGGGGAAAGGGAAGACCCATATAACCCGACAAATCAAATTCGGGCGGGTCAGCCCTAAATATTTGCATCCATTCATATTATCCCGCCATTCGAAGCCCGCCTTGGTTTGAAGCTCCTCCTCTTTTCTTTATCACCCCATTTCACACAGACACACACACACACACATCTTTGCTTATACAGAAATACACCTCCTAACCACTAATCACATAACTAAGTTAAAAAATTCAAATTCGGGTGCCGAGTAGTTTGGAGTCTCATGTTCGATGGTGCTGTGATAAACTACGGGTAATCCATGTACAAAAAGGTTAGTTATTTATTTTTTTGTTCAAATAACTTGACTGTATGTTTGGGTACAATGAATGTGAAGAGCAGTATACAAGTTTCTGGAGAAATTCTTTTCATTAGGTATCGGGCAAAGTCTGGCGATTTTTGGCCGAGAAGTCCTGATTAAAAGCGAGTAAATGCATTTTTTGTTTTTTGCTTAGTACGTAAAGAAATCACAAGAAAAAATAAATGGCATGAAATTAGTTACTATCAGGAGCAAGGAAGATATTTTTGAGTATAAAATCGATTGTTATTTCAGCGGAGAAGAATTCTAAGTGCGGATTGACTGAGAAAGCTGGTTGGTGCTGATACAACCATTGGGGAATGGGTTTATGACTTTAATATTCTAACAAAGAAACTCAATGTAGTTTCTTTTTAGATTAAATTAGTTATATCACAGACTACATTTGATCTTCACATCCTTAGCTGGATATTCCCGATTGTTATTAAAAATATCTGAAGAAAACACGCTTTAGAAGTCTTAATCCATTTGAGATTTGTTGTGCTTCCACAGACCACTACTGAGGATGACGACGACATTGCATTACTTGTGCAAACTGTTGGCACACATGATTTGCCACATTATTTGACATAGCTATTGCCAAATTCATTTGATCACGTGGTTCCTACTGTGCTTTGATGACAGTTTTAGCTGCTCTGTTGGGAAGACCACTTCACACTGACTACTCCCCATTTAGGAGGAATGCTGGCTATTACAGTTCAAGATGCTAATGTTAGCACTGGCAAGTCTGTGCTCTGATAGGCCTAGGAGTTGAACTTAAACAATACCTTTGGACTAAACTGTGTTTGACAATAGGAATAACTTGTATATCCTTTCTACTTGCATCTTGATATTTTACCTGCCCACTATGAATCTATATATCTGAAATTGTAGCTTTCTGGGTGCAAGAAGGCAAAATCAAATTAGACCACCCATGGCAAGTGCTGCTGTGTTCCTTAATTGTTTCTTGGCTAATTTTTCTTGTCTTATCTCGTATATTTCAGTCTCATGTTCCCTTTTCAACTGCTCACTGTTTGATGGTGTCCTTGCTTTTGACAACGCATGCTTTGTTTCTTGGATCCTTACCGAGCTGTGTTCTTTATTGTAGTGCACACCTAGGTAAATGCGTTGGGGTTTCTGACAACACAGATAACACAGGAAAACAAGAGGAATATGTTATCTAATGATGAAGGAAATGCATGCCAGGCAAGGACACTGGAGCTAACCTTTCAGTTCCTTTTCCATTTGTTTTCATTCCATCCTACATATTTTCCTTCAAATTTTGTTGAAGAAACTTGCTTGTGTATGTAGGGGAAGCAACTTGAATGGCGATTTGAAATCTAGCCACAAATTGCATAAAGTGAATTGGTCAGAACACGCAAATGCGCAGAATAACTTCTTGAGCCAAGATAAATTCTTGAGTTCAAACTTCCTCTTCTCTTTGTCAACTCAAAAACCTCAAATTGATGGAGCTATGGCTGCAAGGTATCCTGCAACTAGTAATTTTGAGGATGAAAAAGTAGAGCATCCCTTGCATGTTTTATATGCAAATATCTATAGTTTGTTTTTATCATCTTTCATTGTTTGGAAGTTGTCATAGACTAAAGCTTTCTGTTGAGATTTTTTCACCCCACTGTAAAAACTTGTTTGGGACTATTAATATACTTGCCATGGAGTATTTTCCTAGCAAGTACTGAGTATAGTTTTGTGCTTCTCTTTGTAGATAGATTGTGTTTTCTGAAACATCTCTTCATTAGGTCTCATGTTCAGACTAAACAATTGAGAATTTGAATATGCTCATGTTAATTGAAAAATCATCTAATCTGATTTATGGATTACCATATTGTAGTACCTCTCTATCCTTTACTTTACACTGTCCTCCTTATATCCAGGTCTATGGTTTGTCAAGTTCAGGGAGCTAAAATGCACAACACACAACTTGAAAAGGTGAAGTATCAATTGCATCAGCATGCTAATATCTTTTCTGGTTTGTCTATGCGCTTCGACTAGATACTTTTGCCATTTTCACATTATAATTATTTCTTTTTCATATGCTGCTAAACTTTTTTATTGGCTGTTGCCTAGTATAAGGGTCAATTGCTTCAAGCTGACAGCTTCTAGATTGTGAGTTCAGATAAGGGAATAGTATTCGCTTATCCGTAGTTTTTACCGCTAAGGGTCAATACTCTTCGTGTTTTACAGGTAGTTTATGACATAAAGCACTTTTGATTGGCCCTTAAAGGCGAATCTTTGTAAGTTCACCTTTGTGACCGTGTGCCAAAGCCTTTCCTAGGTTGGGAGATGAGATGTACCATACTCTGCGGGCAGAGTCCTGCACAGCACCACTGCAGAAATAATATGTTTTTTCCATATAAAACTCATGTGGAGCTTAACTCTAAATCAAGGAAATAAAGCTGAAAAAACAATTATATAATACCTAAGGATCAAACATTCATGCTTTCCGTTCTGTTTGTCTAACATAGCAACTGGAATGTTCTCCCTATCCCCTAGGTTCTGTATTACCTTGCTAAATACTTGTTGAAATACCCACAGGATTGCTTATCTCTTATGCTTCTTGTTATTTTTCCCTTCTATTCTCTCTTTTTGTTAGTCTGCGAGTCAGATGTATCTTGGCTGTCTTATGTTGGCTCTTTGTTTGCCTTCTGTTCACTTTTTCTCTTGTTACATTCAGTGAGCTATTGATAGACAGGAATATCTCATCTTACCACCAAGCAAC
The DNA here is from genome assembly GCF_026168435.1 of Sesamum indicum. Classification (NCBI taxonomy): domain Eukaryota; kingdom Viridiplantae; phylum Streptophyta; class Magnoliopsida; order Lamiales; family Pedaliaceae; genus Sesamum; species Sesamum indicum. The sequence continues at coordinate 27,867,357 of NC_142664.1, forward strand.
CTCATCTCTGTATATAGTATCTTAAGTCGAAGCAATCTGCTCTTAAGCTTAATTGATATCCATTTTTACTTGAATTCATAATTCTTCAATCCATCAAATGATGTGGAATATGTAAAAATCTCGGCAGGCTTGGCAGCTTCTCTCAAGCCTTCAGTTATCTTCCAGAAATTATACCAAACCTGGAAAAAGTCTTCCTCTATCCAAGGATGTAAATGCATTCATATCTCAGATTTCAAGACGAACAACTAAAAAATGCTCATCCGTTTTGAAAAGCACAGTTGCAGAATCTAATCAGAACTATGAAAGATTCAGTGGAGGTGATGTAAAAACCAGTGAACCCAATAAGAACTTGGGAAACTCTTTTCCGTCCCATATTTTTGAGGTTGAGGAAGCTAGACAGGTTATGGTTGGGCAGAAGGGTTCACACCCACTGATGACAGATGGACTGCAAAGACAAACCATCAATTGTGTTGCCAGTAAATCTAAGATGCATGCAACTGCAGCAAATGGTCCCAAGTCTGCTTCTACTGATGGCATCGATGAGGACGACATTCTTGAGGTAATTCATCAGAATGGCTTATGATATGAAAAATATTTGAATTTTCGGCTTTGACTAGGTAAGTGCCCGTGAGTAGGACATTAGTGGTTTTAAACAAGTTCACCCAAAATGGACTAGGATCACAAGTTGATGAATACTGTAATAATAAGGCTGCCTTAGAGGAATATCTCTTCCTAAAAATTGATTTCTGGAGATAAAGTGAGAAGAATGAGTTTAGAGAGATCTGATATGATCTGAGATGTGGCTTGCATTAGTTGTCCTCTAAGGAAAAAAATAATGATGACTATTGATGGGATATGTCTTTTTAGGGTTTGGATAGGTGGGGGTGAGATGATTTGTTGAAAATTATGGGGTTTAGGATTTATAGTAGGTAGGAAATGAGAAATACAATTTATGGTATTTTGTTGAGTATGTCAAATAAATATGAGTTTTGAAAAAGTTTATTTTCAATGCATTTTCGTGAGATGAGGGGGCTGCCTAACCTTGGCTGTCCTTACTGTGTTAAGAAATAATGAAAGCCATATTTACGCTACTTCTTCTTCTTCATTCTTTTTCCATTCTCTCAAGTAGAGTGATACATTTGGCAAATGACTGAAGTTTCCATTCTTCAGAATATTGATGTGGACCAGATAGTTTTGGATCATTATCAGTCAACGCCTCAACCGTCAATCTCTAAACTTCCACCAATTACTCCACATACAAATAAAGACAATTTTCCAATTCCTGCTGAGGAAAGAAATTTGCCTCCTGAATTGTCCTTGATGTGTAGTCACAACTGTAAGGTAATCTTTTAGATAATCTATACCATGTAATGATCCAGACTTACTGCCCAAGTCTTGTACTTGACATCTGATACTGTTGCAGCTAGGATTTTGTCCTGAAGCTTCAGGGCACCTGCAAGCCATGAAGGATACTCTAATAGCCATATCAAATGATCTTATAGACAATGTAGATGAGATGAGTTCGGAGAAAATAGAGATCCTTCGTCAAGAAAGGTTTGCTTATCTCTCTTAGCTGTTGCCTTTACTTCTGTGATTTAATAGTTTCCCTGCTTAAGCTTTTGAAATCAGAATATTTCACATACAGATGGAAAAGGATTATGCAACTATTCGGGGCTACCATGTCTAGAACAATTTTAATATGTTAGCCCAACCCTTTTTTCTCTTCTTTGTCTTTATGTATAATTGTATACCATGCTGCATTTCTTTTTCTTTCATTTATGTTAGTGAGATCATCTATAGTTTATGATTTGCCCGTACTTGTTAGGCAGCAGCTGAAGAAACAAATTCAGCAACTTGAGATATATCTTCACACTACATCAGTCCATGAGGAAAGAAAGATTTCACAATTTTCTGCATCCACAGCAACTCCTATGGCGTTTCAGTATGAGACCCCTCCAACAGTGCCATTTAGAATTGATCCCACAAGGCTTGATTTCCAGTTCCAAGCAAACAATGAGCTGCGCGGGTTGGATAGATGGGGTTCGTCATCCATGTCAAGTTATTCCACTGATGGGTTTAGTGTTTCAACTGCCCCATTAGAGAGAGAACCATATGTCCCCAAGTATATTGAGATCAATTACATAGATGGTTCAACTGACAAAAAGTGGAGTAGTAGAGAATTTGCTTGGACAAAGAAGCTAGAGGTTTCTATTCCATACACTCTTATTTCAGGTACCACTACTTGGTATTCTTACTTTTTTTTCTTTAAATCTATTTGACTTTCAGACAAACAACAAAAAAGTGTTTGGCAACCATTCCTTCCGCCCAAACCAGAGAGAGGTGATCAATGCTACAATGAGTGGATATGATGTATTTGTTTTAATGCCAACTGGAGGTGGAAAAAGTCTGACTTATCAGGTTAAATAATCTCTTTCTGCAGCATTGATTTTGTCCTCTCTTTAGAACATTACTGAGCTATGTTATTTCTCTAACTTTCCTCATCTTAGCTCCAGCTGGATGTTACTTGGGCAAGCATTGTTACAATTGCTAATTTCTCATTTACCTTATTATCCTATTCAGCAGAAAGTTTTGTGTAGACCCAGTCTGAAAATGACAACATTCAAATTGCATGTAGCTTCATGTTGATGATTTTCACAGTTTTCCTTTGCTATCATCTGTAGTTACTATCAGCTGGAACTTTGTGCACTCAGGAGTAATGTTTTATCTACAGCAAGCCACTTTAATTTCATCTTGGAGGGGATAGTCAATCATTTGTACTCAGTTATGATATGCATGCGCACTATTTTATCTTACAAGAAGTGAACTAGTGAAGTTCTTTATAGATACAAACCGAAACATTGTATGGTGGTCTTGAGTCCCCAATGGCATAAGTGGCCCTAACATTTCTTATATTGATTCTTTACATGTGGCCTTGAGGTCAGGGAAACAGATGTATGTAGTGAATCAAATTTGACAAAATCGGGCTGCATTACATCTTTGGGATCATGTTACTCTGATTTCTAGTTTGTTTGTTCTCAGAACTTATATACTTCTCCTGGAGCTGAATTTAAGTTGATTTTTGTACCTGTCTACTTTACTTTACCAGTCGGTATAGAGTGGGAATTCTATTATGTGCCAATTGTAATTTAAGTTTATTTGGTATTCTATAAACTGGCTTTTTGACGTGGTATGGGTGCTTGTTTCTTGTAGCTTCCTGCCCTTGTATGTCCTGGGATAACTTTAGTCATTTCACCCCTTGTTTCACTTATCCAAGATCAAATAATGCATCTACTGCAGGTAATCTTCCCGTCACATTGGTTAAGTGATATGTTGATTTTTATTTAATTAACTTGTGGTGACGGGCATATTCATGTGTTTCTTTCTGTCCAACAATAACCAGGCAAATATACCTGCTGCTTATCTAAGCGCCAACATGGAGTGGACAGAGCAGCAGGAGATTCTCAGGGAGCTTAATTCAGATTACTGCAAGTACAAACTGTTGTATGTAACCCCAGAGAAAGTTGCTAAGTAAGTAGAGGGTTTCCAAATTTTCTAGAAGTCCATCTTCAAATTACAATCATGTAAATCGACATTTGGTCCTGTATGTTCAGATACCAGAAGTTTGTGAACTCATAAGGTGCTTGTGCCTTTAACTGCTATTGCTATTCTAAAATTACTATAGAGGGACTGCAGATGTTACAGGGATGGTCCCTGTTCACCTAAGAGTGTTTTCAGTGGTTGGAGGTTAGGTGTTTATGGAAAAGCAAGGCCTGTTTTTGAGTGCATGCATAACTTGAATGATGACATTCTTTAAAAGAAGAAATATTATGAGATAATATGTTGCCTGCATCGTTTTAGTGTTCCCCCTTCTGTTCTCAAAGGATGTTGCATGATGTGCATTTGTATTTCCAATTGTATGAATTTACTTTCTTTTAGGATGTGGCTTCGCATATGCATGAGTCACTATATTCTCTGTATCAGAAGTTTATCCAAGGTAAAATATAATTCAGATATAGTTTGTTACTATGTTACTAGAGTCTAGACTGAGTTTTCTGATACTTGGTTCGAACCCTAGACTCTTTCGTCTTTGTCTTTTCTGCATAAGAGCCTTGGCTTTGCTGGATCCCGGAAGCAATGAAGGTCTTAATGTTCTGTCTGGAATGGAAGTATTCTTATGGTGCCATATATGGTGGAAATGTGAGGTCCCAATGAGCTGTACTAATGTAAGCATTTGTAATAGTCAGTGGTTGATTGAATCAAATCAACTTGAGCCAGAAGCCCTCATTTTATCTGCTGTACTTATGCAGATAGTAGTTTTCCCTGAATCATTTGTTCCTCCCAATTATATTTCTTAAAGAAGTCTATTAGTAATTTTCACAACTATCTTTATTACTTATTACCTTCTTTGAGTTTTCTAGTTTGATTTATATAAGTTGTATTTGATGTTATTGTTGCTCTACAAGGAGCACATCTTGTACCAAGATCAATAAGAAAACTTTAAAACACATGTAGTTTGAAAATTTAAACCTGGAGCTTGTGTTTTTATATGTCTGAAGCGTTTCACAGTTTATAATCGTGCAAGCTGTAGTTTCTAGGCTTTTTTCAGTTTCCTTGGCTGCTTTTGAAATATTCTGTCTGTTGTTGTTGGTTTGCAAGAGTGATAGGTCACTCTGAAGTCAAGCTACTTCTATTTCTTCTAAAGAAGGATAGGACTATTATCTGCATTATGATATCCATTAACTGCTTAAAGTACTGCATTTGTTGGTTATTTCCCTGAACTTTTTGAGAGACTTACAGGAGTTCCCAACATAAGCTTATGCCTTTATGATGACCATATTTGCAATAGGCATTTCTTTGCTATTTTACATGACTAAGTATCAATGGTCCGTGTCTGCAGAAGTGATGCCCTACTGCGTCAGTTGGAGAGACTACATGCTCGTGAATCTCTTGCTCGGATTGTCATTGATGAAGCTCATTGTGTCAGCCAATGGGGACATGATTTTAGACCGGATTACCAGGTTCTGTATGTTTAATTGCTTTCCGATAAGCTGTAATTATTCATCTGCATAGTTGAGTCAAGTGCCTTGTCAGACTGCAAGGTCAATGAATTGTACATTATGAGTAATTCAACAATTTTGACATGTTTTATAGGACTCAGAAAGAATCTGGAAGTTATATATATATATTTTGTGACATGTTTACCTCTTTGCCGAACAAATTCTATTCCCATGATAACATTTTGGAATTGATTGGGTTCATCTTATATTCTTATTAATTAGTTGTGATATCTGCGCAGGGTCTTGGTATATTGAAACAAAAGTTTCCGACTATACCTGTGTTGGCCTTAACTGCTACTGCTACTATGAGTGTAAAGGAAGATGTTGTGCAAGCTCTTGGTCTAGTTAATTGCATTGTTTTTAGGCAAAGTTTTAATCGTCCAAACTTAAGGTAAGTGCTAAATTAAGATTTATAGCACTTTGAATTGCAATTCCTTATGCTGCAAATATTGCAGATATTCTGTTGTTCCCAAGACTAAGAAGTGTGTAGAAGATATTGACAAATTTATCAGAGAGAATCATTTCGATGAATGTGGGATCATTTACTGTCTTTCTAGAATGGATTGTGAAAAAGTTGCTGAAAAGTTACAGGTTTGTCCATTTACTTTGATGTTCCTATTGACTCAATGGATTGTAAAGACACAGTTGTGATTCAATGTGAATTACCCCACTGGTCTTGTATGAAATAATTCTGAAATTTATAGAGCATTTCTATCTCTCTGCTCATAAGCTCATTGTACGAAAGTCATCAATCTTAAGTTAAAGAAGATGAAAACTGTTAACTTTTGCACTTGGATTACCATCTATTTTTAGATGATGCAACTTAAAAGATGGCCCTGCTTTTGTGGCTGTGGGGGTGGCATGGTTGGTAGGTTACATACTGGTATTAAATAAATTTAAACATGGGAATAAATAACAATCTAAAGAACAATGATACCATATTGTTTAGTCTAGTGTCAATTTCCTTGGCATCTCAAACTGATCTGTGTTAATCTCTCTAATGATGGATTATTGAGTTGCTATGCTCCCATGGGTTGCCTTGGAAACTGATAACCTGTTCAGGGCATTGAAAGGAAAAGTTGATTGACTTCATTAAGTTAAGAGAGCAGTAGGAAGAGATGGAAATGGCGTTGAAATTGGTAGGATGGATAAATATACCTGTTTTTGGCATTCTACCATGCATTTGATCTTCTTCAATATGTGCATCATCACAATGTCCCATCTGTTTAGCAGACCAAATAATGTGTTGGTGCAAAATAAACGTGGATTTCTACACTTGAGTTTTTAGCATTGTATGGATAGTCCTGCTTGAGCTATTCTATTGTGTTGCCTAATCCTATCATTTTGTTAAAATCCTTCAGGTTCAGTGTTGAAAAAATCATCTTTGCAGGATTTCACATGATTTGTATCTCATCTCTGAGTATAGTTGTTTCAGTTTGCGATGCCATAATTTGGCTAGTTAAAGTTTATTGGGTTTATGGCATGCTTCTGTGCAACACTAAACGGTGTATAAACCCTTAAAATATATTGGAAGTGTCATGATTTTATGCATTTTTCAGGAATTTGGACACAAAGCAGCCTTTTACCATGGCAGCATGGACTCTGCTCAGCGTGCAATGATTCAGAAACAGTGGAGCAAGGATGAGATCAACATAATATGTGCAACAGTAGCATTCGGGATGGGTACAATTTGCTACTCGTTTGCCTTTGAGCTTATAACTGACTTGTACTGACATCAGTGATTTTAGGTATCAATAAGCCTGATGTTCGGTTTGTCATTCACCATTCTCTTCCAAAATCCATTGAAGGCTACCATCAGGTAGTCCGTGGAGCGAATTGTTGTTCCTCCTTTTTCTATTGTTATATTCAGTAATGTTTGTATTACGATGATTGTGATGTATCCCTAATATGGTTTGGCATTACCTTCTGTTGTTTAGGAGTGTGGCCGTGCAGGTAGGGATGGTCAGCCTTCATCCTGTGTTCTGTACTACAGTTATAGTGATTACGTGAGTTCAAAAACTGGAAGCTATTTTCTCCATCCTTCAATAAAAATTTTCTTTGTTCTATTCTTTCAGTGTGGGCATTTCCTAGTTTGTGTGAAGATAGTTATCTGCATTTCTTGCACACATTCATGTTCTGACAAATGCCACTCTTTGAACTTGGATATTCTCTCTCTTCAGATTCGTGTAAAGCATATGATTAGTCAAGGTGAGCAAACTCCCTTTGCATCTGGATATAATCGTGGAAGTACGGCACCCTCAGGGAGGTTATTGGAGACAAACACTGAGAATCTCCTAAGGATGGTATTACAGAGTATTTTGTCGTCATCCTGTTAGAATTACTATTACTAGATTGCTAACATCTTTTAACAAATGATTCTCAGGTTAGCTACTGTGAAAATGATATTGATTGTCGACGTCTCCTACAGCTGATTCATTTTGGAGAAAAATTTGATTCTCTAAACTGCCAGAAAACATGTGATAATTGTTTGAAGAATCAAAGCTGTGTGGAGAAAGATGTGACTGAGATAGCCAAGCAACTGGTTAGGATTTCTGATTTGATTTCATTTTTAGGCTGTCTTATCTTTCTATCACATAGCATATACATTTGCAGTTCTTCATCACTTTCTGATTCTTTTTTTAATATTTTATTGGATGTATGATGTCAGTTCGGTCTATTTACAGTTTGAACAAAACAATATGCGATATGCTCTATACAGGTTGAATTGGTAAAGATAACAAGACAGCAGTTTTCGACTGCCCATCTCTTGGAGGTCTACAGAGGCTCCTTAAGCCAATTCGTATGTCCTGATGATCTGAAGTGTTTTCATATCTTTGTCATGTCTTAGGCAATTTATTTGACGCTGTTATCATTAAAACCTCAGGTCAAGAAACACAGGCATGAGACTTTGAGTTTGCATGCAGCTGGAAAACATTTGGCCAAGGGTGAAGCATCTCGTGTACTCCGTCATCTGGTCATTGAAGACATTCTTGTTGAGGATGTAAAGAAGAGTGACATATATGGATCAGTATCATCAGTGGTGAAGGTATAAAAGTTTTTTTCTTGAAGCTCTGTCTCTTGGAATAGATTGCCTTTACATCTCTCACTCTCTTTGTTTCTGTCTCTCTCCTTTCCCTTTCTCTCTACCTCTCATGAGTCTCATCTTTTATATCTATATTTCTGTATTTAAGAGTTCCCTTTTCGCATGGCCTTTTATCTCAGGTGAATGAATCCAAGGCTTACAATCTCTTCGCTGGTGGCCAGATTATTAAATTAAGGTTATGTTGTTTTAGAATTATAAGATGCAATTGCTCTTCCTTTTGGTGTGAGTCTTTTTGCCACAAAATCAAGTGTCACATGCCGTTAGCAAGTCAGATACTTGTTCACCTATGTAGTTGCTTATACATCTTCGATGGGCCAGTAAGATAAACTTCTAGTGACATTTCTAATTGCAAGCCATTATTTAGTTTGCCGAACTTTCTGCAGGGAGTCTGTGCTCTGCATACCTAGTTGCCTATAGATGGTTGTCGTCCATTAGCTTCTTCCACGAGTTTCTGTATTTGTTTCATCTGATTAATTTTCATGTAATAAGCCAAAATGACAACTATTCCTGTTATGTCATTCTGTAGAACAACCTTGTCACAGTTCTTTCATCAACAATTATTCATCATTGTTGTGATTTGAAACAGGTGGTTCCTCTCGTATTGATTTGCCTTTTGGCTCTGTCTTGAATTATACTGACCCCACCTTTTTTTGGAAATTACCCTCAGATTCCCTTCTTCTGTTAAAGCATCTAAATCAGGTCGGTCGGAAGCCACTCCAGCAAAAGGCTCACTAACATCACAAAAGCAAAACCCTGCACAGATGGCTGAACCAGCCCAACAACCGCACTCTGAAGTGGATTTGGTACATTCATGAGTTTTTAGTCAGCCCGTTTTTACATTGGTGGTTTAATTGAAAACCATCCTCAAGTAGATGTGCAACTATTTACTTTCTCGTTCCTGCCCACACAGAACCTTTCAGCCAAACTATATTCGTCATTGCGAATGCTTAGAACTGTTCTTGTCAAGGAAGCTGGAGAAGGGGTGATGGCATATCACATTTTTGGGTATGATTAATCTCTTATTTCTCATACTTCATCGACTTGATTAACTTTTATTCTCAAAGTTTCATTACATTTGGGAATTCTGCAATGACTTAACTTTCTTGCTGTTTGTCTCGTCCTGCTTAGAAATGCTACATTACAGCAGATCAGTAAGAGAATACCCAGAAATAAAGACGAACTTCTCGAGATTAATGGTATCGGCAAGTAAGTCATTTGAGAGCCTCATATGAAATCTTCAAACTTATAACCTTCCAACATCCATCAGACATCTTAGCTGACAATACAATCGTTTCAGGGCAAAGATTACCAAATATGGAGATCGTATACTGGAAACCATCGAAGCTACAATCCGGGACTATTACAAAGACAAAAACAGCAGCAGCAGCAACGATAGCACCGATTCAAAGAGGAGAAGACATGCCACTAACGGCTCCAATGAGGATGACTTCACTGAGAGCACTGGCCGGACCAAGAAAAGGTTAACTAAGAAGCAGAGCCAAACATCCAATTCAACTGATCATGCATGTGTTGTTATCGACGACCAATTTGAGGATATAAACTTTGATGACAACTTATTTGATGTCGAAGTTAGTGAAGTTGATCAGGGTAGTGGTGGAAGAGTTCTACCTTCATGGTCAACCTCAGAAAATGAGGTTCGTAGTTGATGTCATATTGGTTTTAGAAGGTTTCTTCTTGGGGGGAAAATGTTGTGTTTGTTTATTGTCAATATTATTTTTCTTCAGGGGATTAGATTTTCCAAAGTGTAAAATCCTTAGGCTGATGGGAACAAGCATGTGGTAACTGGTATTTACCAATGTATAAAACTGGTGGTATTTTTCATTACAACTTTGTATGCCAAAAATGTCAAGTTATTCTTTTGGATAAATTAAATCAAGCTACTTTAAGACTTAATACTATATAAATACCCTATTTGAGAAACTCTGGATACACTTTTGATATGTGGCATAATTAATCCTTGGATGGACAATGTTATTCTTGTTGAAATTTTAATTCTTAAAAAACTTAAAAAGACTTTTAAAAAATTTGATGCTCGATGAATGTTATTGTAACAAAAATAGAAAAATATGATGTTGGATTGATGTAATTATCAAAGAAATAAACAAAATATAAAATTATAACTCATAGTAAAAAAATTATTCTTTGTGCAATTCCATGCAAAATTTGAATGAAACCCAAGGATAACGTACGTAATGAGAGTTAATTGTTGGATAAAACATCATTTATTTTTGGTCTTATATAATTTTGTGCTATAATTTTGATCCTTAATTTTATAATTTTTTACGTCTTTAGTTCAATTATTAAAAAGAATATTAAAATTATCGTAATTGGAGAACATAAAAATGTTGCACAACATGATCCATCGTATAACATATAAGAAAGGAGACTAAAATTATACAATCATACTGTGAAAAACACTGCTTGATCATTTGACATAATACTTTTTAAGTCCTAATTTAACTCAAATTCAACAAATTGCAAAAAAAAGTGATTGACCTATTTCAAATTATGTATTGCTTACATAAATGAATATTATTCACTCATTATACAATTTATTTAAAATGAAAAAAAATCAAACCAAATTAGAATTATCCAAAAAATTGGCAAATGATATAGTCTTATAGAAACCAAACAACAATATCTTTGTTTTTGAAACAAAAAAAAAAGAAAAGATAACATTAAAAATAGAAAGAATGCGAGTATCTAGTGATCCTATCCGAACAATTAAGAGAAAGAAAAATCTCAACTCACGTGGGACCAAAATTCCATAGTATGCAACGTGTCAGCACCGTTGCTCCATTAGTGGAAACCATTCTGCGGTGAATTGCCGCCTTCAGTCGCTAACTGACAAATCACGCATCAATCCCACATTAATTTTTGATCTCTTCTTTACTCTTCCTTGGTCGGTTGGAATTTCAGCTCTGTTTGTTTGTGTGGGAGAAGCAAAGAGAAAGAAAACACAACAAGATCATAGTAATGGTTTTGCTTGGGAATGAGGGGAGAGCAACCCAGAATCTTGTTTCAAGAAAAGCCCATCAAGAGATGGAAATGAAAATGGAAAATGACATTCTTTGTGGAAAAAGATTTCATCCGGAGATGGAAGATGACAACTCTAATGATGAAGAAGAGCATGTGGGAGGTGGGAGTGGAAATGGGATTGAGGAGGAGATTGATGATAGAGTTGGAGGGTTCAACAAAGATATCCCTCCGGTTGATGATGTGTGCCCCATCTGCTTTGACAGGTTCATCATCCCCTGCAGATCGAATTGTGGTCACTGGTTCTGTGGCAAGTTCTTGTTGCTTCACTTCTTCTTTGGAGGCTCTCAATCTTTCATGCCTTTTCTTGTCATAATATACATATATGTGAAGATTTTGGCTTAGAGTTGTTTCCAAGAATCTTCTTCTGGGCCTTCCATTGTTTCTTGTATTTACGTTAACTTTCAGGTTTTTATTGTTGGACTAATGATTGATCAGTTAATGAAGTCCTCCTAGGCATGTCTCTGTTGAATTTCAATGATGGGGTTATAAATTCGATTGACAAAATCAATGTATTAGTTTCTTGTTCCTAGCAACCAATTCATGGGATTTTAGTCAACTTCTCGCATCGTTGTTTGGAGCTTGGTTTGAGTTTTTTCCGGTTCTGTTACTGGAATTGCTCTCTATGCAAGTTTAATGGATCGCCTACTACCATGTCTTGCTTGAAAACTTTCTCGAAGTTGTCTGTTCCCCGAGCCCCCAGCCACGAGTCTGCTCGTCTTGCTACCTTATGGTTCATGGACGTAACGACGATGTCTTACTTGTTATCATGTATTTTCTCCACATCTTTCATTATGAGTCTGTAGGTGATTTTAGATGTCTTACTTGCTATCATGTACTTTCTCCACATCTTTCATTTTAGGATGGGTGTGTAGGTGATTTTAGATGCAGCTGTGTGAATTTGAGGTGTTTGTATTGATAATTTGAGAACGCAATAGTTTCAACTTCACTTGTAGTGATTCTGTTATGGTTTTTTCTGTTCTAATAATATGTCTCTGTCTATTTTTCAGCGAGCTGCATCTTGCAGTTCTGGTTGTTCCGATCATCGATTAAACCATGCAAGTGTCCCTTGTGCTCTTGCCGGATAGTTAACTTGAAACCAGAAACGTCTCAGCTCATCCAACCGCCAGATGATATTGTTGAGGTCCTTAAAAAGGTCCACCAGTATAATGGCCTCTACATCAGCGGACTGCTTGGCGCTTTCCATGTAAATACGTTAGGCTTATGTATTTAAAATTCTATCTTTGACTTCTGCGATCCTTTCTTTCTTATAAGTTTAGGAACAGTGTATTGTAGTGCATGGATGTGATGATGATTTGGGCTCATATTTGGCAGAGATTACTAGCATTGCCACTGTTCATGGGGAGGGTATTTAGAGTCCTAATAGATCCTGATGGCTTGAGATGCACCTACTACATTATGCGCCTTCTTGGGGTAAGATTGATTGCTGGCTGTGGTTTGATTGAATCGTAGCACTACTTTGCTTGTTTTTGTCTTCTGTTTTCCTTGTACGACCTGTTTTGCTTATACTTAAGGTAGTTGGGCATAGGTTTCTTACTTTATAAAGGTCGCAAATACATAATGCTGCAGATAGTGTTGTTTCATGCATGACACCTCTTTCCATCCGAGGAGTGCTGATGCCGGTTTTCCATTTCTGTCACTTGCAGTTGTTTCTGGCCTTGATCTACGAAAGAGGGGAATACGAGTTCATACCTACCGGTACATTTCCTTCACATTCAACTTTTTTCACTGTAATTTCTACTGGTTACGACACTCCATATACCCAAAACCAACATCTGGGCTAGCGGACGTAAGTGGGAGTTGTCGCTCTGAGCGAACGTTGTTGCTTTCCACACAGGTGGTCTCGGGATCCAGAGAACGTTCGATGTGGGTGCAAGCGTGCTAGTCATCAGTCTCTTTTTCATTGGTATGGGGTACAGATACGTGCTCAGATATCGCGCAAGACGTTTTGCAGCCATGCAAACTTGGGATGGTTGAGCGGCCGGCTGCATCGCTGCTCGGTCGTAAGGGCTGCTTTAGATTTGCCACCCCACCTTAGCTAGTTTTTAACATTTGACTTGTATCTAGATGTATGAATTGCAATTAGCTGGTGCTGAGGTTGTAAGTTTAATGTAAATAGTAGAATTTTGGCCCATTCTGTTGCTATTGCTCATATATTTCAAAACAAATCTTTTCCACTCAATTAATCTTATAAAAGGTGATGATATTTTCATTACATATACTGTGTGAACATGTGCAAGCCTAATTTGATCGTTAAAAAGATTTATTTGATTTTTAAATAATCAGTTGAATGTAAATATAACTTATTATCAAATTCTTTTAATAATATTAGCGAACTTTTATTTAATATTGACATAAAATGATTTGTCTCTTAAAGGAAATTAAATTTTATGAATATTAAATATAATTTTTGAAATTATAAAGATTTATATATAATAATATCACGAATATATGTAATTATTTCGATAAAGTTTCGTCTTTCATCATTTTGACGATCTTAAGACCACTTTGATGGTTTTGATCGATTGAATCAGTGTTCAAACGATAATCTAAATCAAGGAAAAAAAGATAGTTGATGGTTTTATTAAGGGATAACTACACTCTCCCTCCTTGACGTGTATATATATATATGTATATATATATATATATATATATATAGTTTTAATGATTGAAAAATTAGTTTAGTATTATCAATATTTGTTTTTATGTCAGAAATAAATGTTAGTTAAAATTTATTAATATTAACAAAAATACTAAATAGAATTTTATATTTATTCTCAACTGTTTTATTATAATGAACGAATATATTCTAACCAAATGACTCGTATAAAAGTGAATATATAATTCATTAACAAAAAAAATATTTTAACCTAAAAAAGATCTATAAATGGATTGGATAAATATGATTAACTTATCAAAGGAGTTTTGATTGTCCTTTTTATTAAAATCCAAGGCCAGAACATTGGGCTGCCATTTGTTCATAAAAAATAATATAAATGAGTTTCAGTAGATAAAATATTATTTTAATATGTGATATTAATAATTAAAAAAGAAATTGAATTAGCTGAGGTTGCTTGAAACTTGAGTTATACCCCCAAATTATACTAAATTGCTTTTCTACCCTCGTGAAGTAATGACAAGAATTATGTAAATAATGCCTTGCGAAGATTCGTGAAACCCTCGTGTTCGTCACAATCAATGCACGCACATTGCGAATATGATCACACCGTTTCATTCAAATTCACCGACAAATGAGAAGTAAATTTTCGTCAGGGAAAAATGAAATCCTGGATTTTCTTCTCTGGCAGCCGGGATATCAATCCGAATCCGGAAGCCGATGATCTCCGCGTCGGGGAGACGAGTGGGGGAGGAGAAGCGCCGGCCACGGAGGAAACGGAGGCCTCTATCGAGAGAGAAACAGTTGCGGGAACTGCAGATGGTGAGGCCGATCCGACGTCAACCCCGACGACGTCTGGTGAGGGGGAGAGGAGAAGGGCGTTGATGGAGGAGCCACCCACTGATGACGTATGCCCTATTTGCTTCGGGGGTTTTGACGTTCCGTGCCGGGCGCCTTGTGGTCACTGGTACTGCGGTGAGATTTTTCTTATTTGGGTTGTAAAAAAAAAATGACAAGACTTAATTTTTGCTGTTAAGATTTTTAAGTATCTGTTTAAGGGCTGTTCTCATTATGTGCCTTTATGATCAAACAGAGCTTGGTAATGGCGTCTGCATGTGTAATATCCTCAGAAAGATTTTGAAAAAAACAAGTCATAATTTAGATTGTTTTACTATTGGTGAATGAGGCTGAGCATTCAAGATGTGTGAGTGAGACGGAGGGGGGCTTGTGAAAGTTCTGCGGTGTGCACTCTGTATTGTTAACTAAAATATTCTGAAAGTCCTGCAGTTTCCTTTTGCAAAACTTTTAATTAATTCTTCAATGTGAATAGTTTCTCTGGTGAGAGTCTGTCTGTTTGCTTTTCTTGAGTGTGGTATTATAAAAGTGTCTGCAAAAGGAGTTTGTGATAATCTTTAATAAACCTATTCTTATGTTTTGTTATTCTTAGAGGCCTTTGATTTGCATCTTCGACCTTACCTAATCAATAGCTTACTCAACTAGCATCATCTTCTTTTATTGAGAATAGGAGGAGCTAAGATCCTTTGTGCAACTCCTTAGCTCCAGAAACACAGATTAATTAAAGTTCTGGTACACTTTTCTGGTTGAACTGCACGAGAAGTTTACTGGTTTAATTAGCTCTGATAAGAAATACTATTATAAGAGTCAGAACATCCCTTCTGTAAATGCTGGTTTTCTGCTTTGTTAAAATTGTTGCTGTTGTTATCCTTCCTGTTTTTTCTTTATCATAATTGTTTTGTGTCTCCTACAGGAAGCTGTATTCTGCAGTACTGGAACTTTAATACTTCAATGCAGCCATGCAAGTGTCCTATGTGCTCGCAGCTCATAACTAAATTGATGCCTCAGGCATCATTGCATCAAAGACGTGAAGTGGAGACTACTAAAGTTTTACAGAATGTTGGCCGCTATAACCGCTTATTTGTCGGTGGCATTTCTGGATTTATGCTGGTAGGTTGATGCATTGTGGAGATTCCTTTTAGTTCATATTCTTTTTAGTTTATCCTGTTCTTGTGATATGGTGGAATCAGATGAGTTGGGATAAAAAATTACCTGGACTACATACGACTAGAAACATTAAAAGATGACGCTCATTTTTCATTGGCATGGTTGACATTGTTATAAATAATAATGTCATAGGATGTGCTTAGATTTCCTCTCATTTATTGCTTATACTCAGATTTCTACATCAGATTAGGCCTGATCAGTTTAAGACTAAGTAAGGACCTTGAAGAAGCTAAAAAAAATTGAATGTATAATTGTTGCTGATAGTCACAAGCTCAACCTTATTTCTGAATGTGGGATTCTTCTTTGATAATATTTAAATCGGTGTCATTAGCAAGTTCACATATTCTTTGAGAGGTAAGAAAATGGAATATGGTGAAGAAACAATAACCCAAGTGGATGACAGCCTTAGTTGATGTTTATTTATATCATACTTAAAAGATATTACGTGCTATTCCATAACCACTAATGAATTGGCACATACTGTGGTTATTGCTGTTCTGAAATTTGCTCTATACAACCTTTAACAGTGTCCCACAATCCTTTGTGTTGACGCTGAATTAATGAGTCAGGCCTTGATCGTTTTGGTAAACAAAAGCATTGTATTGAAGTTGTCTCTACAGTAGAATGTAACTAAACCCCCCTGCCTCCTCCAACAGGAAGGAGTTTTTTCAGCTTTCACATGATCAACGATAATCTTGATGTCATAGATTTTTTATTAAACCTCATACTATGCAATCCTATATGAGATCTTTGACTTCTCTTTTCCATCTGTTTTGACAGAAATTTCTTGCTATTCCATTGTACATAAAGAGAATGTGCTATGAGATGCTGAATCCTGACAGGCCTGGCGTTTATCTCCATGAGATGCGAGTAATTGCAGTTAAGTTCATCTAACTGTTGGGGAAAATAGAAAGGGAAGGAAATACTGACCTCTCTTTCATGAATCATTTTCATGTATGTTTCTTCTACAAGACCATACTGTTTCGGTGGTCAATATTTTGTCCTATATAATTAGTGGTTCTTGTTAGTCAATTGCTTCTAGAAAATTCTCTCTTCAAGCAGAAGCAATCGGTAGAAGAAGTGGAAAGAATCTTATCGTTGTTGTTTTGAGGTTGTGTTTTTTTTTTCCCCAAGTATTACTCTCTTTGAATGACATTAATGGGGGATGTTAGGAAGTATTTTCCTGCCAGAACTTTTTGTGGCTCTTCTTGTCCTGCAAAATCTTCTAGTAAGAGAAAATTAACAGTTGATGTTAGCATATGATGCACTCATATTGGCTTTTGTTTTCTCAATGGCGCTTTTCCTTAGATGCATTTGTCCATGTATTATCTAGCTATTCAGGGATTGACTTCTATGTAGAAATTTCTTTGTTGTTGCTGAGACTCGCTTTGCATCACAAAAATCATCTGCTTTTTCGTATTCAAATTAAGATGTTTGCTTCATCGTTTCGAAGTTAAGATGCCAATAGTTTGTGAATATCCGAATGCAATCCCCATTCATTCGCATTTGCAGATAGATTCTCACTGTAACTACAATTCTTGATGTTTTGAACATTGATTCTCATTAATAGCCTTCATCAAATCATTAAGCATAACTTGATAAGCTTTTCTTGTTTGCAAGAGCATGGTGCTCCACCAACACTATTGTTTCCAATTTGAAATCTCTGAAAAAAGAAGTGAATACTTTTCAATGCAATTAGATCTGACACTATATAAGTCAATGTTAATTCAGACACTCAGTCAAATTTATCTTAGTCAAAGTCTTGTAGTGGTTCATATTCACATTTTGCTGGGGCATGTAGATAAAGTGGCAGTTCACTGCTTCCCCATGATGGATTGGTGTTTCTTATTTATTTCGCCAAACTTCTGTTTGCTTCCCCTGTTTTAAGGTGTTTATTGGATACAAATAAATGAAAATTGGAGATGTAAATATTCGCTAGATTTACAACCAGGAACTCAATGCGCCACAACTAAATTTTAACTCTCCGTGGATATACATAGGGTCATGAATGTTTAATCACATAAAAGGATCATGTTAGCAATGCGTCTATTTGAACTATTAAATTATGCACTATTGTGAATTTTTTGCTGGTTTATAATTGTCTCATTGATGATACTTTCTATCTATATTACAGTACTCTTTAGGTTAGACTTCTACCATGTTTATAACATGTCAGTTTTTCTGCAATTTGCTGTAAGTATCATTCTTATGTTTCGCTGGCCATGTGGTTTGAAAAAATACTATTTGTTGATTTATATTACTTGCAGTAGTTAGTTTGTAAATTTGTATGAGCTGTAATGCCTCGATTCGCATGTGTTTCTTGAAGATTTGTTTTATTAAAATTTATGTAACTTTCGAGACAAGCAACATATTTTATGTTTATCTCTCATACTTGATGGGAATCATGCGATAACACAAGAATCGGATTTTCAAGTGGTAAGAGTGGCAGTCATGTGGCATCTTAGTTGCATTTTTCAATTATGATGTTCCCGCGTGAAATAAACCTAATGATTATCAACTGAAAGTTAGGCTGCCCACTAATGACCAGGGGACGTTCAGAAATATGGAAATGACTTCAACTCTGTAAACGGCTTTTTGGCCAATACCATAATAGCCATGAGTTTCCTATATCTAATGAGATGTATGCTTGGATAATTATCCTGTAGACAGCATATTAGGAAAATTCTGAGGCTCATATAGGATTCCTCAAAATGATAATATACCTGGAAAGTCTAATTAGAAAAATTCTATTCAGAGGACAGCAACTGGATGGTAAATTCATATACAACATCTTCTAACGTGCAGACAGGAATTTGCGGTTATCTAAACATTTTTCCGTGTTATTTTTCTAAAATTTGATGCATATGTTCTGTCAGCTCCTTGTATAATGGATACTTATCTGCTCTGGATTTGATGGCTTTTGGTTGTCGATTCATTGTCTCTTTTGCTAATGTCAATTTTGGATTTTCTCTATTTTGCAGTTGTTCCTTGGAATACTCTACTCTTTCGTCCCCTTTGATTTCCTCCGAATAGGTACTCCCCTCGGACTACATAGTGAATTGTTTCTGAAGAAAAACATTAAGATGTATAAGCCAAGCTGCATTCTTTAGTCTTCACGAATTTTCAGCCTGGGATGCAGTACTCCTACCATCCAAATTTGGAAAAATAAGATGATGGGGTGGAATTTAAGGCATATTTACAAACGCTTAAAATAAGCATTTATCAGCTTATAGTTTGATTTATAGTTTGTGCTTTTTAATTGCTCAAATTAGCCGATTTAAGTCAAAAGCTATAAGCAACAAACACTCCCACTCAACTTTTTCGCACTTTTCACTTTTGGTTTCAAATAATACCGACTTTAATAATGCTTAGATTGCAACTTTCTTTACAAATAATTTTCACCACAAAAGCATAGGCCGCCATTACAATTACCTTTTAACGGCATGGCATGCCTTCATATATGTTGTTAAAGTTTCTTGGGTTCCAATCTTCAAGAGGCATGGAGATATTGGAGAAGGCATTGATCATCCACTTCTTTAGTTGCTTAATATTTCTGGAGCAATCATTCTGTTATTCTCTTTATTTGTTATTCATGTGAAGTATTTAATTCTCATTCCGAGCAATTTACTCCGACTGTGTTCAACAGGTCGTAGGAACATCATAGATGTGTTTGATTACTCTGCCTTCGCTCTCTCATTCATCTTGTATCTGGTTGGCCTGTATCTCCGTCGAAGGCGTCTAAGAAATGTTAGAGAGTTAGTTGACAACCAGGCAGGGCACGATTAAAAGTATCGCCTGAGATTAGTCGTGCCTCTGCATCAGTGTTGAATGTATATGTTACTCTGGTTCACACCACGCATCGCCTGGTCAACCAAATTGGCAAGTTGTCATTTAGATGTCTGGTGTGTATATAACTCTGTAGAAAATTACAAAGAGCATCTTTACCAATTTGGTATATTGTTGTTAGGATCACTTTGTACAAATGAGTGTCGATCTGTTGCTATGGTTGCTAAGGAAAAATCCGATCACTGCACAAGTATTCTCGGATATTAGCAAATCTTTGCTCGTGTATAGATGTCAATAAATTATTGTATGGAAGTATTTGTTGTACGTTTATGTTTCTGATTTTGCTAACCATATCTTCATTATTGTATGAGTTCTTGCAGCCTACCCAGTACCCTCTCCTAACCTTACCATTGACAGGGAAATTTCGGACTTTGAGCTGCTCACCACGATCTCCTATATTATGTAACCTTACTAAGGTCTCCAGAGTAGAAGGCAGCATTTGACTTCACCATCTAAGAAAAATCCATCAAAAACTATTGGGAAAAGAAGGAACGTCAACTCATAGTTTTATTGAACCTTACAAAGGTTCAGTTATTTTCAGAAATAAAATAAAGAATAAATAGCAATCAGCTTTTCTCAGTTTTGTTATAAATTATAAATATTTCTTTGTTGTTTGAATAATTATAAATATTTTTAAAATTAATGATTGTTTAATAAATACCTTTCCACAATGAATTGTTATGAGAAGTATTTATTAAATAATTGTTAATTTTAAAGAATATTTATAATTATTTAAACAAGGGAGTGAAGGGGTATTTATGATCTATACTATTATAAAAGAAACTTTATTAATCGTACTAATTTTTTGTTATTCTATCTTATTATTTCATTCATTTTATGCTTTCAAATAAAATTATTCATAACAGTAATTTTAATATTTTTTAATTATTTTATATTTATAATTTTTTTTTTCAATCCACTATTTCATTTTTCTCTATATTTTTTGCCTCATAAACTTGCATAATTTTAATAAATTTTATTACGATTAATTTTTGTTCTCTCATATTTTTCATATTTATTTTTCTTGCAAGCTTTCATATTTTCACTACACCTACAATTAGATCCGGAAGATCCAAAACTAAAAATAGTGGTATTTGCTAGCAACAACATAATGGAGGCAGTCAATCAATCTATCACCCACATTTCTTTTTTATCATTTTACTATGTTTTCTATAAATTTTTTTTTATCTCATACTATAATTTATTATAGATTTGCATGAACCGTGTGCAACGACAATTGGTTATAATAAATTTTAAGAAAGCGCTATGCAATTTTAGACCATAAGATCGATGCGGCATTAATGGGGCAGGGGTGTAATCGGCTGACAAGGAAGCCCAATAGGCCTAATTCTGGGCCGTTCTTAAAATAATATAATATAGGAGAAGAGGAAATGATCGAATGGTCGAAATCTCATCTTAGCTGCTCAAAAACACGTCCACGGATTCATTCATTCTCGTCAAACGCCTTCGCCTTCTCCTTCTCCTCGTATAAAATCTCCCTTCTCTTTTCCTAATATTTTCTTCAATAAAAAATTATTATTATTACTATCAATTTTCGTTGTTCCAATTCTCCATTTCCGAGGCACGTTCAGTGCTTCTACATTCAAGAGCTTTTTTTTTTTTATATATATATAATTATAAAAAATGCCCGTTCTTTATTATAATTTGTTCTCCATAGGAGTTTCTCTCTCCGCTGCCGTGATGACTGCCCCAGCAGGTGCTTGTTTTTATTGTTACTCCGGCGGCCGTTGTCTGTGTTCATCTTTCCGCTGTCAATATTCTTGATTTTTTTGGCTTCCTGGGGGTGTTTAGGGTTTTCTTTCTGTTCTATTGGAGGCGATAAGGAAGCCAGAAATTTGGGTTGTATAAATGGATTTGACTCAACCGCCTGGGAATAGTGGTCTATCTTTAGGGTTTTTATCTCACGTTGCAGCGGCGCCCTTGAATACTGACAGGGGCTCCAAAATTGCCGATGATTCAATTTCCTTTCAAATCGAGTCGAGGGTTCGAGACCCAATGAATCCCTTGCCATCTATTCCACTCCAATTGCTGGACCAGCAAACAGAGAGTCAAAATCACCCAGCCGAGAAAATTTCCAGTGAGAATAAGGATAGAGATGAGGAGAAAGATTTTGAGGAGTTTCGAATTTTGGGGCACTCCATGACTTTGAAGAGGAAGCGCGAAAGCGATTCAGCCTCCTCTACGTCGACATCGTCTTCCTCTTCAAAGGGATTTAGGTTGTCTTCCAACGAGATGGAATCGCGCAGGAGTGCAGTCAGGGCGTGGGGGAATCAGAGCTTGCAAAATGCTGATCCCGATATTTTCAAAATTATGGAAAAGGAGAAGCAGAGGCAGTTTAAAGGGATTGAATTGATTGCCTCCGAGAATTTTGTGTGCAGAGCTGTGATGGAGGCATTGGGAAGCCACTTGACTAACAAATACTCTGAAGGGATGCCTGGTGCGCGATACTATGGTGGGAATCAGTACATTGATGAGATTGAAACTCTCTGTTGTGAGCGAGCTTTGGCTGCTTTTGGTCTTGATCCGGAAAGTTGGGGCGTGAATGTTCAACCTTATTCTTGTACTTCTGCGAATTTTGCTGTCTATACAGGGCTTTTATTACCAGGGGATAGAATAATGGGGTTAGACACACCCTCTGGAGGGAACACAAGTCATGGATGTTATTTGCCTAATGGGAGGAAAGTGTCTGGGGCCTCGATATTTTTCGAGAGTCTACCATATAAGGTAAACCCACAAACTGGGTATGTGGACTATGATAAGCTTGAGGAGAGGGCGCTTGATTTCCGCCCGAAGATATTGATTTGTGGTGGGAGTTCCTATCCACGGGAGTGGGACTATGCAAGATTTAGACAAATAGCAGATAAATGCGGTGCAGTTTTGCTATGTGACATGGCTCAAACCAGTGGTCTTATTGCTGCCAAGGTGAAACTATTTGTGCAAATATATGAGTTAGTATTGATGTCATTGTGCTTCAACTTTTTGTTATTTTTGCTTTTAATTTTTTTATATTCGAACTGTGTTTCATATCCATCCATATCATTAAAGTGCTCAAATCTTACATTTTTTATTCTTCCAACTCTGAAGTCCAGAGAGTATCAGTATCTGCTCCATTGTTCATTGGAAACCTGATATGGGGGCATTCGTCTAACTTAACCTTGATTTATGTATTATATTTTCTGATCTTGCACTTGAGTATTGAGTCATTGTCTTCTTTACCTTTCTGTTTGAATTATAGCATGCCATACATGTTGGTTAATATGGCTTGTTTTCTTTGACATGGTACTCGTGTAATGGAAACTGAATTTAGCAGATGTGACAGAAATATCTGTTCTTTGGTGATTACATTAGGCTATCATATTTTTCAGATGAAGTAATGAATTTAGCTTATAGAGCATCTCTCCTGCACCACATGCAACCTTGGTTACTTAATTGGTATCTTAAGCTACATTTTCCACAGGATGTCATCCGTGGAATTGTCTTGTTCAGTTAAACCACTAACTTTGGGATGTATGGTTCTTTTATCTGAAGGGTTCTGTGCTTTATTCTGTTTATTTCGTGCGTGGTACTTAATCACTTATCGAATTCAAATATTTTACATTCTGCTACAGTCCAGCTGATGAGCACTTAATTTGTTCTTGCATTTACTTGAATAATCTCAGAATGTATGTAATTATTCTAGGGGAGTCATTTTCAATGTCATTGAAGTTTAAAGCCACTTGAGTTTTACTCGCATTATTTTCAGTCCTTGACGACAAATAACAGTGTGCACTGTGTAACTAAAACATTCTTTTGTTGGCAAGCTGCTTCTTTTCCATAGTGCTACAGTCTATCAATTTTAATGTGCAAAATAAGTGTCCTTAGATGATTAAAATTCAACATGATTCCAGCATACGTAGTCATAGTATGGTAATACATTTTAATATCTTTTTTTCATCTTAAACATTTGAGCGTTATGCAAAAATGTAACATTCTGTTAGCTTATTAAAAAATTTGGTGACAGAAAATTGATCAGACATGCCTGCTTGCCTACACTGTCGTAATGTCTGCCTATATTTTAATTCTTATTCCGTCAATGTTGTTTCTCCTCTAGGGCAGTTGGATTTGTCTATTAACTACATACATAATTCGAATGCAGGAGTGTGCCAGTCCTTTTGAATATTGTGATATTATTACCTCCACTACTCATAAAAGTCTTCGAGGTCCTAGAGGAGGAATCATTTTCTACAGGAAGGGACCAAAGCCAAAGAAGAGAGGCATGCTTTTGAGTCAAGGGGATGGAAGTGATAGATATGATTTTGAGGAAAAGATCAACTTTGCTGTTTTTCCGGCACTGCAAGGTGGCCCACACAATAATCACATTGCGGCTTTGGCTATAGCATTGAAACAAGTGGCTGCTCCTGAATACAAGACATATATGCAGCAAGTCAAGAAAAATGCTAAGGCTTTAGCATCAGCTTTGCTGAGAAGAAATTGCCGGCTGGTCACTGGGGGCACTGATAACCATCTGTTGCTTTGGGATCTAAGAAATTTTGGATTGACAGGCACATTACTTTACTTTGCTGTCCCTTTCCCTTTTACATGCTGATACCATGTGATGCGTCCTAGAGATTATGATTTGGCAGTTGATACTTTATTTTTATCTCTTTGGTTTATGTTAATTTATGTCCGACGAGATGGAAAAGAGTTATGCTTTGACCAGCAAGTGATAAAGTTTGCTTCTATAAAAAATGGGAGAAATGTGATTATGACAGGAGTAAGTTACTGGGGGAAGTAGAATAGGGTTTAAACAGTCCTGAGAAGCATTCAATACAACAATAGAAATGGAAATAAAGTTTAAAGGATGGAGCATGTAGCCTGTGCATGCCATGTTACTGCAATTACTTTACTTAACAGTATAGGTCTGTATTGATTTGTGGTGTGAGCTGAATACAGTTTGGGATTTGATGGTCTTATACTTAACAACTTGGTTTTAATATTCTGTTTTCCTTGGACTTGCAAAAATCTTTTTCTTAAGTTGAGCATAACTATTCATTCCGATAGGATTTTTTTTTCTCTTGAGCATATGAAGAAAACAATTGTGTTTGTGTTACTGGGTTTATGAGCTGCCATGGAATGAGTTTATGTTTCAGGAACTTTAGCCTAGTTCTAATTGTGAAGCACAAATCACCTTGATGGAAGTGCGTGTACAGTGTACTTCGCTTTGCTCACCATTATGTTTGCTGTTTTTTATTCCTTTTTTTGTCTGCATGGAATTTGAACCTTTCGGTCTGATGTTTCCATACGTCCCCCTAAGTTTCAGTAAGTTATTACTAGTAGACAAGGGCTCCAACTAGGCATTTTAACATTAAAAGTTTTCTGTTTTGAGACAGCTGAAGGAATCTAGAATGTAGATTGAACTTAAAATCTATTTGGGCTTTCAATCCGTTGTGGTTGTTACTTGCTAGTTGACATCAGGACCTAAAGCCTGAACTGTGCAAGTTGGATAAGTTCTAGTATTTTAATTCAGTACTTTTCTGCAGAATTATCTGATGTCTGTTTAGCTCCTAGAAGTTCACCCAGTAATTGATTAGAAACTGATTTGGGAACTGAATTCTGACACTAGCTGCTATGATGGAGCCTTTTATGTGACTTGAATATGGAATTGAAAAGCTGCCATGTTAGGTTTTTGCATTGAAATGTGATCATCTTATTGGTTGTCTCTGTGGTTGGTTTGTGTAAATGACCTCCTTAGTTGTCTCTTTGACTTGCTTTTCTTTCTGCTTGTTTGGTAAGGCATTGGTATTTCAAGTTCTTCTTCCATTACTTTGCTTAAAATGTGTGGATTCATGTTTGATTTGCTGTATGTGTTAGTTAATATCACATTCTGCTTCTGATGCTCTGCAATGTATAGGTAAAAACTTTGAGAAGGTCTGTGAGTTCTGTCACATCACCCTCAATAAAGTTACAATTTTTGATGACAATGGCAATATCACCCCTGGAGGCGTAAGGATTGGTATGTGAACATCAAATGACTCTTTATGTTAAGTAGATGAATTGGTTATAGTGAGTGTTATAAGTGGTTTTCGTGCACTAGTGATACCTTTTTCATGTTTATTCCCAGGTACACCTGCAATGACATCTAGAGGCTGTCTTGAGGCTGACTTTGAGATGATGGCAGAATTTCTACTTAGAGCTGCTCAGATTGCAAGTTCTGTGCAGAGAGAACATGGGAAACTACCAAAGTCGTTCCTTAAGGGGCTTGAAAACAACAAAGAGATTGTGGAACTTAGAATGCGAGTAGAAAGTTTTGCTTCGCAGTTCGCTATGCCAGGATTTGATTGATAGTTTGGCCTGGGGGTTGTGACAGGGGAATACTTTCGGCTGTCCAAGTATGGCCTCCTCTGTACATGGTAACTTCAAAGTGACATTAAATTATTCTGACAAGTGATGGGGCGTTTCTATAATTTTGTAGCCTCTCATTGATGCTTAGAAAATCTCAACTCAATGAGTCTGAATCATGGGATGCACCAGCAAACCTGCCCTGTTAGTCATAGCTGGCATATGCTCTGTGGGTGGAGGCAATTTGGTCACTCAAGTGTTAAATCAATGTAGGGCAACCGAGTCCTGGCATATTTCATCCATAGTAAAGTTTTTGTGGTCCTGGTGATTAGAGGGAGACTGCACACCTGAATCATTTGTTATTGTTTTCATTGAGGATGCCTCAGGGTGGTCTGATGTTTGGTACCAATGATAATAGAATTACACCAATGGCGCTCAATTGTCGAATTTGTAATCAATTTCGAGATTTTGCTTCTGATGTGATTTATGTATATGCAAAGAAAGCAAAAAGAGTTGCGCCCTTTTTCACTCCATCAGATGAAGGGTTCGTACATTTACTTATAATTACACTGCAGCTTCAATTACTGGTTTGTAGTGCTAATTGCAGACCCTGGATTGAGAATGTAAAAGTGTTGAAGGATGCAAGACTAAAACCAAAATCTGTAAATTAGGTGCAAATTGCGCAGTGGGAAATGATAAAAAGTGCGATCGCAGTGGGATTGAAGAAAGTGTTTTTGGCCCCTGGTAGCTTTGCCTTAATATGCCTGTCATCTTTTTTATTTTAATATCTGCATACATAATTCCGCCCCCCCCCCATCTTGTCCTCCATATGACATTGGCAATTTCGAAGTTTGTCAACTGAAATCATTTGTGAAATATTTCAAAGCAACCACTCCTCTAACATGTCCAGAAAAGAGAAGACCTCAAAATAAACCAAGAGGGAAAAGGAACAGTGTCAGATGTGGTAATGGGACTTGAAACTGGGACAGGCATCGAATTATTTTTCAGTTTGAGAAGCTTTTCATTATCATCAACAGCAGGAAACAGGCACAATTCATTGCTTTCAACTTTCAAGTGTTTCAATTCCAAGGAAAACTAGAATCAGACAAAAGCTTCAGCAGGGAAAGAAATACTACTTTATATATATACATACATATATATATATGTATGCATATTGCAAAAGCAGAGCCCAGGAATCTTATAAGCAATCCTCCTTACACTTTTTCTCTCACCCTACTTTCTCTCTCTCTTCCCATGTCGTCCTTCTCCCACTTTCCCATCATTGTTTCATGGGTGGAATCATTAGTCATTTTACTATCACAACTTTGGAGAATCTAACATGAAAATACATATAAGATTTTCAATAGTAGTTTGAGAAAATCCACTCTTTAATAAAGTTGATGCATATGAAGACTTTCAATGCCTCCCACCTCTTTTCTAGCATGCCCAGTATTTACTACAGCTGCTTCAAATCCGTCTTTACGTTGAATTTATTAATTGGACATATGACTTAACTATAATCTGCTCATATGTATCAGGCATGGCTCTCTTCAACAAGCATCTGTTTGACATCAATGGGCCGACGACCATTGATCAAAATGCTTAATGGTGCCTACTGTCAATCCTTTTCCAGTTTCCTTTGCAATTTGCTAACGACTTTTGCTGTCAAATCTAGAGCAAACACTATTTGCTTGTGCTGTCAGGTTATCATATGTGACATTGATGGAACTATTCTCATCATAAACAAAATCCCACGTCTCAATTCTTGCATAGTTTACTAGCTTTCTCTTTACTTTCCTTCAAACTTGGCAGCTATATACATTGGAAGAACACCCTCGAATTTTGCAAACACTGTTTGTTTGTTAAGGTAGTTTAGTATAAACCAGACAACTTAAATGTTGGTGGCTTTAAGAAAAAGTAGTCTGTGTACAAGTCTGACCAAAAACCAAAGTAAAACATGTCCATTATTTTTTTACCAGCTACCATGAAGCTGTCATTTCTCTGTGCAGAATGAGATTGTCTTGTAAGCAGGAAGCATAATTCCCTTTTTCTAACTTTATTTCAGTGTACTCACTTCCTTTTTTGTTTGATGAGAGAAGCATCTTCCAAATTCTTGAAAAAGGAAGCAGTTGTGTCATTACAACAAAATTAAAAACAAATATGAATTGATCAAACTGTTGGAAACCAGGTTGTATATGGGCTTTCCATGTATTTTTTGTTTTTCATACATAGGAATCAATCTACAGTATCTGTTTCCAGGGCTAAAGTAGTTTCATATGGTATTTTTAGATTTTGAGAATCATTGCAGAACAAGAAGATGAACTATTTTATATGCAGAAAACATGCTTAGCAGCATCTGTTCTTTTTTGCAGGAAATTTTGCTTTCTGTTGAAGCTATCATTGTCCAACATATTCTTCTTGTTTCCACTCTTAAGATAGTAATATAGTGCCAGCTCCTTTTCTTGAAAGCAAGAATCACATTCTTTTCCCTTAAAATATTTTCTTCCATGTGTTCCTCTTAGAATACTTGTACTCAAAGCTTCAACAGGATAACAACTGAAAATGGTTCCAAAAGAAAAAGCCAAAGGGGCAGAAATTGAGACAACATATATAATCACAACTAGAAGAACTACTACTGCTCCATCATCTGATCTCTTATACAGTCAAACTCACATCTCTTTCCTGTTTCTTGTCTATGTCTGTCCCTACCTATGAGAACACATGTCCAAAAGCTTCTTCCTACCTTCAACTATTTCATCAAAGAAATCATCAAGCTGCCCAATTATGCTCTCTGCCCCACACTGCAAAACTCCAAAACAGCTCTTCAAGTTTTCAACTTTATCATGAATATCGATCTCCGTTTCGTATTCCATGGTGCTTTCCATGTCTGTTCTCAGCTCGTCCATCGCAGTCCTTGCCTGTTGCAACTCATGAAGAAGGATTCCTGGCTGACATTCCAGACGATTCATCGCGTTTGACACTCTTTGATGCAATGTAGCAGATGAAACCATGAAGGCTGAGCCGGATAACGAGTCCCCTTCATATCGCCCCTGGAAAAAGCTGGTCTCCGGCCAAAAATACACAAGCCCACTAAGTAAAATCACTAGAAGCAATGTGCTGACTTTCCTCATTGCATACAGGACTCCTCTAAAACCATTGTACTTGTTGAACTTTGATTCTGTTAACACATTATCATCAAACCTCAGACACAGATTCTGCACTCTTGTTTCTGCTATGCTCTTATTCTCCTCTTGAAGCGCTATCATTTCCCTCTGGCAGCCACTGATCGCCCGAATAACCTGTCCGACGAGCATCAAGAACATAAGCAGAATCCTGTAATCTTTCAAGAATGTGAAGAACTAACACTACTGCCCTGCAAACAACTAACCTGGCGGGAAACTTGAGAGTTTAAAACGCGACGATCATCAAGCGAAGATAGTATATTTGCACCAGATGAATAGTAGTTTTCCATGGAAGACACCCCTGATTTCAGCACATGGCAAGCTTCCCATAGCCTGGAGCTTTCATCCATGTATTCATCAAGCCATTTCTCTCCAACAGGCAAGTTCAACTTTTGAACCAAGAGGGTTAACTGGGAATGGAAAGATCGGAGGGATGAGAGTACATGTTGAAGGAACTTGATCGACATGAAGTTCTGAGAAAGAAAGAGATGATCAAGATTGTCAAGTTCTTGGGCCAAAAAACTGTAAAAACCACTGACAGAAGTGGTGGAGGAAGAATGACTCATCATGGGATGGAAGAGATGGGATATTGTGTTAGCAGGAAAAGGTGATGGAGATGAATAATTCTTTTTCTTTTTGTGAATTATATATGAAAGAATGCAGTGGAGAAGAAAGGGGAGATATAGAGTCAGTTCCTCTTATACTGCAAAATGCAGTCTAAGTTTGAAATATTTCAAGAGCGCAGGTTTCCAAATGCAAAAAAAGAATATGTTTGTTGGGAGCAATTATGTCTGTTTCCTTTAGAGTGGAAGGGATGATTGAGAATCTTCCATTAGCATTATTTAATGAGCATGAGAAAGAGAATAAAATAAAATAAAAATAAAAAAATAAACCAAACTATTCGATACTCAAACTCAAAATTGATTGGTTAAAATTCGTGTAAGCCCATTTCGTAAAACATAACAAAACAAGTGAAAACACACTTTTCTTGAGTAAAAAACAATAAAACATGGGTAAAAATGCAATCTTTCTTTTCTTTGGTTCTTGGTTTTCCTCCTTTTGCTTTTCTTTTCTCTAGTTTTGGGTTGTGGGGTGTGATGTAATTATGAACACCTTCTGGCTCTTTATTCCGTGAAGCCAAGAAACTGGTTTTTGAGCTGCAAAAGTTGAACTAGTTTGACTGAGATTCTTCTTCTCATTGTTCAGTTTTGATTTGGTTCTCTTAGAAATTGAGTGCGCTTTGGCTTCTTCACCTTTTTGGGCCTATGTAATCCCTTTTTGTATATCATATTTACCTTTAGTTTGGTTATTTAAGGGAAGGTAATGATAAGGTTCCTTAGATTGAGATTTCTTTTTTCCCAAATGCTTTCCTCTGCAGCATCTTCACCATGCTATTTTAGGCATATTTCTCAGCTTTTTTCACCCCCTGTCATTAAATGGATATAGATATTGCTGCTTCCACTCCCAAGTTTAGCTATAAAGAAAATAAAAATAGCCCACTATTCTTTCTTGAAATTTGAAGGTTAAAATGATACTCCATCTGTATGTATAAAGAAGTGATTTTGAAAAACTCTCAAACGGGATACTGAACGGTCTGTGTAATTATACAACTTTAAGTGGAGGTTGTTGCAATTAACTCTTATTTTTGCTGAGGATTAATTTGGTAAAGCTCTAGAAGTCCTGTTGCACTAGCACATACAAGCGCACTAATTTTATGTAGTCGTGCTTTACTATACAAAATTATCGTCTAGCAATAAAGCAAAAGATGCTATAAATCCTGCTCATTTACCTGTAGTGAGTGGGATTAGCAACTTGAGGCCTATTAATCAGCTAAGTCACTGAGAGTTTCTGCTGCATGATTTCCAGACTCCACATACACTAAAAGCAACTGGTTTTGGGTCCCATTTGGTTAAAAATAGTGCTTGAAAATCCTGGTAAAAAAGGAACTTAGTACCAACGATGTTGTGTCTGATCAAGACTGGAAATACTTTAGTAGTATGGGAGAAACATGGGAAGGATTGGACACCATTAGCTAGAGTTTGATGTGGTTCAACTTCAGACATTGGTTATTGCTGTCAATCAAATCTAGCACAGAGGACTGCATGCAAACCTAAAAAACAAAAGATTTCAGTTTTCACCAACCAAAGTGATGCTTTGATGGGGTGCATATGGACTCCCATTTGTATAAGCCATTTTGGTGGATTTCACTTTTCTTCTCGCTCTCTCCCCCCTTCCGTGCTTCTAGTGCGTTTTCTGCTTTCTTTCTCTTTGTGTTATTTTCCACCTCTCGTTGGGTGCCATTGTCGTACTGATCCGAGTTTTGATCACCATAGCAAATTTCACCGAGAGTACATTGTAATGTACCTCATTTCATCATGGGATCCGTTGACTTTCCATAATGAGTGTAATAATTCCATCACTTCCGGACGTTGTCGCATACTTGATTGATAAACTTGGACCTAAGAAACTCAAAGTCAGCAGCCTATATGAAACACACTTTTTAAGCCTACATGACAGTTATCATTGCTTCATATGTGATCTGATTGTCATTACTTGCTTATATCAATTCTGTCTGAGTTTCTTTAACATCGTTATGACTTTAGCATTGGTGTACAGTTCTTCATTTCCCCCCCCTTCTTGCAGCCAGCAGGATGTCCGGATGCTTATATACGAGTTCTCATGATAAAGGGGAACATCAGAAGAATGATAAAGAAGGGAGTGCGTGTATAAGCAGAAAATTCCAGTACATATACATTTGTTTATCTCATGTCTATCTTTTTACATATAAGTTGTGTCGTTATTTCTAAGTCTTCTATGCTCGACTCTTAGCATGTTTCCTTACATAATGGAATCTGGATTCTCGACTATAAACAGCTTATCGTTATCTCTTATCACTTCAATGGAGTCAATCTCAGCCCCTTCTTCGTTAGTCAATAGAGCATTTGTAGCATCAAATCCAAACTTTTGACCTGCCAAGACATTCAAATGGGAAAAAAAAACATATATCAGGACTTGGAATCTTGTAAATCCCAGTTGAAAGAGTACTAGACTCTGGAAAAAGAATTTAAGGATTCATTGTTGAAGTACCTGCAATTCCCTTGAGCTCAGCCAGTGAACCTGGCAACCTGATCAACCTTCCAGGCTCACTGCAACGACTCTCTCTCCGGTTCGTAGGATGGCCTTTGTATATGCTGACTCTTGAAAGAACTAACCCTTTGGTGCTCTCCCCGTTTCTCTGTTGGTCGTTTCCGTTTACTCCAAGAACGTTTTCATTCAACATATCAGGCACAACTATACGGTGTCCAACCTCCCGTTTTTGCAGCATTTCGTTCAAGTTAACAGAAGAAATCTTGTTTTTAACTATTTCATTGACTTCAGATCCATTCATCAGCAGAAACTTCACCATGTCCATATGGTTTTCCTCCGTTGCGACTTGGATGGCAGTCAGCCCGTGCCTATCCTTGGAATCCACATACAGACCGTGCTTCAAGAGTTCTTTCATTACCGTTGAGTCATTTCTTCTGGCTGCCATGCAGAGAAGGTCCCCTGCAACATAGGGATCGGAGATGGAAGCCCAATGGTACAAGATCTTGAATATGGAATGGTGCTTTGCTGCTATAGCATCCCATAATGCCGTGTTGCCATTAAAATCTGTCACAGATTGTACAATAAATCATCAAATATCACTTAGTTCTCTAGTGAAGAAAGTGAATTAAAAAAAACAGAAAAATGTTCACAACACCGGCACATAAAGATGGGAGTTTTACCTCTCAGGTGTAAGCTACAAGCATGCTTCAGAAGGACTACTACGCAGTCTTCGTGCCCGTTTGATGCTGCTATGTGCTGAAATATCATGCAAACAGCATTAGAATTTACGAGACTGGTAATAAGTATAGAAGCAGATACATCATGTTTCAGCCTTGATAGGGATGACGACTATTTGAAGAACATACCAATGGCGTTCTTCCTTTAGAGTCTCCAACGTCAGGGTCGAGCCCAGCCTTTAGCAGCTCATTGAGAAAAGCAGCATTACCGGTACCAGCAACAGAGAGCAAGTTTATTGACATGTTTGGATCACCGTCTTCTTCTCCGCCTTCAAGAAACAAATCCCCCAGCCGTAGATCCTTCAGCTTTTTATGATGCTGCAACCATTACATCTATAGAGTGTTAGCACCAATTAAGGAAGCATCGAATGGAAACGTAAACTAGAGAGCCATATTAAGCAGAGATTGCAGCAACCTGAAGGAAGTTCTTGAGCATGGTTACATTATCTTCTTGTCTGGTCTTCATTGCTTCGATTAGAGAACTTGTTTTCAGCCTGAGCAGTTGTGACAGCGTCTTGGTTCGATAAGTAAAGCTTTGAGGCATACAACAAAAGGCTCCCACTTCTCCAAACATGTCGCCAGTATTCAAAGCCCAAACGATGTTTTCTTTCTCCATCTCACAGTCTATCATCTCAACTTCTCCAGACACGATTATGTAGATGTCGTCTGGTGCCTCGTTCTGTATGATAACGTCCTCTCTTGGAGGGATATACTCCGCTTTCATGTCCGCAACCTGGTCGTTTGATTCAATCATTAGGCCTCTAATAACATGGAGGGTGCATTTAACTCAGAAAGGGGAAGTGTTCTTACAAGAAGCATCAGGATTTCCCTTGAGACACCCTTAAAAAGATAAACCTTCTCAACAGTTGGCAAGAACAAGTGCTGCTGTATGCTTTTACATATTGTCTTAGGTAGCTGTTCAATTAGCTGCTGCTGGTTCAAGCTCTCAGCTTTGAACCTAAGACACATGTAAGCCAGTATTTGCTCTTTCAACCTCGGAGGCAAACGGTTACGTGACACGAAACTCGATGCAGCCTCAATGCTGTTCCTCTGCAGACCAGAAACAAAACAGTAGTTCAACATCCAGTTATGTCTTATTACACCCACACGCTGGAAGGATTTGAACACATGAATGCCGAAAAAGACTTACGAATTCCATGGTTCGTCGAGTGCCCTCAACGACCAAGTTAGTCATGTTACCGATGATATAAGCCGTTAAGCCTAAGTTGAAGAGCATATACAAGATAATGAAGCCCATCTCCAAGGCGTTAACAGCGTGTATATCTCCATAGCCAACGGTCGTCATGGTGGTGATGGACCAATATAGGGCCGAAATGTATCTTATCAAGAGGCTTGTCTCCTTGAAGTTGGGTATAGCGGATCCAATCCACGTGTTCCCTTCGTTTGGATATTGGACGGCGAGCAAGTAGGCCAGGCAGGCAGCACAATGCACTTGTAGTAATGTTACCTGAAAAATATGCAGAAAGTTTAAGAGCATGGTACGAGGAAAGACAAATTAAGCTGATCCTTCATCCTTGTTAAGAGTTGCTTACAAACAAGAGTCTGGCACATCTGACCCAAAAGTAGCTGAATCTTATGTCCTTTTCGATCCTGCAATGATATCCCAAGTTGTTAGCCAATCATGTCTTCAAACTTAAACGTAAGATCATCATCATCATATATATATATATGGTCTTGATTTTAGTACCATAAGAGCCTGCTTGCAACTGTCTTTAAGAAAAGTATACTTTGGAATCCGAAAAGAACACTGTCCACTTTTGGTTTTGCGACCAATTTCAACTTTGCTCATAATCGATAAATTATAGCAGTTGTTGACAATTTGCAAACATTCTACAGTATATAAATAGTAATTAATTACCTGGTGAAGAAAGTCTTGACACGACGGAGACGCCAAAACCTCAGCATTCCTAGGACGGAGTAGGAGACGCCCGCCTGATGTTTGCCGGAAATCAAGAAAGCTATCAGCTCGAATGGTATGGTTGAGGCAACATCCATTAGAAACCACGTAGACAAGTACCTGCATGCATTATGTTGTTATTATTCTTTCGTGAAAATATATTAATAAAAAAAGAAAAGACAACGGGATCTCTTAAACTTCTATAAAAAAACAGAGCAACATAACCCCTGATGCGGGCGTCCCGACACAATGTACATATACCAACTTAACAACCAACTACTATTTTTGTAAAGATTATTTTTTTTAATCTAAAAAAACATTTTTAATTATTTATAGGCGCATACATTAAATGATACTCATCATCATCATCAGATTTTAATTAAAATTATGAAAAAAAAATATTATATATCTTTTCTATTTGTTGCCCCCCACACCTTAATGTCAGTGGTCGGAATGGAGGTATGGGCCCCGCCCCTCCACTTATTTCATGAAATGTGGTCCATTTGAAGGCCACCCTTTTGTTTTTGTTGGACCATTTAAACCTTTTTATTAGGCTTATCTCCTTTACTTTTAGGATGCACTCTGCTTTTTATAGTAGCGTCTTAATTTTTTATTTTTATTTTAATTTTAAATATTTAAAAATATCGATATATAGTATAATAATATTATAATTTGATTGTAATAAATAATATAATAATAAATTAAATTATTTTTATTTTTTTAAAAAAAAGGGACTCTAGGGTACCCCTAAAAAGTGAAGTATACAATTTACCAATCTTTCAATGTCATAATAGAATTATTGGATTGGATGCAAAGAGGGGAATATTGACCTACACTTGGGAATAGCATCACTCCCTTTTCCCTTCTCTTAAAGGAAATACCACACTCCACAATTATATCATACATATAATAAATAAATAAAATCATCATAACTTGTGTCCTACTTTTCAATTTTCATCATTAAAGTTAAAACATATAATCTATTTTTTTTTAATAATTTTCAATAATATATGCAGAGTCTGTGATGATTGCACTTTTTAATTGACTTAAGAACGATATTTTTGTGCCTGAATTAGAAATTATTATTTTATATGAGTAGTTTTTATATCTATTTTGATCCATGAGGGTCCATTATTCATTCTGAATTAGACTAGCGTTGAAAAAGCACACTAGACTATTAGTTTTTCCAATTTTAGGTAAATAATTATGTAGTTGTTGAGGGATATGGGAGCAAATAATTAAGAAATTGGTATTATAATAATTAATGAAGGATTAATTTATAATTATGGACCTAATGCCACTTTCTAGTGATTTTCAAAGAGTGGTTGAGACACGTGCCGTCTAATTAACCACACCATTTTTAATTTAATGATATTAAAATTTTCCCTTTGGAAGAAATTGCCACCACTTATTCTAATTTTGGCATTACACTAATTTTTTAATCTAAAGGATCCATTTCCTCTTTCGGCATGAGTGTTGTTTAAGCTTAGATCGATGGATTTGAATTTGAGAAAAAAAAAAAAAAGAATTTTAAATAATTCCATATTAAAAATTAAATGTTTTATTAATATTTGGTAAATATAATTTTAAATTATAGTTGAAGAATTTAAAATTATTTAAAAAAATTTAAATAATGCGTTATTATGGAGTCGAAACCATAATTTTAGATTTAACGTAAATTTTTTCTTTGAGACAGAACAATTTATAACGTGTGTTATAGAGGGTGTTTGGCTAAACTTATTTGAAAGATGTTATAAATCCATACATTTTATAAGATGTTTTTAGAATTTATTTTAAAAATAAATTCATAAAGTGTTTGGATAAATAAGATTATAAAATTTATTAGATATAATAATACAATTTTTGTAGTAAATTTGAAGAAATTCTTTAAGATCTTATAAATAAGTCCGTAATTTTTTTTTAAATAGCTTATTATAAGTTTCGAACATCTTTTTTTTAGAATTTTAAGATATTTTTCACAAAAAAAATTATCAAACACTTTGTAGCAATTTATACGATCTCAAACATTTTATAAGATAATTTAAAAAGCTTATAAACTCACCCAAACAGCCTCTAAGTCGAAAGATTTGAATTTGATAAAAAAAGAAAATCAAATTGAGGGTTTTAGTTGGATCAGCAAATTATGCGATGATTTAAAAATGAAGTTAAAATCATTGTAAAGTAAAAAAGAAATAAAAATAAAAATAAAGCAATGAATTGTCTAAGTACGTAGAAAAATACTTATAAAAAAAATAATTAATTAATGGTAAACTGAGTGGAAATGAAAGGAAAAGAAGTGACCTCTTAGCAATTTTTGAGGGATCATGGACCAATAATTGAGTGGTGGAATCGATGTAGGCGACGAAAAATGTGAGGACAATATCGACCGCGAAGAATACGTCGACGATGATGTCTGCCGTATACAGTGGTGTAGTTGGATTTGAGCCCAGAAATGCGATCTCGTACGGGCATACCCATGCTGAGTACGCCACCAATACTACCATCACTGTCTCCCAGCACCTGCACCCGCCCACCCCCCAATTCTCACATCAACTATGTGTATAGGACCCTGTATTCATGTAGATACGTAGATATGCGTGTACATATAATTCGTAGCAATAGCTGTATGTATGTGTGTGTGTGTCAGTGTGTGTATATACATACACATGCAAATAATATACTACTTTTGAGCATACATATATATATATGTACCTAGTTGAACATGCACACATACATGCAGACAAGTACAAGACATTAATACATATATCATAACCTACCAGTACCCCACAGTACCCCTCACCCACCCTCCAAAATTAGTATGAAGGAGGGTATGTATATGTGTGTGTGTGTACCTGTATGTAGAATCCATTGGAGAGATGATTCTTCCCTTGGAATGATTGGGGGTAGTGTAGGCTGAAGCACCGAGTGGAGGAACAATAAGCTTTGATAGATTCCTGAAACTGAGATCCTCATGATCACTTGATGAACTGCAGTTTGCTGCTTCTTGATCATCCACCTTCTCATCATGCTCATCTCCTTTTCTTCCCATTTCCTTCTTACTACTACTACTACTACTACTCTTGTTTGAGCTTGTTGAGTTTTCATGCCCCAATTTCATTTCCATCTCTCTCTCTCTCTCTCTATATATATATATATATATATATATATAAGTAGGTAGAGCTGTAGTTGGTTAAATGGGGGTTATGAAAATGATGCAAGAAAAGAGGAAGGCAAGAGGGGTATGATGAGAGATCTAGCTATCATCATATCTATCTATCTATGTATGTATGCTATGCAAGTACTAGAACTAGTGCTAATGAATGTTGTGGTGGAGAAGAGAGCAACAAGGGCAAAATGGTCATTTCAAGAGGAGGGGAGGGGGGGGTGGGTAGCTAGAGAGTGTGGTGTGGGCCAATGGTGGGAACACCTGGGATTGATTGATTTCATATGAGATAATAATAATGCAGAAATTAAAATAAAGAAATGGTTGGGGGAGTGCATGTGCATCTGATGAGGGTCCCCACTCCCCTCCTTTGTCTCTACTATTCACAATCACTACCTACTTAAAACCACCATGCGATGCCAATCATCCTTCCTATTTATCATTTACTTGTGCTAATTATTTTCCTTTTTCCTTTTGTTCTCTTTTTTGTCTTCATAATTAATTAATACATTCATATTCTCTTTTTTAGAGTGATGTTCCCTTTTCTATTTCATTTCACATTTATACGTCCACACATATATAAAATATTTCATACATCAATTCATAACGTTCAACATATCAAATTTTTTAATTTTGAAAGAGAGTAATATACTGATAGAATAATGAAAAAAGCAAAACACTATGCATACCCAATAAGTGATCGTGTGTGTGATTTCAATCGAGAGTCATTTAAAATAAAAAATTTAGGGTTTTTTGCCATCCACATCGTAAATTCAAAAGGACTTGTGATTTGTTGAAAATTACGAATCTTGGAATGTTGCTGACGTGGCAACAAATTATGGGTGGGTAATGACACACACATTTAATTGGAACCTACCCATTTCTATGTCTCAATGATCACATGTGTGAAGGGTGTGCATCATCCATGCACACAGGGACTAAAAAGAGAATATTTCAAACTTGAGGTGCAAATTTGAGAATAATAATATTTTAGAATTGATGAGGTGTGAAGGGAATGAATGAAATGGGGTATATATGTTTTTTCTTCTTTGGTCAATGTATGGCCACTCCTCAGAGAATTTAATTTATAATAATAATAAATAAATAAATAAATGGTTTTGATTTGACTGATTTTGATGAGAGGACTCTTAGTTGGACTTTTATCTCAAAAGATCGTTTTCATGTAGATGGCTTAGTACAGTTACATTATAAATTTGGAATAATTATATTTACATTACTCTCACCCATTATTTATTTATATAAATTATTTATATTTTTTAAATAATTATACATACACTCACAAAAAAAGTCAATATTATATATAAAATCCTTCATATTTTTCAAAAAAAATTACACATACACCCCTTCTCCAAAATTGGAATCTACTCTCCAAAACCAAAAGAAGACATATATATATATATATATATATATATAGTAGGTAGAGAGAAATGTGAATGCACGATGGGATGGGGATGAAGGATGCTTCCCTGCCAATAATACCCCCCTCTGCAATTCCTACACTGAAAGCAACAACAGAAACCCACATGCTTTTAATGATTGGTTAAACACGCCTTTCACTATAAATTCAGAACAAACTCCTGCAATTATGATATTCACGATTTCACTTTTTAACATAATTGATTTATTCAATGAATAATGTATTATAGTTAAAGAAAAAAATTATGTTAATCAGTTGGCTTCTATGGATATTACACTAACATTCAATTCAGAAAATTAGGTAACAATAAAAAATATGATGGATATGTTTTTCATAATTGAAACAAAATGAATTGGGGAGAGCAGCAATAGGTATAGTAGGTGTAACATTTGAGATGAGATCACCCTTCCAAAATTTGCACTACCAATATCATCATTTTTCGGGTCAACTTCCCATGTTATTATTATAATTATCATAAACAGGAAGCAATATTCCTAAAATTCAATTAACATGTCTATAATTTGTTACTAATAAGGTCTAACTTTATTGTCGAAATTGAAACTCATAATTATGAGTTCGAATTTAATCGATGTATAAACTATTATTTTACATTGATAGTAATTATTAATTAAATATAAACATGTGGTATTAAAGACTCGTATATTTGATTATGTCAATAATTGAGATTATAATATGATGGTAATCGATTTTATTCAAATATATATATATATATATATATATAATTTGTTCACTTTATCCAACAAAAAACACGTTTAACAACCTAATGTAGTATATTTATTTTTGGGTCATAATCAAAGATTAATAACTAATAGAATTATTATTATTATTATTTTATATCTTGAAAAATAGTGGACCAAAGTTAGTGAAAAATCACATAATTTACCTGTTTATGGAGAGTAATGAAGTGGAACTGGTGTATTTTTTGTTCAGGAAAGATGATCAAAATCGCATGAATTCAGAACCTTGAAGATCAGAGCTCAACAATTTGCACTTCACCTTTTTAATATCATAAATGGGAAGCAATAATCATAAAATTTTAATTACCAAGTCCTAATCATTTAATTCAGGGTTACTAACTGAATCAATATTTTTCTTTATCTCCTTCCTCTCTATAACCTGTTTCAGACAAAATTCAGTGTCCCATTTCCAGAGGACAATCATCCTAATCTAAAGAAGAAGAAGAAGAAGAAAAAAAAAGCTCATAAAATTAAGCTCTTTCTGCAGTCTGAGGCGAAACACGATCTCCATGTTTGTTCCACGTTAATTTTTCTTCAAATAATCACAATTCTGCTCTTGATTCCTCGTCTTCTGATGAATTATCACTTGTGGTCTCGATTTTGGGAGGAGGTGGGGGCTGCTCTTGGGGTTCGATGCTTTCGCCTAAGATTTTGGCCGTGAAGCGTCTCGCTTCAAAATCAAGATCTGGCCATTCTGCAACTATTCTTTTAGCTCCCTACAGTATGAAACAAAGAACAGCAGATAATAAGAACGATGATACAGAGGGGTGGGGGGCAGGGGGTGGGATTGTTTAAGAGTCGAATTTTGACCTGAAGCTTGGGCTCCTTTGTCATGGGATTGTTGCAGAGGTCTATTGTTTTTGCCTTGGGTTTCGTTGTGTTACCACACCACGACTCGCACCATAGCCACTCTTGTGGGAGGGAGAAGATGGGCACCATGTGTTGGGCGTAGTTTGGAAGATCCTGAAAGCATTCCATTACAAGTCAAGAGCAATGAACAAACATCAACTTTTTGTAACATAGGATCACAGCTGCTAACGGGCAACAAGACAGGCAACAAAATGAAACATAAAATGACGGAACAAACTGTCCACTTGCCTGATCAAGATTCGCAAGACTGTTTGGATCTTTGCTCAGGGTTTCATAAAGTACTCTTAATTGATCTCCAGCTGCTGTCTCCCGAAATTTGACCAGATCAACAACATACAGAGCACTAAACAAGCATCCCACATTTCATAAAAGTCATTTTCTATGAATAGCATTAGCATATGTCAGAATCTGTAAAAGAAGGTCTACATAAAGCTGCAGGTACCTAATATGATATGGTTTTCCTCGCAAATGATCTTTCCAGAATCCCTGTTCAACAACGTTTGAAATCAACCAGTTATGACATTAAGTTCCAACAGTAAAGGGGAAAGGATCATCAATAAATAGTTCGATCGAGGGGGATGTACTTGTTTCCAAAATCGATAGCCGTCCATTTCTTTGTTATTGTCACAGAACGGAGTATAGGCAAGGGGTCGCCCTCTTAAATCCATGTCATAAAGTTCTCCCATGTCTGCCCTCACGATCTGGTCCGCATCTACGAATATAACCTGCACGAGTAACATTATTATATAACATATTTTATCACAAGGGCTGGAATAATTCACGCATACTGTTCATTCAAGAAGCATAATGTTATTATATTGCAATGTAAAAGTACCTTCTCTAACGCGAGAGGAAAGATGACATCAAGGAAAAGGATTTTGTAAGCCCATATGATCCTTTGCTTCTCCTTCTGTTTGTGTAGCCACGTTGGCCACTTATAGGTGATCAACTCATATTCAAAACCATATTGATGAGCCATATGAGGGATTACATCCTGCCGAGAAGCCATAGACGACAAATGCAATACTCAAAGAAGGGAAAAATCATTTAAAACGGGACAAATCCAAACAGCAAAGTGAAACGAGGAAAATAAACAAAAGTCAAGAGCAAAGTATAACACCTTGAATTGAGGAGAAAGATAATTCTTTATGAACCAAAACTTGACTGGTCGATTGGTGTTTTTCAGTACACTTAAAATCATAATTTTCAGGAAACGTTCGTACCTGCAGCGGAATAGGGTCGCGAAATAGTTAAAGAGATAGAAATACAAAGCGACTCAAGCATATGCGAACAGGAAACTTGCCCACGGTTGGATCGAACTTATATACGCCTTGCAGGATAAAGAAACATGAGATCCTCAGTTTCAGAGCGAGCAGGTCAATTTTCTTATTAGTTTCGAACTATTGATATGAAGATAGAAGTACCTATAGGCATTAATCATGAATAACTCCCTGTAGCTGCCATTTTATCTTTATATACGGCACATAGTGGAAGTACTTGAGGGATATCAATTCTTGGTGATCCATTATATCCCATAGAAGGTTTCAGATGATTTGATGAAAGAGTCAAGAAACTAGTTTAGTGCAGATATAAAGAACTTACAAGTGTCCAGAGGCGACCGAAAATATATTAATTTTTTTCCCATGGCGACCACCACTTCCAGGCTCCTAGAAACAAATCACAAGTTTGTCAGTCAACACATACATTTATGCTAAACGAATAATGTGTGAAGGAATGAGATCTCATGTATGCTAAAGCATATAGAGAAGTCCAACGCTATTGTGCTTCAATGCATGTAAGCTGGGGCGAGAAGTGAAGAAGATGAATCACCAAGGAACTGCTTTTCTCTTTCTGTGACTGATCCTTTCCTCCAATAAATCCAGAAGCCCATTTGAGGATATTTGAATTCCAGCTGTTCTGAGTTCCCTGAACATTTGTCAGATAAAAAGCTCATCATTATACAACTTGGAAGTCGATACAATGCTCTCCTTTCAGGCGTTATGCACAGGAAAATGAAGATGAACATAAATTATTGTAGCTTCTTACTTTCTTACTGGTTGATTGACTGTCATCATCAGCAGGAACCAAGAGTTTCTCTTGTTCCATGCCCTTCTTTTTCATCACTTCCATGTGAACCAATTTACCCCGCAAATCATCTATTATGATTCGCTTCAACAAAGTTGTGCCCTGAGCTCCCTCACCATCCTCTTTCATAACATAGAGATCAGAGCTTCTACCTGGAGCAAGCTGCAAGTACCACACTCCAGGGAAGACCTTCATTTGCCAGTAACCCAGATTGGCCATGACAAGGGTATCAACCAAGTGGGGAGTATTTTTAGTTCCAAGAATTAACTGAAGACCGCGAGGGGGCTCCTGATCTTTTTCGGAGCAATGTCCTGTTCCAATTTTTCTTAATTAGCATGGTCAACTGATTATCAACCTTCAAATTACAGCTAGAATACCTGTAAGAACAAGAGCTTCAAGTTCAAAAACCGCTTGCAATGTCCTGATGTCGGCAAGATTCTCGAGCAATATGTTATCGAGGTCATGGCTGCAAATATCACTCATAAGTGAGGAGCTGAACAATAAAGGAAAAACTGCAAATACCTTGTGCTATGATGTCGAGAAAACTTGAAAATAGTATTGGAATGCCATTATTGCTGAAGCCTTTTCTTATTAGAAGCTTACATAGCAACAACAGGCTGAACGAGCCATGGTTCAGGAACATCAAGATTCATGGTCAGTGTCTTAGATAGTGGCATGTTTGCAAAAAATGCTTTGGGACCATGTACTGTATGATCAGTTCCACTGAAGTCATCCTGAAAAGTCAAAAGGAGTGAGGACAGGATGCCAATGGTTCTCCAAAGGGTGATAAGCTCAGAGAGATTAGGAATACCATTGTCGGCACTACATATCTGTAGTAATTCTTCAAAGGAAGATCCACTAGAGAACTCTGCCAGGGGA
Source organism: Sesamum indicum (assembly GCF_026168435.1). Taxonomy (NCBI): domain Eukaryota; kingdom Viridiplantae; phylum Streptophyta; class Magnoliopsida; order Lamiales; family Pedaliaceae; genus Sesamum; species Sesamum indicum. Next base: position 27,911,536 of record NC_142664.1, read on the forward strand.
CAACAACAATATTTTACAAACACAAGGATGTTATGTTATATTCAGCCACCAATTCACAAGAGAATTGTCCCAATCACAAATGAAGTAAATAGATATGAACTGACATGTGCACAACATAACTGTGCCAAAATATACATTATATTAGACAGAAATTGAGGTAAACACATTTGTTCATGTCCTAAATATATAAGGCTAATAAAGTCTCAACTTGATGCCTTAACAAGAATTATACAACTGCTGTTGGTCATTTTACTATCTGTACCCATCCTTACTTCGTTACTCAGTCTCTTACAGTCAGAAAGTAAGACAGTCAGTAAAATAATGTACCAGAAATTTATTGGGGATAATACTTCACAAGCCACAATATATTTATTATTTAGAGAACACTTCTAATCAAATTATCATATCAGCTTTAGCTCTTCAAGTGAGCAAAATTGCATGCATGAAGGTTATTCTGGGCTCGAGAAACATCTTGTCAGATGTCTTCGAGCTTTATGAGTGTTTCTTTCTTCGTGCCACATTATTAGAACTCAAGCATCCTCAATGGAAGAGGGGGGGGGGGGGCTCTAATAGCGGGAATATCCAAGTCACTGGAGATCCACTCATCCTGAAACTGATACATGTCTTAACAGGAAATTGGCATGCCACACTAAGTCCTGAGCTAGTTGTACAATCAACAGTATCTATTATCATTGAGACGGCATAAACAGAGGATGAGACGAGACGAAGTGGAGAATAAGACTAGTGAAAAAGAATATAAACATCTTGTGATGTTAAATTTTACTGAAACCATAACATGTTTTTTCACTGTGGAGCATGCAAAAATTGACATAGGAGATGTAAAATAGAGATATAGAGATCAGAAATCAAACAGAACAAGAGGGGGAGAAAAAGCAGCTTCATATGATATCAACTAAGTCTAAAAGACTTGATAAAACTACTAGAGAGTAATAACAACATAATAAACATAAATCTAGGATATTTTGTTATCTTTATAAAACTAATGGCTGATATGTAATTTCTTTTTCTCCTCCCGGCGGGCCTTTAACAGGGATCAAACTGTGAATATCAGGATTTAAACAACAGTGTTTCCATTCCAATATTAATCCCAGAGAAACAAAAGAAAAATCGAACATAGGTCACTTCGTTGTTGAGCTTTGCCTTCATGAACGCACAATAGCACCTTCCGATTAGAAGTCACATTTAGACTTGCTATTGCATGAAGTTTCATAACTTCAAAAAATGTAACCATGCAACAACAGGTGAAGAAAAAAAGAAAGACCACTCAAATCAAATGCATTACAAACATGTGCACTTTAAAAATAAACTTACCACTGGATTGAGCACAAGTCTCATGCTCGGCTGAATGTACTTTGACAGAATCCGGAGAAGAGCAGCGAGCTTTTGGCCAGAGGGACTCAACGGATCAATAACAGCATCAATATGAATGCTTGAATCTTCATTTTGCAAAATAACAGCACTGTGAACAGAACAAGAACAGGAGAAGAAAATGATCTTAGTGATGGAATCTTTAGGCCCCAGTTATTTGGCAGCAATAGAATCATACAAAGGAATCCCACTGCTAGAGAGATTTGTTTACTCATTATTTGATTTCATCAATGTTTGTATTAGAGAAGAAGACTACACGGAAGTCTCGTTCATAGATATTGTATTGTAACTAGTTCAACATGGTGAATCAGAGCTTCTATAGCAACATTCACAATCCGGTAAATAAGTTCCAAATTCATCAGTCTACAATTAAATAGTTAACAGTTATAGTTAAAGAATAATAAAATACGAACTCAGAATGTGAACACTCAACTGAAGTGGCCAAAGCCCATTGATACTGTTGTCCTTATAAGAAAGGAAGCCACAGCAATGAATCGACAAAAGAACAAGATAAATACAATGTCAGACCATTCAGCACTTAAATTAGCTAAAATTTAACAAACATACACATGTCCATGACGATAAAGCAGGTTCACATATTCTTTTAAACGTGAAATGTAAAGGGGGAACAAAAAAGAAAAGACCTATTAATCAACGCAATTTCCTATCCCGAAAAATAAAAGGAAGCTGATTTTCTGATGAGGAGTGGAGGATACCTGTATTCTGCGCTCAAAATTTCAAAACGTGCACTTTCAGAACTCCGCTCCCTCACAGAAATTGAGGAGGAGATGGCCATAACAATGTCACTGATGAATGTACTGCAAGGAGGAAAAAGTTTCACCATTTCTTTAACAGCTCAAGCAACAAGAGTTGAGAAACAAGCCGAAAAGCTGATGCCACCAGAATGAAGAACTAAAAGCTGGAAGAGTCATGCTTTGCAGATCAATTTCGAAATATCCTCTCTCGATAATAATAGGATTAATCATCATCAGCACTTCACTTTTAAGGCTAATCACCATGTTTATTGAATGACCACCTCATCTAAAGATTTACGCCATTAAAGGAGAATCATTTAATATTGTAACATCTAGCACGCCCCCTCACACGGACAATATTATTTTCTGTGAAGTTAACCACATGAAACTAATTTTTTTCTTTTTTATAAATGGGTGGAGGTGAGATCCAAAAATATGATATTCTGTTTAGCCAGACACTACTACCATAATGGAAGACCACCTCATGTAAGCTATTAGAGAAGCTAGCAATTAGTAAGGCGAAGAAACCTCCACTAGTATGTCTATATGCTTTCCTTTGTCATTAGCATCCATCCAGATCACTGAACAGCCTCCTAGCTGTCTCAGTTGTCTTCTTAGCAAAATGCATCTCCTCAAGATACCATCCGATTCCAGAACTGGGTTTTCTGAGTGATGCAAATAATTGGTATAATATTGGTTCTTAGCTAGCCAAATTTTTACCAGACTGCAGATGAGGCAAAGCTGAAGGAGACATCTAATCGTTCCTAGGATGATTAAACTCTCTTCCGGTTTCAAATGTAAAGGGTGCTGATTTCCTTAGGCAGATAGGTGTAGCTAATAGTTCAGCCACCCTAAGACAGTCGCATTACGCAACACATGGAAGAATGATGTTAGATAAACCATTAAATGGTTAGAAACATAGAATCTCCTGAAAAGTAGACACTTCCATCACATCATCCATGCCTACTTATCACTCAGTTTCTAAAATGGAAACAAACTGAAATGTAGCCCTTCTTTCCTGTCGGCATCCATTTTCTACGTTTCAGAGATAAATTTCCTCCTTCACCCGGAAACATGATATGAACATGATGAATGTCACAAAGTAGAATTACCAAACAGGGTTGCCACATAATAATTTCAGCTGCTTATGACATGACATTGAATAAAAAGGACCAATAAAACAGGATAATAACATGAATATGAATATATGATGAATGTTTATAGCTGATACTAAACAAGAACTATAATTTGCATCAATCAGATGTCATATGGTAATTTTGTTGTATTATATAACAAGCAAGCACAAAATTCCATTGGTATACCTTGTCAACATGTCAGGATCTATATCCTCCCACTTTATATCTTCAACAATCTCAGCAATATGTTTTATCCGTTGCTTGAACTCTAGGGATTCAAGAAGATGCAAATCATGGTTCAAGAATGTACTACCATCAGACAGTCGGATCACCTATCGAATATAATACTGACATTACATGACTTACTTAAAAAGCACAAGATTTATGAGAACCAAGCAAACTTGAAATATTCAATTAGAGAAATTTCCCAAAGAAGCCAATCCTTGCTTCAGAGATGGTTAATAAAAAACAATAAATTAGTTCCAATATATAACTTAAATCAAGAAGGGTGAACAGAACTCACTCTCCCATTGGTAATAACTGCATTCGCACCAAATTCAAGACCAAAAGTCCTGTATATAAACTGGGTCACCTGCATGTGCATTAAGCAAATAATGTCAAAGGTGTACGGTTCAACAATTTAAATGACTAATATAATCACATGTACAAATCTTACAAGTGGAGAGATAAGCATAGCTGTTACAGATAAAATGTAAAGATGTATCCTTCTTGATACTCACAAATAAACCCCCTACATAAAATGTTTCATAGGTTTCAGGATTAATGCTCTTACAGATTTGAGATTTTCTAGTGCTTTTCCACCCTAGAGGCAATAAATTCCTGGGAACTAGCAAAGAGGGTAGAAAGATAACCTGCCAGCTTGGTGGTCCTATCAAATCTAATAATTTCATTGCAGGAAGGTGGTCTAATGCATCCTATCTGACCTATCCAAAACCATGAAATCAGTCTTCTAGGGTTCAACGTTTAGTAAATCCTATGTCTACCACTGAAAAATAGGCATGCACTCGGATGGAGAAACCATTTAGAACTATTGACACTACGAAGAAAAAAGTTCATACACAAAGAAATTTCATTACTTTGTTACAGGGAGTTTATTCAAGAATTCAATCTACGGCTTGACCAAGCGGACAATCCATGATTGGATTGCTCTTGAGTAAAATATCATTGGTTAAGACCAAACCTTATTTAAGTAACTCCTCAAAATTTCAGCAGAAAATCCAGAAAGGCTAGTTTCATAGCCCTTAGATGGCAACCCATTTGCATCTGCTATCTCAAAGATCTTATCCATTAGTGCCTGGTAGCTTTCAGCAACCCCAGAAGCCAAAATATACTCTTGTTCATAGAATGAGCAGAGCTGATCCAGAAACCGTAGTACTCCTTTCTTATGACTGCAGAACGTTATTAGATAAGGAATAAAATAGAAATATAAGCAAAAAAACCTCAATAGAATATAGATGGCTCAACAAACCTATACGAGGATGCAGTTATTTCAAAAGCTTTCATGAAAAAGAGACTTGGTAAAGTTGCATCAACATTAGAATTAAACAACACACCAATCCGGGCGTTTTTGGAGCCACCAATCTGCAAAATAATGCAAGCTTTACAATTACACACGCGGATACACAGAAAAGAAAAGCATATTGATTAAAGTACATCAACTAAAATCTTTTGCCTAGGCAAATTTACCAAGCTGTTCTTGTACATCTTGACTTCAGCCCAACTAAAGCATGCAAAAATTGTTTCCAGTGGAATGAAAAAAAAATAAACATGATCGATCACTACCATGCAGTATTCAACTAGGCCAAGGGGAAAATATCTTAACGTATCTGGCTGCTTCTTGTAATCTTGCAAACAATGAGTCAAGAAACAGTTATCACAAAATTAAAGACTTAGCAAAAACACTTTATCTTATTCTGGGACTTGTTGTATGTCACATATGTCATAGGATAACCATAGAAATAGGAGAACAACATGATGCAACCTAATAAGTCTCGATTGTCATTTATATTTCCATAACAATAATACAGTGGTTATGCCTTCAAAATAGTAAAAGCCAAACATAAAAGGAAACTGCCAAATTTTAATGAATACAAACCAAAGACGAAACTTATAAATGAGTTACATTCATAGACATGGAAGTTTCTCCTTGCTACACTTAGCCTAGTCTCTCATGAAATCATGCAAGTGTCATAAGAATAGAGCAAACATTACAGACTTTGATAATGAGATCTCTCCCTTTATATGAACTGAAGATTGTGATAACAGCTACCTCTTTTAATAATTTAAAAGTGAAGTGCAAGAGGATAGCACATAAACACAAACAAAAACTTTGGCAGAAAAAGCTTTTTACGCCATCAGTCCCATGTGAAATTCCTAGCTAGAAATGGCTGCTAGTTCTGGATCAGAGCTAATGTTGAAGGTTCAGATTGTTATTCTTTTGCACTGAGAACCATTAATTGGGGGTTAGTAAGTCACATCAGTACTTTTAGGTACTTTCAGAAAAAAATTGCCATTCTAGAAAACGGAAAATCATTTGAGCACATAGTAAAAAGGATCCAAGAAATTCCCATCGTTATGTCTCCCAATGGAATGGACTGGAGAATCCCTTTCTAAACCCGCATTCTATTCGGGGATATGGAGTATGGAAAATGACATAATATCCAAGATAACACCCAATCAATGTGTTATGGCAGAAGGATGGATCATATATGCTATTACGAATTTAACCAGTTGCAGCATGAATGTTACCAGATAGCGTATTCCTTCACGTAACAACTTCATCCCTTTCTTTGATGTGATATCAACAACAAGAAGATGAGTCACAGGCTTCAAGTCATCCATGGCTGAAATCATATGCTAAAGCTCAGACTTTAATCAAGTTAAACATAGAAAACAAGCTTTGTTTTGCTTATAAAAACTTACTTTCAGGTGAATGCAAGTAGTAGAGGTCATTTAATACAGATTCCTTTGCAAGAACTGACGCACACAGAGATACAAATTTTGGTTTGGTCTTCCCCTCTGCTATTATCTACAGGGTCAAAGGATGAGGTTTAGCAAGAGAAACGATACCATTGGAAGAACTCAAAATGATACACACCATTTACAGAAGATACACTTAGCTCACAAAATTTTGAAACCACTTACCTTTGGATTATAACGCTGAATACCACTTTCAGAAAGAAATTTGTCCAGAACATCAGTATGAGAATTTATTTGTCCATAGTAGACTTGCTCCTGTATTCTGGGAAGCTCGTCATTCATGGCATTTATAAGAGCCTCCTGGAGAGCCAATAAATTATTTTCATGTCATATAACTGCTGCGATTGCATAATTCTTATAACAATTTTTTAGAGTTTGATTATTGTTGGTTTTAGAATAGAGATCCAGAAAAAAGACACATGGGCAACCATTACATAGACTACACCAAGCACAGTACTAAAATATGCATGCAATCTAGCCAGACCAAATAAAAGAATCCTAGGCAAACACCAGACTTAGATTCGTATAGCATTTCTATCGAAAATTCCAAGTGCTTGCACAAAAAAAGAATCAAGCCTGGAGAAGCAATTTAAGATGTACCTCATTGGGTTCAGAGACAAGTCCGTTCATCAAGAGAGAACACTCCAGCTTAGTTAAACCCAGTTTAAAGGCAAACAAGGAGGATTCCTGGGCCAGTTCATTCCATTTTTGCTCCTTCTCCAGTCTCAGAAGAGTATCTTGAGGTGGTGACTTTGCCTTTGGCCTAAAAGAGGAAAACTATGGATAAGATATCTGGAAGTTGATGACAACATGTACAGAAGCAAGAGCATAAATTTTGTTTAAAAACACGTCCAATATGCCTTGCAGATACAGGTAAAACAGAAGTGACGAAACTGCAGTTAGCGGTGTGTCAAAAGTCTTACAGTATTGTTTCCACAAAAGCCCCTTCTACATGATGCACCTCAGGACTATCATCTGCAGCTGACTCAGTTCTCAATTTGTTCACCTATAGTTGGGAACACACAAGTCAATACAGATACTACATGGAAAACATAGTTTCTTAGTTAGGGTACACCAAGATAACAAGTCATATATCACTAGTGGCATGTTCAGTTCAAGGGAATGAATATCCTAGTTGTCTGGCAGGATGTAAACAAATTGGAACGAAAAAATCTTGGAAGACGCAATCCACATTCTTAAAGAGAAAAGGGTGAACCCAATTAAGTAACAATGCATGGAATGGGAACTTAAGTGGGAACGCCTGTAACAAAAATTAAAAAGATCCTCTTGCATCCTTTAGCCTTGTAGAATATTCATAGATAAACGGTAAAAAATGATGTACTTGACTACAACCTTATATGCTATTGTGTACATACCTGATAAAATCATGGATTAGTAAAATAATATCATCATCATTATTATCAATATAATACTGTGAGTAAGTCTGCATCCCCCTCTCTATATGTGTCTGTATGTATAAAAGTATAGCATATATGTTATTCTTGAAACATATAAGACGTATATAATGTTTACATAATATACTTTTATGATTGTTAGGCATACAAGGGTAAAATAGGTGAGCAAAATGTTGTTCCTATCAACCAATTTACTTGACTGAACCAAACAAAAGAATCACAAAGGCCAGTCCACTAGTTTTATGTGTCTAGCTGAACAAAAGGAAAGTGCAAGACCATTCCAGGAGGGATGGCTCCTACCTGGAATGGCCTTTGGATGTTCTGGTCATTTCTTGTACCAAAGAGGTCCACTGAGTAAAGAGATCAAACACTTACGTTGCTCAAAAACTGGAAAGCCATCAAAGTCCCATGATTTTCCTTGATGTAAATGAAAAGACGTATAATCTGTCAACAGAACCAACACATGATCAGGATAGTAAAGATTGATTGCTCAAGGATAGACAATATTGACATCTAGGATTTTCCACCACCATTTCATTGTCTGCAATTGTTTCAACTTTCAATGTAACAGAACATATCCTGATTTTCTCATTTTCAGTTTTTCTTTGTTCCCCTGTTATTTTGCAGTTTCATTTTATTTGTGATTTCAGTGAGTCCTCTTTTTTCTTTTGCTCTTCCGGTGGAAAGTCATAAAAAGGTCTTTCAGTTTCATATCATGTCAAATATAGCTGCTTCTTAAGCTGAAACAACCAATAGAACCCACTTCTATAGAACAACCAAGCAGGCAAGCATGAGTGGACAATGAAAAAACTCCATTATTAGACCATTCAGAATTTTAGCATAGATCTCCATCCAAGTCAATCCCATAAATGAGACATTCTGTTTTCCTTCTTTACTATAAAAACACAAAATCTTATAAGACCATAAAAGACCTGAAAACTCAACAGAGCCTTCTAAACGCCATAACTCACCATTACAAAGAAATATTATGTATTGATGAGATTCCTTAGACTAAGATCATGTTACATGAATCGAGTATTATGTTAATTCTCCCAAGAAAGTTGTTAACGATACCATTTAAAAACCAGACAACTTCAAATTTCTGAATAATCCCCAGGCCATGAAACAGGATCCTGATTGACGACTACAGAAAGAATAAGCAAGGCTTAAAGAAAAGCACAAACAACCAAGATTATTCTACATGGGATGCTTAAAACCTAAGACAAAGAAGTTCACAAGAACCCAAGATGATCAACCTCCATTTGATAAAGATAAAAGACAATGTAAATGGTCCTTAAGCTTAAAAAAAGAAACATTAAGCTGTTCACATGTAAATAAATTTGGAAATGTCAGATATTTTTACTTTATCGGCTAAAGAAATTACCAAACTAGAAATATCTTCCTGGTCATCCTTCAAATGAGCAACTGGAAGTTCACCATCATTTGCTTCAATGTTCTCAACTAATTTTGTGGAGTACAATACTACACCAAACCTCATGGGGAGATTATTCTCAAACAACGAAATCATCATGTCAATTGTCTGCAATATGCAGATTGATTATAGATGCATTAGAGATCAATACGAAGCTGATGCAAGAAAAACCGAAGGTGAAACACAGAGAATAGAAGACTTGCCTCAAGCCCACAAAGAGATGCAGGATCCAAAACATAAACTGCATGGAATAGGTTTTTACGAATGTATCGTAGTTGTCCAGGGAAGACTGGCATCAAAATCTGACGAAGATGGAAAAAATGTAAGCCATCTAATTTATTGAAGCATTACACACATCCATCAGGAAAAACTATACCTCATTTATGTTGCTTCTCCAACGCTTGTACATGGCATCCACTTCCAAGTTATTGATGTAATGAACATGGGGAGAACGAAAATCAACACGAAATGCGTATGATTCGGAAGGGGGCAAAACAGATAGGAGTTTTCTCACAGCGCTTGGAGGAATCTACAATTTTATCAACATTGAGTATCAGGCTATCAGCCATATGAGTCGGAAAATATTCAATAAAATTAAAACACGGATATACGGAAGGATTCAAGTCAACAAGAACGAGAACCAACAAGATGAGCCCTGTGATACTTGCCATGCCTTCTTAAGGAATATTTCAAATTAATAAATGAAATAGTAGCAACTTTACCTAGATTTTTTCTTGAATCAACTAAAGCAGTTAGCAGCAAATCTTCGATAAAGTATTTTAAAATGGTTTGCAGATCAACAAAATAAACAGCACGTATTATCGCCCTTTTAACACCACAATCTTCTGATTTCTTAAGTACTAGTGCAGGAGCTGGAATCATAGCCAAGCCCTACGTGTTAAGAGTGACATTCTGGAGTTCCAGCCATTACATAGTAACTGGAAAGATATTACTCTGATAAAGAACTCCGAATTGGTAAATTGACTGATAAATGCAGTAATGCACTATGCACTAGCAAAGCGTATATTTAGCGGTATAAGGTACTAGTCAACATCCTCATCAAACTTCTCTATTTGTTGAAAATCGGATATATCAATAAATATGTGTACTGCAATCAGTCCTCTGTGTAAAGAAAGAAATTAACTCTTAATGGACATCAATAATGTACACAAAATACATTTTTAAGATATATGCCAGGATTTAGACAATGGTGTCAGTGAGAGAAATTTCCTTAATTTTTAGTAAAAAACTTGAAGTCTTATTAAACTAATTCAGTTATCTTCTTATAGAGTCATTTCACAAACTAAAGGCCATGTCAAAGTCAAAAGTACAGTAATGCAGGATCTCTCATAGCCTCCAAAAGAACTTCAAACTCCCATCCAACTATCTAGAACCACTGGATCACGATATACTTTTAGTTCCACCTGAGGTTCTATATTGATTCTTGAATGGCTAAAACCTAAACGAGAACAGTCCAATAGAAGCATTTAGAATATAGGGTTACATGACAGCTTGGGCTGGATACTTCTTCTCAGTCTCAACAGCATACAACAATTAGATAGCATAAGTTCTTTCACTTCTTACTTCAGTTTCAATTTTGTATAGAAATTTCAATAACTTTGTACCTTGAATTTTCTGTACTGATCAGCCAACGACAATTCCTGATGAACCATGTCAACCAACCTGGGATATGCAAATAATATGTACATTGTCAGTCTGGAATAAGTTTTGTCACATCAAAAACTTGTAAACAATCAAAGAATTTGGAGTAATTATTCAATCAATTATGTTCACATGTACAGTAAACTGAAGGAGTGAAGTCCAATCAAATGCTTCAGAAGTCATCTCTGGGTTATGTTGCTTGGGCAACCAGCCCATATCTTCAGCTAGAAATAGGGAGTACGTGTAACTACCAGGTTTTTGACAGAAGTACTCATAAGTTCATAAAAATGGTTTTTTTATGTATCCATGCTAGTGTATTATCTTTTAATCTACCTCCATCCATTGCCAACAACATCACAGGGGGTTCACACCACTAGCTTGTTTGGTTTTAAATTAGATACCATCTCTAATCTCTATGTTAATTTTCATTATTTGTTGAGACCAAAAGTGGACAACTGGACATTCTAGCACTCTATTTTTGACCCAGTTTCATTCTCAGCTTCTCCTTCTTTCTCCCCCCTACTCAACAGAACAAGCCTGAACATAACCGACATATTTATTTTCTTTCCCCATAAAGAGCAGACTGAGGGTTTACCAGGAAAAGATAGCAAAAAAAGGAAATAGAATTAAAGGCTAGGAAGAAAGCATTACAGATAAAGGTCAATGTCTTCAATATTGATTAAGGCGCCATTCAGAGCCATTAAGGACTTGCCAGGGGGAATCATTCGCTGATTCTCAATAATTTCTTGCTTTATGGAATCATTCAGCTGCAAAAATGTTGAATATACACCACATCAACCAACAAGACACCATTTGATGAATGGTGTATCACCACTTCAAATATAGAAACTATCTTAGATCAGTATGCAGCAGTATCCTCAGCAAAATATCATACCTTCGTACGAGATAATGAAGAAACGACACTGGGAAAATTTTGATTAATTTCTTGCATCGACTGCAAAGGATCAGAAGCCTGCACGATCCTTTGTGCAGTTTGATGTCCTAAATCTGTGCAGAGAAGGGCAAATATTAGTAAAATAAGCTTAAATCTTAGCATGAATTCTTTACACTAAAATAGGAGAATTACCCTTCAGTTCCCAAACATCCAGTGTATCAGAAACAGTAGATGACAAGAGATAATCCCTGAATGCCATAACCTCAGATGTGAGCTCCGGTTTGCGCTCCTGCATGAGCACACACATACTTTAATCCTATGATGGTTTACTGGGTTTATGCTGTATTCTTCACTTCAATTTAAATGCATAGAACTCTCTCGATGTTCTTTAAATGCTTTTTGTCATTCTAGTAAGTAGAGAAGGAAAATGTATAGCTTTACTAAAGGAAATCAAATTTGGGCAACAAAAAATATTTTTCCAACCTTTGACAAGTAAACACAGACAATAAGCAGCTTAAAAGTGTTTTTGGGAGAACATCCAAGTATAGTTAAGTTCAGAAGCAGGATATAGGTACTTAAACACTTTTCTTTTTTTCCTTCACGCTTCTTACTTCTTTCATTTATTATTTCTTTTGGTCTGGTGGGTTAGAGAATGAACGAACCAAAATCTGGGAGAATATGAACCCTCTGACTTCTTGGCTAAGATCATCAGTATGGGGATCTTCGAGAGTGACACCTGCTCAATAGGAAAATCTTCAAAAGCAATCCTTCGAGAATAGCAGTACAAAATGCTCATCATTCTTAAGATAGTGTTTGGTGAATGCTAAAACCATGATAAAGCATCTAGTTCTACATGAAATATATCATTGCTACCTCATGTCCACATGTTTGAATTATTAATCACAGCTACACTATGAAATCTCACCTTTCTTTATTGTGCTATCGTCCATAGCCTTGTATTCCATATTTTTCAGGGCAAGCTCGACACCATAGCCTCCCAGGTTTAGAGGTTCTCCTGTACCAGTGGCTCCACAGGAAGCACTTTTTGCTTCACATCCAGAGGGCAATACAGATCTGACAATGTACTTTATCTTTCCCTATAAGGTTATTAAAAACTCGTAAGCAAGTTATTGTTAAATCTATGACAAAGATAACTGGTGCATGGAACACACTAGCGTTCAACTATCAATGAAAATAAACAAATAGCAGCTCTTTCCTCTGAAGTTGAGTATCTTACTATCTTACATTTCTTTTCGGGCAACTAGAACCAATCTAATATCTCACTTGATTAAGTTCAAATATGACAAGAACATATTGTTACATGTCATGATAAGGGCAGAAATACAACCAAGAGAGAGGCTCAAGTGTCATTTAACAAGCCCTCTCAACATCTCATATTTCTCCTCTACTCTAAGAATAATCACAATCCAGAAAATCAAAGTACATCGTCTACTTCTGAGAAACTATAGAAGTTAAGAAACAATTCAAAGAGAGAAAACAAATCAGAAGAAAAATTAACTTATGTCTTTGCACCTTTCTAGCAGCGTTGGACAAGGCTATATGAAATTCCTTGAAGCATTCAGTCCCAAGAGCTCCATAAAGAATGGCAGCGGGACTTCCAGCAGTTGAATCCGGATGCACATGATCAAATTCAAAAATTTCAGGCTGCTGAAATGCACCATCCTTTCTGGCAATAACAACAGTATCATTATAAATATTGAACTGGCAAACCAACAACTTTTGCAGGCATAGAAATTCATGTCTAAAGTTTTTCCAAGAGACAGTAAACGTGAATAACATAGAGCTGGACTTACACATCATCAGAATTTTGCAGCCACATTTGCAACTCTCCGACTTCAAAGAATAGTGATCCACCAGTATCAACCCAACAACATTTATTCCCAGGACTCTCGGGGTTCATACCCAAAAGAAAGGCTTCAGAATTTGCGGTTTTAGTTGTGTCGTTTGGTTCAGAAATCCCTCCATCAATAGTGTTTGAGATAACATCATCAGCTAGAGGAAAAGAAGAAAGAGATTCCTCTGCTAACTGGCGATATAACACTAATCTAGGTGATGCTGACCTAAGGGTTAGAGAGAATTCAAATATTGATGCCAAACGTTCGCTTAACAGAGATTTCCCATATCTGGAAATTTTCTTCAAGCAATCTTTTGCAGTATTAGAATCAGAATCTACATTTGTGGAGTGAATCCATGATTCAACAAAATCCCAAAACAAGTCTTTCCATTCTTTAGATAGCAATTCCCTGTCAAATACAAGAATCTATTGTCATAATAAGGTAAGCTAAAGAATCCAGACACAACATAAAAAGTAGAATGGTTGTAGTTAAAGTGAATCTAGGCATGTTCTGGAAGATTCAGAGCAACAGCAAGTCCTATATAGCAGTTGACACTCATAATAACGACACTGCAATCTAATAATTCTGATGGGTAATTTATTTCTTTTGTTCTCATTAGCCCCTTACTTCATTCTCACATTGAAAAGCTCCTCGAAGACCTTATTCAACTGAGCATGCTTAAGGATTAACTGCTTCATTATATTGTTTTGACAGAAATGGTGAATCAACGTCGTCAACTAGGAAAACAACCTTCACTGTAAGTTAGTTTTTCCTGCTAATGCACCATAGATTTTTAATAAAGTCAGATTTACCCTAGGTTTTCAACTTAATTCGAGGCCGAGTGAGGAGCAACAAATTGGGGTTGGTTATATATCAATATAGGAACATATGGGGAAAATTTAGACATTTTCCAGAGATGGTGAATGTATTAGTGTGTGAAGCCTGACCCAACATTACATCCAAGCCATGAATCCAGCCACATACTTGTATAATGCTTTATAGGTGGCCTAATATAAATAGTTAATGGTTGACCTTTTATTGTAATTCACGCAAAACAATGCTAGTACAAATTGATTTTGAACAACCATGGACCTAGGAGATTTCTCTAAACCACGTAAATCTTGTGTCTTACAACTATCTTTCTTTTCATATCTCTGAACGAGTTCACAGTCTCACAAAACTCAATTTCTAATAGAATGCGATCAAAGTATTCCTTCAATATAGGAGGTTGCATTCATTCACATGGTTAGAAGGCATTAACTCTATATAATCATTACATGATAACAAACATGTCTTGATAAGAAAATGGGGCTCCTTTGGTTAAACATGAAAACATTATGCCATAAGAATATTCATGACTAAATCTTGTGCTAAGGATTATAGATTACTTCTCAGAGTAACAGTATTAAGAAAAATTAAAAGGAGAACCAAGAAGAAACAGCTAAAATTAGCATAAATTAACGATTACAGCTTTCCAGCATCATTGCCCACATCAAAAACTAAAACCTGATAAGACTTCCTAACATCTAGCAATTATCATTTGATCAGGACTTCTCTCGCATAAATGCAGCTTAAACAAAGCGCATACGAAGACAAGCAAGCAACAATCACAACAGAATGTGCAAGAATCAGCAACAATTCACGCCCCAAATATCTCAAACGAAAAACTGCATGTGATATGTCTTACAAGTACAACAAAACAAGCCATTCAAATAGTCTCTGAAAACCCAAAAACGAAAATTACCCGGCTTCCAGAAGAAGTGGAGTGCCAGACCACTTGGCTCTAAGAGCCACCTGCACATTCTTGGGCTTACGGTTCTGGGCAGAAACCGAGTGCCCAGAAAGACAAATACACAAAATTACAAGGATCAAAAAGCAAAACCCAGATCTAAACAGGGTTCCCATTCTTGAATCTTGATCAACTCGCGTCTTAATTTTCAAGATTGCATATAATCAAACCATGTCCATCGAAGAAGCCACAATTCAAGATCGAATTTTTAATGGGTTTCTCGTCTCTTCCTCAGTGGTTCTTTGTGTACAGTGGTTTGCTGTGTATTTTGTGCACTACTGACAGTGAGGAAGACGAAGACTTGGGCTGGGTTTTACAGTCCCGGAGTCTGGTAGGGTTCATCTGGACACCAGCTGAGAAGTAAATCGGTAATTTTGCTATTACCTTCTTATCAAAAGGGTGTTTTGGTCTTTTTATTTAGATCTTGGGGCTATGTCAGTAAATTTGCTTTTTCTCTAATTCATCTCAAATGTTGGCAATTGATTGGTAGTTAACTTACATCATAATGCTGACGTGGCTTAATTTCATTGGCGACTTAGAGTTGAATGCACTAGGCCATATCTAATCCTCTAGATATTACACCCCGTCATGTATGTGGATAGACGACATACCCTATTTTTCTAAATTAAAGACTATAGGCTATAGCCAACCATATAATGAGATTCAAAATTACACACCACATTTCAAAAAATTGCAATCCAAATATACATCTCATGTCCAAGCAATTCACACATGAATTTAAATTCACCCACTATTTAAAAAGATGTAAAGTCGTGTAAGTCCATTACACAACATCAATATTGTGATCACTAAATTCAACTAAGCGTTAATGAATTAAAAAATTGAATTAAGTAATTTATTATAAGTAAGTATGAACTTTTGCAATTATGTCGGTCATTTCATGTTGAATGAAGATGAGGGTTTCGAGCAACGTATTTATTTCTCTTGATAAGGCGATTTTTCAGTATAAGATCAAACGATGAACTCCCCAAACAAAGTGTTGTCCTTAGAAATAAGGCTATGACCTATGAAATTCCAAGTTGCTCATTTGCAATGCTAGATTATGGAAATAATAGAGTCGAATGAGTGTTTTCAGGACGGAGAGGAAAAGACTTGAGCAAGCATGTTTCATATATATATAATTGATTATCAATACAAGAAAATCTGATGAACTCGACTGTTTTATTTCTTGTCCTTAGGCATTAGGTGACTAATCCTCCTTCCCTCCTCGGCCGTCTCCGTGTTCTTGGCACTGAAGGAACATGCTAAGAAATTGGCAAGTGGGTAGACTGAAATGACCGGCACCTATGCCCAACCAAACATGAAACAACAACGTCAATAAAACAAAAAGCATATTAACACAAAATAGTGTTTCAAGAATTACAAGAAACAGGGTCAACCCATGATCAGCTTATCGCATAATCATGAAAATTCTAGCCCAAATCAAGTTGGCCGAACCCAACCAATTACATAGCTGCTTGTAATACACTTGTGATTGATCATTCTTCTTAACCGTACACCAGCAAGTATATTACACTTGTCGTGTATTTGGTTCAAATTTAGTCACATTCAAGTAATCATATATATATATATGTGTGTGTGTACTCATTCTTGAATAAATCTTGATTCTAAAGTTTGATTTTCTGGTTTAGTTATAATAAAGGTTTATGATATGATGCTCTTGTAATATCTTATCCGTATTTTTTAATGTATAGGGAGCAAATTGATAGCATCAAGTTAAAGTGACTTTCATGGCTTCATTCTTCACAAAAAGAAAAAAGAAATTGTATTTTTCACTTCTTGCACGAAAGTTCTGAGAGTGTGACTGTGGAATTTTTCGAGTCTTGGAGAAACACAGGTTAGCTCTGTTAGGAACTTTCCTTCTTCTTTCTTTTTTTCCTTTATTAAAACAGTTGAAGTAAGCAACAAAATTTGATGTATTGTTCATAATCTTGGCATAAAGTTGGTCTGCTTATTTTATTATCTTGGAGAGAAAAGAGTTCATTTGAACTCTCAAAATATGATTCTTGATTATGTAGTAGTACTCATAACTATTGCATGTCTCTGTGTTTTCTCTCAACCCTGTGCTTCATCTCAGTGTCCTATTGATCTCAACTATGTTCTAACAATCTCATGGGACTCCTCTTCTTGCAGAAACAATATTGGAAACACAACGTCTGATCACACAAGCAATTGTTGCCAGACACTTACTAGCCTTTATGGCGTTGGCATTGCTCAACACCTCAAGAAGACGGCTCTTTTTCGTCTGCCGGACCTCCAGACTTCCTTATCTTGCCTCTCAGATTTCCAGAGCAGGCTCAGCTATCTCAACCTGCCTGAAAATCTTACAACTTTGTGTTTTCGGCCTCAGCAGTTCGTTAACACTTCTAATATATGTGCTGACATCCAAACGAAGCAGGATTGGCTGACGGTGTTGGGGCAGTCTATGTCCCTGGACACAGCTTGTCGGCCTGACCTCTCAGACCTCACTGCCTGTGATGCATGTGTACTTGCTGGTTTTCGTGTTCAGTCGCGATTACTAGCAGTTGATGGTAACGATTCTCACTCGAAAGGTTGCTTTTACTACACTATTTTGTATGCTGCTGGAGTAGTCAATGAGTTAGGCCCTGAGAGTGTTGGTGCACTGTCTTGCATCTTTGGGCTGCCATTGTCCTTGCAAACAAGTGCAGGAGAATGGGCTCTCGTTATCGGCTCAGTTTCAGCAGGTTGTACTGTTGTGGTGATGACTTGTTTACTTGGTTTTTGGTTGAGCTGGGATGGTGGGAAAAGGGAACAGACAGTTTCAGAAGGCTTTCCAAGTTTGGAGTCTGGTTTTGAGGATGATGGATTGCTGAACTGGAGGCCAAAGGCCGACTCGCTACGGTTCAAGTTTCAAGATCTTGAGACAGCAACTGATAAGTTTTCAGAGAAGAATTTGATTGGCAAAGGTCAGTTTGGAGCTGTGTACAAAGGAAAATTACCTGATGGAACCGTGGTTGCTGTCAAGAAAGTTATGGATTCAGAGTTCCAAGGAGATGCTGAGTTTTGCAGCGAAATAGAGATCATCAGCACTTTGAAGCACAGAAATCTTGTGCCACTTAGAGGTTTCTGTGTCTCAGATGGAGGCAACTACAGAGAAGGGGAGAGCCATAAATACTTGGTGTATGAATACATGCCAAACGGAAACTTAGATGACCATTTATTCCCACAGCGGAAAGATCGATACAAGACTGGGACGAGGCCAATGACTTGGCCTCAGAGGAAAAACATAATTCTTGATGTGGCTAATGCACTAGCTTATCTTCACTATGGAGTGAAACCTCCTATATACCATAGGGACATTAAACCCACAAACATACTGTTGGATTCATATATGAGAGCGAGAGTGGGGGATTTCGGGCTGGCAAAACAAGGAAATGAAGGTGAATCCCATCTCACGACCCGGATTGCAGGAACGCATGGTTACTTAGCCCCAGAATATGCTCTCTATGGGCAACTGACGGAGAAGAGCGACGTTTATAGCTTTGGGATAGTAGTTCTTGAAATCATGTGTGGAAGAAAGGCTCTTGATCTTTCATCGTCGACATTCTTGATCACGGATTGGGCTTGGTCGCTGATGAAAGCTGGGAGGTTAGAGCAAGTCTTGGATCCTTCCCTTTTGGGGTGTGAGGATTCTGTGGTGGATAGAAGATATCCCAGAATGATAATGGAGAGATTTTTGCTTGTGGGGATTCTGTGTGCTCATTTGATGGTGGCTTTGAGGCCAACAATGTTGGATGCTCTGAGAATGTTAGAAGGAGATATTGAGGTTCCAACTATTCCTGACAGGCCATTGTATGGTATGACATGATTGTTCCTGGATGAACTTATGACGTTGACAGGATGCATTATTGTGTATAGTTTGTACAGATGGAGGCAAAGTTGAAGTAATTGAACAACCAGAGTGATTTGTGTGTGTAACTTTGTTGACTTTTGCTCATTTGCTTGGCTCCCATTATCATTTTTCTTAAGAAAAAAATACAGTTTCAACAATGGGAATGGATAGTGCTAGAAAGATGACCTATTCTTCCAACTCAACAAACGTGCCTAAGAAAAGCTCCTAACTAAGCGCTTCCTGCTGGCATGTCTGGTTCTCTCAAATCTCACACTTATTTTGGGAAATATCTCCATTTTCTTGCACATCCTTCATTCTTGAAAATCTCTCCTTACCTTTCCTTTCTCTCTCTCTCCACCCTTCTCTGCAACCCCTTTCTCTCTCTCTCCACTCTTCTCTGCAACCCCTTTCTCTCTCTCTCCTTCCCTCCTTGATGGGAGATGCTTCAAAGTCACAAACACCAAACTTTTACAGCGTTCTTGGGATCCCAAAGTCTGCATCCCCCTCTGATATTTGCAAAGCATACAAAGCGCTGGTGAAGAAATGGCACCCTGATAGAAATCCCACCAACAAAGCCGAAGCCAAAGCCAAGTTCAGTTCCATCAATGAGGCCTATAGGGTACCTTCTCCGTGCACAGCAAATGAATGATTTTTCCTGTATAATTTTCATTGCATGGCAATAACAATCACATTTTGACCACTTTTAGGCTCTCAGCATCAAGAAGAGAGAAGAAGGCATGGAATGCAATGGAAATCATCACCCAAAAACACCCAAGAAGAAGAAGTCGTCGGCTGACCATGAGAAAGATAAAGATGATCGCAACGATGATGGTGAGGAACTCCAGATTTCCAAACCGACGCTCCTCTCACGTACCACAAGCCAGAACAGCCCCCTATCAAGTCCCATGTTCTCCAGAAGTTCTAGCTATAACACAACTCCACATATGGATTTCTATGCCTTTTATCCAAATACCTTGTCAGGAGCAAACTCACCAACGACCCCACGCACACCTACAGGCTCGGCCACTCTATCAAAGATAGGGAGCCGGCGCTGCGTAACCCCTATTTTCTTTTCACAATCTGCAGTTCGGAAAAAACCTCCCCCAGTGGAGAAGAAGCTCGAATGCACCCTTGAGGAACTGTGCCATGGATGCGTCAAGAAGATCAAGATCACAAGGGATGCCATCTCTAGCTCAGGGTATGACAAATTTCAAGTTTCTTGGCTTTTTTTGCGGCTATTTTATCATCCTCCCTTCAAAAAGCTGAGCAAGATACACCGAAAAGATTAAACATCTTTCTTGAATGCATGAATTCCCTGCAGTAAAATCATATGATTACCCATCAAATTAACATGGAATGATAACTTTAATAATGCAAACAAATTTCCCTTACCCGATGTTGCACATTCTTTGGGTGACAGGCTAATTGTTCAAGAAGAAGAGACAGTAAAAATCAAAGTGAAGCCTGGATGGAAAAAAGGGACAAAGATCACATTTGAAGGGAAGGGAGATGAGAGACCAGGGACCTTTCCAGCTGATGTAATCTTCTCTATTGATGAGAAAAGCCATCCGTTATTTAAACGAGAAGGCGATGATTTGGAGCTGGGAGTTGAGGTTCCTCTGGTTCAGGCTCTCACAGGATGCAGTCTGCCTGTCCCTTTACTGGGAGGAGGACAAATAAACCTGTCAATAGACGATATTATATATCCTGGATACGAGAAGATCATACCAGGACAGGGTATGCCCATGTCAAAAGAAGGTAAGAGAGGAGACCTTAGACTGAAGTTTCTGGTTGAGTTTCCGGCGGAATTGAGTGATGATCAACGCTCAGAAGTAGTTAGCATTTTAGCAGAATGTTCTTGATAATTGGATCTTCTGTTTTTCTTTTTCATAGTTAATGCCTGAAAGAGAAGAAATTCAGACAGGGAGGCAGAGACATGTAGATGCCCTTTTAGATTTTAGGTGGGTAGATTCTGTAAAATGGTGTATATACATGCTTCCCCAGAAAGAAGTCTTCTTGTTCTTGAAGAGAAGATCAAGTTCCTCCTATACTCATCAAAGATGGAGTATTCAACAAAAGAAACACAGAAGGCCACTTATACATGATTTCACCAAAGATTTCGTCATAGCATAAAATTCAAAGGGACAATCAACATACAGTAAAATCCACATCACATCACATTTTTATCAACTACTGTATGTTACAGACCATCCTCTTCTTCTTGGCCACCTCAAATTAGCGTTAAGTTTATATATAACATAAGGTTTTCTTCAGTTTTCCCGCTAAAATTGATCGTAGAGTTGTTCTTGTAATAATTTAGACATTTAAGATTAGTGACAACTTGTTCACATACATAATTACTGTATGCCATATCTGAACAGAAATGATAGGAATACAACATTCACAAAGGGCACACCAGCCACTTAAGAGGACCATTGTTTAAATTAACAAGGAAGCTAAGAGTATCTAGGCTAAGGCTTTGGTGGTGGAAGTTGTTCCCTAAGAAAGGGAACTTCTACCAGTGTCCCAATGACGCTGTCACCAACAGTTACAGAGTCGCTCTCTGAAGCTGCCCTCCTCTTAATATATCCTAATCCAAATGGCCCGGATGATTTTGTACCAGCTGTGAAGCTCGTCAATTTTCCTACCTGCATGAACGCATTTTTGCTGTACCTCAAAATAGTAAACATTGAAAATAAAATACAGATAAACAAAATAAAAATATGGACCAGGTTAGGTTTTTCTTGGCGTCTCTTTGTGTGCCTGTGTTCATTGCATATTATCTTCTTTAACTCAGGACAAGATCTTTTGGATTGTTAAATAAACTTTTCATGATATTGAGAAGATAATGGAGGCAACCTTCTTCCCATCAATTGTGATGATGCTGCATGGTCCCACTGGAGAGGATAAACGGATCCCCCATAATCTCTGCTTGATTCCATCATAAGTTACAAGTCTTGAAATGGTCTCTTGTCCTTTATAACAGCCTGAAAGGAATTCAGCCTCAAAAAACCACACAATCTCTTTCACATAGAAAGAAATTTTTATGTTGTGCTACCTTTATTCAAAGAGACAGCTCTCCAGAGACCAGCCTCTAAAACATTAAATTCATCTGTGAGTTCTTTGCCAGGAGTTGGTCTTCCTGCAGATGTCAAACATGTCATTAGTCCAACACAGAGAACCAAATGCTAATATATCTTATGAAAGAGTATGACATTCTAGATGTCTAAATAAGAATACATGTTGTCACAAGCAATCTAGAAAGAAAGTAGCCTTGTCAAATGATAAAAGGTGCTAGTTAGTGGAAAAGTTGCTTTGAATAATTGTAGAAAATCAACATGTAAATGTGTTAAATGGAAACTAAGTAGAAAAGAAAAACAAAGATAAGGTTTATGACCTCGAAGAATCCTCAGTGTCTCCCAAGTACTGGAACCCATAGAAATTGCACCCTGACCTAAAAGAGCCTTCCAGACTGATCCAGCAACAGCTGGAGACATCATAAATGTGAAACCTTCCACCGAAGTGATACTTCCTACTGCCACAGTCAGTGGCATCCCACCAACCTGTATAAAGAAAGAAGTTCCCAATAAATTTCTGCATATGAAAAACTGCAAAGCTCAATACAAATCACATGGTTAATTAACACAAAACTAGCATTTATCATCTACCATGGGCCTCATAATCATACAATTCAAGTAGCATCTATTTATATCAGCTAAGTTTCCTGGCATCATTGATGATGGTATATTAGAGATGCATTTGCATAAGTTAAAAGCTGCCCAACTGTGATCTCAGTAGCTACAAAGTCATCTATGAACTTTGGGAACTTACAGATAAAATTGTAGGTCCCTTATAAATTTAGATAACTTATGTATCTATTAAGATGAAAGTTACATACCGAAGAGTTGAAGGTACACCCCGAAACTAATCACTGAATTAAAAAGCTACATAATTTTTTGGAACAACTATTATAAATCTCGTAGCCTTGAAAATAAAAGGTTTTGGCACCCCCTAAACACACAGAAAGAATAAAAGTTTAGCCAGACTGTAAGCTAGTAATCATATTTAGACACACGCATTGCAAGAAACCAAAATACCAAAATAGTAACTTCTATTTGGGAGAAAGCAGCATGAACTTGTCAATTCTACAGTATCTGCAGCATCAGAATTTACACTGTAATGTTTGTGAGAGCCATATGGTTGTCCAACAAGATCTCCTAGATTCAAGTCCTCCATTATCTGTTCCCACATCACGTATCAGAGATGTGAGGAAAGAGACATAAACATGAAAAGCAAGACCTCATCTAACCAAATTTACAAACACACATACTTTGTTGCTTTTAGGTCCTAATAACGCAAACATGCTAGTCTGCTCGGTGATATCTTGTATTTCCACCTTGTCAGCAAAAAATATGTACCTATAGAAGAAAGACAGTTGCATTGCTAACACATGACTGTTTCTGTATTTCAATGTAGATAGAATAATTGTGATTCGACGGATAAAATGAATTGCAGCACTAAGAGAAAAATTAGGTAAATGCAAATTAAGAGAAAACATGTAAAAGCATACTTCTTCAGCATTTCAATTATGCTTCCACAAGTCATCGGTGAGACCACCAGCACTATTGCATTTTTCTGTTTGTAACATCCATATAAACAATAACGATAAAATGGCGTAAGATTATACAAGATACTGAAAGTTCAAACTACTTTGCACAATTGCTAAATTGGATTACCATGACCCATGCATGAGATATATCAATTGTGCGAGCAGTTGGTGTAACAAAAACTGTATCACACCCCTGCAAATTTCATTAAATGATCAATACAATACCGAAACTAAACTACATCAGGTTACGATATTAAAGAAAAAATGCCTTTGAACTACCTGGCCTTCATCAAGACATTCAAAGTTTGCAGTAGTTTGATTGTGAAGAAACTGAATCCGATCTTCCCCACTGACTTCATCAGAAATCAACATTGAAGGAAAAAACAACCATTATATTCAAGACAAATTATTAAGTGAACATTTTGAGTAGCCTAGTCAAGAATTTGCTATGCAATCAAACAACAAATAGTATTATGTTAGGCCACAAATGATTCATTCATTCAAAGTCACAATATTGAACACATAATAATGAGATCAGCATGAAATTGTAATTTGCTAATTGTTTCTTAGTTCTCTAACAGAATTAAGTTCAATGGTTGAAATGATCATTGCAATACAAGGAGCCTTTTCGGTTAACAGGCCGTAAAGTAGTTCTCAGGAAAAAGGTCCTTGTCCGTACTTTAACCTTTGAGCATATTTATAACAATCCATAAGGAAGCATGTGGCCCACTATGCTAACAGCTCATTATGTTACAGAGGAAATGCACTTAATTAATCTCTAACATGCCCCCTTCAAGAGCAGAGGCAAGTTTATTCCTAAGGCCGGGCACTTAAATTTTTTGTCAATGGGTTGAGTTCAGACTTAAACCAGTTCACTGGCTCCCACACCATTTTATGTGCTATTTGCCACATTAAAAGGCTTCAGTTGTTTGATAGCAAAACATTACTATTCATTCGCTTCAGCAACTGGCATCACTTGTGATACAGTTGATTAATTTAGTGATTCACAAATTTTCATGGAAAAAACTGAAATTATCATAGAAGTATAGAAAGAATTACCTCTTATTCGGCCATAATTTGAAAGATCCACAACCTAATCAGCACGACAAAAACAAAATAAACAAGTTCTCATTAATCAAGCCAATATACATCAAAGGAGAAAAAAAGTGTTTTAGGAAATTAATCAGAAAATTCAAAAGCACCTATGCAGATTAATGAAAGAATGTGGCAAAATTAACAATCAGTTCATATTCATGCACTAGAGCTTTAGCAGATACCGATTCCAACTTGAACAATTCAGCATGCATCTAAGATGTCAAATAAACAAGTTCTAGGCAAAAAGAGAGGTGAAAGTAATTTAGCGGAACAGGTGAATCAGAAACAGAAAAGTTCTTCCTGTAGCGTAATATGAGTAGAGAAACACAGGTACACCACATACTCATGATGATAACAATGATTTTAACGAACCAACAATGACAAGATTTCAGATGTAACTATCTACACACCGCAACACCATTGTCAACTGCATCCACTGCCTCGTCATCATTGCCATATGTATCCGCTGTCACTTCTCCCGATGCTTCCGCTTCAGGATCAATAATTGTCTCCTGAGAAGGCCCAACAAGGATCCCTTTCTTAAATGAGAACAATGAAAGAGCATTTTTGTCTTTTATAAACAAAAAAGATCCATGCCAACTTTAGACCAGAACGCAAAAAGAAGCAACATATACTAGTTACAATTTTGCCAAATTCAAGCAACAAGACCCAGAAAGCTCAAAGAAAACTCAGGTCATCTATATTTCTTCCCAAACTACTTCTGTCCTATACCTATAATTGGCATCTAGTATTGTTCATCAAGAAGCCTTTACAGAATTAATTTCTCAGCAATAGCATCAAATTGTCTGACAATCATTATAGATGGCTCTACTAATTCCTATTTCAACGCAATTCACCAATATACTAACTTTCTAATAGTCAATTGTAGATGAAAGACTTATAGAATAATGTGAAAATAATTCGTGAGTTCCACTTATTAACAATAAGTTTTGACTAGCATCAACCAAAATTTCAGTCTTTCGGATGCCAAATCACTTCATCCGAGTAAATTCACAGCCATATAGCTATTAAACAAGTATACAGGGACCTCAGTTCTCAACTCTAATAATAATAAAACCCAGTAGTTGCACTAACAAGCCCGCCATCATCTAACAACCAAAGCCTACATATTTCAGTAGACTAAAAATCAACACGGAAAACTGATAGTCAACAACATCCTAAAAAGCAAACAAACGAATGCCGGTTCAACTGATGCAGGGCCATTGGTGGAGTGCGCCATATTGCAATGTGTTTCCTTGTACGACATGTCAATTGCCGTTGAAATTTCGCATAGATAATTCAAATAACAACGAATTCTGAGTTAGTCCAATAGATATTGCATGTTTGTATGTGGAAAATGGGGCTTACGAGGGGGTCGAGGTCAATGGGAGGCGGGGAGATGTCGAAAGGCAACGCACAAGCTACAGACAATCGCTTCTTGTTCCTCTTTTGATGGCACCAAAACGCATCCTTTCGCAGCGTGCGAGACAGCGGCGCGTGGAGGGAACGCTGGAGGGTGTAAGTACAAGAAATGGCAGCAAAGAGGGAAGACATTTTCGCTCCGTTCTTCTCCGAGTAACAGATTTTGGAACATATGGAAATCGGAATATTTGGATTATGAACTCAGCCCAACCAGACATACTGGGCTTTGCTTCCTTACTGGGCCGATAAATCAAGAATACTTCGTATTAAATAAATTTAAAATCTATATTATACAACAACAAAACAATATATACTAAAGTATTAGACATGTAATTACATTCGTATAATTCGAACACACAATTTTTTGATTTTGAGGCATTAACCTTACGGATCAAACAACGTTTTACTGGTGAATTTTCTAGCTTAACTATAGCAAATAATTACCAATTGATAAAATGGTTTTAATTTATGGGAGAATGAGAATATTTAGTTATATAGGTGGAAAAAATATAATTTTGTGTCCACTAACGTGGGGTGGTGTCACTATTGGTGTAGGCCCAATTGTGAATAGTGTTTTAGAATTATAATTTTTAAAAATATCAATTTTTTAGTTGAAAGAAACCAAATTTGGTTGGAATTCCTTACATGGGATTTATTCTTTCGATGCAGTTATGCCAGACGGTGCCTTATAACTATTCGATGATCTATTCGTTTCAATTAGCTGAACCAAGACTGGTCAATGGACATAGATACTTCCTTTCTGTTGTTGCCAGCACTTTCCCGGGCCAAGTCGGAATCTTGTAAAGGGAAGCAAAGCCCGTGCTATCCCAATAGGCCAAGAGATGACAAAAAGAGGGCGCTTTCCTATGTTGCACTGAAAAAAAGGACCTAAGAGTTGAACGTCTTCTCTTAGTCTCTTAGGTTTCTTCCTCCTGTGCCCGCGGGGAAGATTAGCAAAGCGGGAAAAGACAGAGGGAGGGGGAGCAGCATCTTATTCTCTTCGCGAGAACTTCCGGATATTGGGCTACAAGAAAATAGAGAGGGCAACAAGTTATTAATCTGGCTTATCGTGCGCTATTGGCTTCATGTGTTTATCATATCTGGCAAGAACGGAACTTGAGACGTTTTGAGCAGTTTGAGCGAGAACCAACCGCACTTGCTCTATTAGTTCTTATGCATTATATAGATTTCGACGTATCCCTTGGCCTGTCGAGGGAGACGTTACTCATTGAGTACTGTTGTACTGTACGATTGTACTATTTATTTAATGAAAATTACATTTACCTAAAAAAAAATTCCTCACATGGGCCACACGTAACCTTTAAAATTTGGAAATTTTTAATTATTCTAAAAAATTGGACCAAAATTGTGTTTTTACCTTTATATGTAGGGCAAATGAAATGAAGGAGTTGTACTTCAACATATATGGCAGTGTACTATATAAGAGTGTTGTACTATATATATACATGGGAATGGGAAAGCATCACCAATAAACAAATGCAGAGGGCCACCTATATGTATATGTAGCTGTTACACAGATTGAAAATTAGGTGTAATTAATGTATCATTTAATTCTGTACTATTTGTGATTAATTATAAATTAGACTTTGCTAATTAACTCCAGCCAGAGAATTAATTAAAAAGTTCAGCAGAAAATGAAATTAATTAATTTAATTAGTACTATATTAATTATATATTTTGCATGTAAATATATAATTAATTAATCAATCCAGCCCACAAACTTAATTAAAAATTTTAACTAATCTTCTCATTATCCACTTTACAATTGACTTTTTTTAATTTAATTTCATGCGTTGAGAAAATCATACCTGATTCATATATATATATAATAGTAAAGATTGTGACAAAGGGATTATGAATATTTTAATTTGACCTCTTAAAATTAAACTCTTTACATACATAATTAAAATATCCTAATTAATTCTCATCTATTTTTTCTTTACATCATCACTGCAGCAGCTACTTTGTCTCATCATCATCATATGTAGAGATTGAATCAGTGCTGTCTGTACAACTTCACAAACACACACACAGTGGTATGTGTTATATATGTATATATAGCAGCCACCCCCACCCCAAAAAGTTTATCCCATTCTTGGGGACTTACAAATCTTGATTGTCTGAAAACCCTTTCTGATCTTCTTTTATTATGATTTTATCACTTTGTCTGATATTAATCTTGATTGTCTATAATTCTTACATATTGTGTGGTGTGCTTCAACTGTGCTGCAGCTGGCTCCTTTTATCCATAGAAACCTTGTACAAGGTTAGTCATATATCTTAATTTGTCTCTCCTTCCATACATACATGCATATTGTTGAAAACTGATGATTGATGAATCTCATGAGTTGTGTCAAAAACTCATCAATTTCTTTGCCATCAATTGTTCTTGTGATTAAGCATTTTGTGGAAAACTAGGGTTTCATCAAGTTTTGTGGACCACCCAATCACCCGAGATTCCCGGATCCTACATTCATACATACATGCATGCCATGTCAATTTAGAAGTAACTCAAACCATTAAGGCAAAAGTACAACAACCTAGCTAGTGGTACTACACTACTAGTTGTTGTTGTTGTTGTTGTACTAAAGGGACATCATCAATTTAGTACTAATACATACCTTAATTTTTTCTCTTTTCCATGTCCTTGTACAAGTTACCTGTCTGTACATTAGTGTGAAAATATGCCTAGTACTTCACCCATCGCTGATCCCCTCAACGACATCGAGAGCCCCGAATTCTTGAGCCCATTCGATGATTCTTGGCCGCTCTATCAAGAAATACTGAGACAAACTTGGGCCCCAGCTGATCGTGATGAGACCGTTAACACGGAGATTCACAGTAATCGAATGGATCATGAGGCCGCCACCATGATCATGAATTCAGCAGATGTAGTTGATCATGTTGATGAGCAACAGCCTATATTGGACAAAGGGTTGGAATTGATGAAGATTAGATGCAACCCTAAGAACTCGAAAACAAGGAGATCAAGAAGCTGCAAATTAATTAGAAATAACAACGAGAGGAGTACTACTGCAGGCATGGAACAAAGTGCAGAAGAAGGGCCATCCGACGTGGTCGCCAAGAAGCTGGACCATAATGCCAAGGAGAGGATCCGAAGGATGAAGCTCAATGCATCTTATCTTGCTCTCCGTTCCTTGCTGCCCGATTCAAGAAGATCGAAGGTAACTAATTAAATCAATTCAACACCACACCATACATATATATAATTCCTGTAAGTACGTACTATTATACAGTAGTTCAGGTTATCTTGAATTTGATCGTTTCTATTTTTTCTTAGTTTATGACAATTTAGGACGTCCCATTTCGTTTATCAGACGTCTCACAATTAGGAAACAGCACGTGCATGTCACGAATTCCGTTTAAAGTACTCTTAATGGGAACTTGTTGTTTTAATTCCGTTATAAATCTAACAGAATTAAGACTTGGGACAAGAATTGCAACTTTTTTGAAGTTATGGAATAAGTACATTGAGGGGAACTATGAGGCTGTTTCCATCAGAAATTTAATGGAATTATTAATACTTGAGACTTGAAAATATCTTGGAGTATGAAATGCAATGTGGTGAGTGAAACATAGGACTCAAATCGCAAAGAGACACTAACTTGTGGAACATAAAATGCAAAGAGACGCAAACTTGTGGAACAAACGCAGCGTTTTGATACTGCTAGATATAACAACTTAGGGTCATATATATATATATATGTTGCAGAAGAGATGGAGTGCACCAGCCATAGTTGAGAGAGTGGTGAAGTACATCCCGGAGCTGGAAAACGAGGTGGAAGCACTGAGATCCAAGAAGGACAACATTGTGCAGCAATCATCAACTTCAAAGAAGAAGATTGCAAGTGCAGAACACCAAAATCTCACGGTTTGTGTGAACAAAATTAATCAAGAAGAAGCAGTTGTTCAAGTTTGCATGGGTAGTCGAGAAGATGATGAAGATGGAGAAGTAGTGGGATTCACAAATCTATTGCAAGCGGTGGAAGATGATGAGGGCATTTGCAATATCAAGAGTGCTTCCACAGTTGATGTATGTGAGAGCAGAATCTGCTGCCATTTACACATCCAGGTCACTTTTCAGTTTTGTTTATTAGTAATTTCATTCTTGATTTTAGTTAACTGGATTAATTATGATTTCATGTGTGTGCATATATAAGCATATATCATAAATAAAGACTAAAATTAATACTCATTGCATATGATTATATATATATATATATATAATTATGGAAAAATTCAATATCTTATTGTCTGATTTTGAATTTACAACTGAGAATTATATATAACTAAAAAATAACACATTTAGCCTGATCAGATGTTGCGAGAAAATGTTAAATTTACTGAAAATTACATATGTTTGGCATGTTGCCTCTTTGATTTGGGGATTTTGAAAATTTTTCTACCAGAATTGCTGATGTAGTATTTTTGCCATAGAAACATTTGAACTAAATATGGTGCCTCTTGTGGTTATGAGATCAAAATTACATTTTGCTCTATGTAGTATGTGAACTTTGATTCGGAGTGTTACATAAATTACTAAGGATAACATATAAGTGAACAATAAAAAGTTAGATAGAGCACACAACATATTTATAAATAAATAAATGAACATTAGAAGTATATTTGATGGCGCTAGAGTTATAATTAATTTGAATTTAATAAATGTTGGTGATGTGAACGATTTATATAAAGTTTTTCTCGAAATTGAGATTTAAGGGGAAATAATCAAAATATTTTTGGTTTCAATTTTGCTTCATTTTCGAGATAGGCCAAAACATGGATAATGTTTGCCTTGATTTATTTTGAAAGTTTTGATGGTGTTTTGAGATGTTTTGAGATAGTGTCTCTTTTGTTTTTTGTCAAAATAAGTTTACACTAATTATAGGCCCTACAAATAAAAAAAATTATATACGTACTCATACATATAAATAAATATATATAAAAGAGATATGATTTAACAATGAATAGGAGTTTTTGTCTTCTATTAAACAACATAAAACATATCATATTCATTTTATATTATCTCCAAAAACAAATCCAAGCATACGCACTATCTCTAACACATACTTATTTATCTTTGTTTTTGTCTCTCTATCTCCACAATACACATCAAAATAAGTTAAAAATAAAACCAAACATAGTGAATATTTTTTGTCTCATAAGTTAGGTTTTGTTTTACTTTTGGTCATATTCATTACTGGATTAGCACTTTTAGTCCCGTAACTTATAAAAATTAGCACTTTTGATCCTAATCCACTTTTTTGTCTACAATTTAACGGTGTAGCGCACATGCCTAGCATGTAATCTTTAAGTATTTTTTACTATATAGAGTATTGGTTTAATTTCTAGCTTAGGACCATTTTTTGGGAAAAATACGACTGCATTTAAGGGGAAAAAATAAGTCTCGAAGGAAATTACAACAAAAAAAGCTGATTTTTCTCTTCTTTCATAAAAATTAAATTCTCTCTCCCATATTTCTATAAGTTGAACCAAAGTAGAATCAACACAAAAAATCATGTTTCCACAAGTGAATCAAGTAGGCCAAATGAAACACTCATATGCTACTACTATTGAAAAAATGGTCAATTTTTCCTCCAATTAAAAATATTTAACAACAACGTATTAGGCATGTGGCCTACATTGTTAAATTATAAATAAAAAAATACATAAGGACCAAAAGTGCTAATGCTTTTAAATTATGGGACTAAAAATGTTAATCTTGTAAACAATCAAACCAAAAATGACATGAGTCTAAATTTAGCAGAACAACTTGTAATCTCTCATAAGTTCCATGATTTTCTACAGGTAAACCAAAGTTCCTCTGAAGCTGAGGGCTACATTGAGGAACTGAAGGACAAGATCATTTCTCGGCTCATATGATCCTCTTATCCACACATCTACTTCGGGGTTCTTCAAAGTTTTCCTTTTTCTTTTTCTTTTAGTAATTAGACGGGGTGATAAATTAATATATTGTGTCCTGCAAGTGACAAAATATACAAAAAAGACTAGATTAATCCACAGGCGAGCTGCAAAGGAAGCTCCCA
The DNA here is from genome assembly GCF_026168435.1 of Sesamum indicum. Lineage (NCBI taxonomy): Eukaryota > Viridiplantae > Streptophyta > Magnoliopsida > Lamiales > Pedaliaceae > Sesamum > Sesamum indicum. The sequence goes on from NC_142664.1 coordinate 27,943,954, forward strand.
CCCAAAATTTTGAAAAGATTTAAATCTCGCGAGTATTTATCTACTTCTGCAATAGTCATTTATTTTAATAATTTTTGTTGTATTAATTTATTATATTATATCCAGATGGGATTTTGTGGTACATCTCAACTCAGAAAAGTAAAAAGAGGTATGAATTTGCTTTTGGTATTAACCTGGAAAACCAATTTTCCCTGGGTCAAGAATCTACAGACAAAAGGCCTATGCTTTCTACTACTAAGGGAACTTGTATCCAATCCGAAAAGTCAGCAACCATCACCTACCGATAAAATATAACACAACAGACAAAAGACCACCAAAATTTTGCATCAATCCTTCCCCGAGAAACCTGACTATTGGAAAGACTGAATCCCATCAGGCGCCAGTAAATTAGACTGGAAATGCCAACCAGAAGTGTGGATAAAATTGTACTGGGAGACAAAAGAATCATACGATACACAGCTGCACCAGTCAATTGCAGAACAGCAAAAACAGACTTTTCCCAAGTTCGTTAATAGCTATTGGATATGTATATATATGATGCTATCATGTTAATTTTAATAACACCTTGAGATAACAAGAAAATATCCAATAAGCAAAACCAAATATACACACTCGATTGTGTATGTGATAAATATTATAGCATAAAAACACCCACTACATTCCTTCTAAGCTATTTGGGCTGACTTGTGAAGTAATAAATGAATAGCAGCAAACAAGCCTTACAAACATTCAAAGAATAAGATAGATAAATACCAAAGAATACACACCAAAATTGAGGGAACGCTACATCCCCAAACTGGAAAACCGGAGACAGCAGCAGAGAGGAACCAAAAGTAAAACCTGCGAGAAGAAAATTAAGACATGATCAACTTTCAGAAATTACAAATTATGATATAAGTATAATTTGAGATTATTGCAACAAAAATGTTGCCCAATTCAAATCTTCCTGGTTATTATATCGGATACATGCCAGGGTAGTTGGGTATGGAAGCTGGTTTTCAGTTGAGGTCATAAGCAGGACAAGATAACACAATTTACGGACCTGACCCTTGTGAGAACTTACAGGAATTGAGGTCATAAGAAAGACTTCGTTTGTGTAAACTAATGAGAGGGAACAAAACTATGAACTGGCCATAAAATAGGCAAAATAGAACAAGATTTTCCACAACATATCACGTTAAAGTTGTAGAGGAAATCAACTACTGAACATGCAATATGGTGAACCCAATCAGGAACCAAACAAATACAGTGATATTGCACGACAATTTTAAGATAAATAGTCCCATTAAGTTAACTATGGGATAACAATTAAGGAAGCAGTCAAAGGTTTACAAACAAAGTAAGAAATGATAACAATGAGGTTAACAATTCCCAAGAATAGTATCCTCAAAGTTCAGGACACCAAAGCTCTCAAAATGTTTGTTGGTATGCATGCACATAAACTAAGATGCATTTCCTCGATGTAATTCAAAAATATGCATTATATCAACTAATAAATTCCATACCTCGCTTTCCAAACTAATTCTCGCAATCATCCCATTTAATGGGATTAACAACATTGGAGACCGACCAGAAGGAGCATAAAACCAAGTACGAATTCCACAGGGTTGCATATGTCTCAACTCTTAGGTGCAATTGCTGCTAGAGCATTGGCATGTGCAGGTGGAAGGTTGCCCAAAAGAGGCTGCATTTGATGACCATAAAGTGATATCAGGTGAGAGAATGCTCTGCCTATATGCACCTTAACTTCAGGAGTTTCAACGGGTGACACAGCGACTTGCGCAAATATATTAACCAGCTGTGGGACCAAAGACAGTATCTGCAAATCCAGAAAGCAAATCACCCCAAAGTTGGAAGGAATATAATGCCTCAAGATACTAACTATTTTCAAAGATTAAGATAACTACAGAATACACAGTCCCAAGTGAACATGAATAAAGAAACTTTGGCCCAAAATGATGCAAGTACCTGAGCATTAGATGATAAAACTAGATTACATATGCATCCATATACTGATGTAGATTCTTCGTAATCCTCTTTCAATGGAAGCACTTGCAGCAAAACAGGTAGCACCTGCCAAATAGAGTGAGTCAACCTACTACAACGACAAAATAGAAAGATAAAACTTAGTGCATGATAAACTAGAATACCAACCTGGTTAAGTGGAATGGACTCTGGGTGAGCCATTATCATCCTTGCCACTGCACCAGCGGCATTGTCCCTCACCGCATTATCTGGCTCAGATTCCCCAAATAATGGATAAAGGCGAGGTAAAACATCAGCATAGTATCTATTTTAAATATAAGGAGCACAAGCAATCTTAGAGAGAGAACAAAAGAGAATAAATCAATCTTGGAGCGGCCAAGAAGGTAAGACTAAGACGAAGTGTCAGTCGATTTGAAGCGTACCCAGCAAAAGACACAACCCTGAGAGTATAGATGTATAGGGACGTGGCTAAATACAAATAGATAATGATCTACTGTGTCACTTAGATAGGAACAGATTGAAAATCCAATCCAAAACCTTAAATTTTGTTTTAATAGAGTTGTGATCATGTAACACAGATACTTCATTTAATTAAAAACTCAACATTTATCAGTACTGCATTAAAATTTTCTGCATGCATATTGCAAAAATAACAGAACCAAATGAGCGTTTTGACATATAGAAGGATACTTCAGAACTGAGTTGCCACCATTTTTGCACAGCTCACCCACACAAAATGCAGCATTTCTTCGATTGGTTGCCTCAGGGGATCCTAATTCTTTGAGTACAAGATGCATCACAGCCTGAAACATAGGAGCCAGTCTCTAGCAAATGAATTTCAGATCAAAATGAGAAAAATAAAGAGAAGCATTGCTTTTTTCCTAAAAGCTTACATCAACATAGCCAGCAATTGGAGCACCCATATGCTGAGCAACTTCTGCAAGGGTTGCAACAACCATTGTCCTGTCTTGTGGTGGGCGTGATTGTTTCTGTAATAGCCAATTCCAGGGACCTTTAAAAATAAACAAAATGCAAGCAGGGATTTACTTCACATAGTGGCTTGAGCAGCAGATTACTAACCGCAAATTTCATCAGAGGCTCAAACAGCTTTGAGAATATTGGAGCGAATTGGGCACCCATTACCTTTGCAAATGCTGGAAGGAGGTCAGACACTGCGTCCATGAGCACTTCATCATGCTCCTTATCATCGTCATCTATCTCACTGTCCGATTCTATCAACTGACAACTAGATTCCTCTCTAAGCAGTACCAAAGTGGCTTCAACAAGGCGAGGCATGTCTGAAGTTGAAATGCAGAGAAAAGTAAAAGCACCTTATAAGTTTCTTCAGACCGGAATACATGTTCAACAAGACATAAAAACGATAAAATCATGTTGACAACATACAAGGCTCAACAGCCATATATCCAAAATCATTGGTGATGTCGGCAATGCTCATGCAGGCTTGAGCAACAACTTCCTTGTCATCATCTTCAGACATTGTCTTTATATAAATATTCATCACAGTATCTGTAGATGAAGAAACAAAAACAAATTTCCTCTTAAGTTTAGCATAGACATATCGTGAATTTATAAGTGGTGACTGGAATAACTATTCTCACCAAGAACCTCTTTAATCTTTGTAATTCCTTCCTGCAAAAACAATTCAATTCATTATCCTCTAATAAAATCTACAATGGAGATTTGCCCAAGACGAAATGAAATTATTGAACCTCTGAAACTGGAAACTGATTAGACGATTAAAATAGAAGCAACACGAAAAAGTAACTCATCAGTCAAACATAAATATAGGTTGCATTATACATTACAACAATCAGAGCATGAAAAAACTTGTTCATCCATCAAAAGCCCATTTTCTACATAGATAAGTGAAAAATGAAAGTACGCTTAGAATAGTTCTTCAGCACTCACATTATGATTCTGGAAAACTGCTCGTATGGCTGTCAAAATATCTGGCAATCACAAATAACTAAGTAAGCCCAACAATTCCATAATAGCAGACACTCGTTGGACAGTTAATTATATCAGAGCATCAATAAAAGAACGGTTTCTAAAAAGCAAGAGAATAATAAAGCTTAGACACAGGAATAAGATATCCTGAAGAAGCTCAAGTACCATTTATGAAAATCACAATCGAATACAACTCTATAGTCCAAACCTGAATAAAAAAGCAAACATAATTGACTGTCCAAAATCTGGAAGATCTGAACAGATAAAGCCACAAATTCTAATAGGAACCTATTGCAACTAAAAAAATATCACATTATTGTCACAGTCAGACTGTCGTGAACAGATATTTCACATGAAACTGACAGTGTTATTACAACAGAAAATATTAAAAAAAAAATGTGCCTGCAATCTTCAAGTTCAAGGAGATTTGCATAAAGGCATGATCTGGTGTTAAGCATCCAATTGTCAGCATATGCAACTCTGGTGCATTTTCACAAATATAAAAAACTGCAAGCAGTTGAATATGCAGCAAAATAAACATACCAAAAATCAAAACTGCAGACAGAGGTGTCAAGCATGAAACTCAACCAAACCCATATAGAATCATTATCTGCATGACTGACAATTACATTACAAGTACTGTCACTTACATTTCAGTGAAATTATAGCCTGAAGACGAACATCCTCGTGAAAGTATGTCGAGTGCCTAACTAGAATCTTCAGAGTCTCCTCTATGTACCTTAAGTTCAAATTAAGGCAACCAACTATGATGAATGTTAATATCTTGCAGCCAATACATACCTAACTACATGCAGAACAAATCACAAAGGATACGGTGCGTAGGAGCTCTTTGTGTGCAGAGCAAATAAGCCAAGGGCTTGAGTAGCAGCTGCTTTTTCATCCAAAACACCTGTTCTTACACTAATATTACGAACTCTTGGTTCATCATGTGCTTCGTCATCAGATGAGACACCACCAAAACCATTGACATTTTCATCCTCATCAGAATCATCAATATCCACAGCAGAGCCATCATCAAGGTTGCAGGACGAAAAGGCCAGAGGAACTACATGTGGAAGGTACTGTTTCAACATGCAATACATATTTTTAGATATTAGATCTCTATGCACATGAAGGTCAGATGCATGGAAAAAGAAAATACCTGAGTGAACCCATCTTCTAAAAGTTCGGCCACATTGCTGAAGAATCCATGAGTGTACTCTCGAAGCTCACTAAACTCCAACACAAAACCCTGAGATAGCAAATGCCTTAATAAAAGAATCCAAGTTGATAATTTCTAGTTAGTAGAAAGTGATAGAGATAATACAGATATTGCAGCTTCGACGAAGGCAGGCAAAATTGGTTCCATTCTTAACCTCCCAACAGACATTGCAACTATTCCCGCCAACTCGGTAGCCCTTGCTCGTGACCGAAGGTCCTCATCATTAGTAAGTACCATAAAGATTTTCATCAACTCGAGAACCCTTTCAGCATATGGAACAAAAGCTTGTTCTGCAGCAGATGCCACTGAACCGATTGCAGACTAAAATAACAGCAAGCCAAAATGTTGATAATGATGACAACTTTACCAATTTGGAACACTAATTGCAAATGCACAAGTACCGTACCATGCACGTCTCCTGCAAATTACGTGGGCTACTTTGGAGGGCGCCAAGTAGTTTTCCCATCAAAGGATCTAGAAAAGGAAGAATTTCTTCACCCATGTTCTCACAAAATGCTGCCAATGCATAATAAGACTTCTCCTGTGAAATAAAAAAAAAGGAACCTATTGTGATATTTAAGTAGATAGAGCATGGAATTAGACCTGTTGAAATTTGTATCATGTGTTTACCTTGACTTCATCAGATGTATCCTCTAGAGCATTCAAAATACATGGAAGAACACTTTCATGGTGAGATACAATTTCAGGCTGTAGATGCTCAGCGAATTGACCAAGAGCAAAGGACGCAGCCCCTCGTACCATTTGTTCAGGATCTCTAAGAGCCCCCAAAGTAATATGAAGAACAGGTTCCAGTTTGTCTTTCATCAACTCCAAACAACCCTCCGAAATAACACCTAAAGCTGTAACTGAAGCTTCCCTGAACTTCGGATTGGCATTCTGACTGCTTAAGGAAGCAAATTCAAAAACAGGCGGAAATACTTGCTTTGGCAGATTCAAAGCCATCGTATCAATAACTTCTGCAGCAGCTCGGTCAGGTGCAAGATCATCATCCTCATCCCGGTTAGTTGATTCTGCAAGTAAAGGGCACATAATTTGCAGGATCGGTCCAACCAGCTTATACTTTTTGAGCGAACTTGATTTATATTTTGCAAGCCATGAAATTATTTGAATCGCCTAACATGGAAGAAGCAAGCAAGATGTCAGGCATAAACACTTCTATAAGAAACAAAAAAATAAGCATGGCCCCAGTGAGTAGAATAGTAAAATTGGTTAAAACTATCACAGATGCTGCTGGTGACCTGATGGCGTGTATTAGATTCCAGATTCGGACTAGCACAAACTTCAAGAGAAAATTGAACTATGGCTTTTACAGACTCCCCAAGAAGAGGAGCAGGGGACTCGATTAACTCATCAAATATCTCGAAGGCAATGACAGCAACATCCTCTTCACCAGAAGCAAGGCATTGCCTCGATACATTCAAAATGCTGGGAATAAACTCTCTGAACTTGATCTGTAAATACGAACATCAGCCATAAGAAGTCATCTAGGACAATATCTCAAAGAAAGTATGTGACCACTGACTACACAGGCCAGGCCAGCTAATCACCCAGTACAACTAGCCATTTTGGATCATATCTTTGTTAGTGGATATGTGGCAAAAACAAGCAAATCATGCTTCTGTTTTGCCAAAACAATAATGTCCAGTGATCGTATTAATATGGTCAGAAGCCTGAAGCAAAATTTGAAACCATACCAACGGACAGTAACAGATAAATAGAACTTCTAATTCTTATGAAAATTAAACTGTTACGAGAACACATTGAAGACTCTAAAATAGAAAACCATTTGGGATCTAACTAAGCTTTGTGACCGCAATTATTTTCTCTCTTTAGAGGATGTTGAAATGCTTGGTCTGTGATTTGGGATTCCAGAGTTAAAATAGAGAACTAGATCTCGTTTATGGTGATACACGACTAATGTATGCCATATATTACATACTACTCAAACTAGAGAAAATCAAGCGCACAAGCCAACCAAATAGAAGTAGCACCAAAAGATAGAAAGGAGCAACTAAATCACAAAAGTTCTCTAAAAGGAGTGCCAGAGCTTGCATTCATTACATGTTACACAAGGGTTCTACAAGTCTCTCTAGTTACCAGCCATGCTTCCAATTGGCATGACCACCATGAAAATGATGACTAAAATCATTGATTATGTACCAAATTCTAGCTTATTGCCCCTTTTTCCATAACATGCAGTTGTTAGTTTGTACTACAATTAAATCTATAAACGTTCAACAGTGAGAAAATAGTAACTCACTACTTCTGCCTCGTCATGAGTGAACTCTAGAAAAGAACCAACTGCCCTGTTACACCAAAAAGCAGATGGGTAAGCACCTTGCTCAGTTATTTAAAAGAATTAACATTGTCAGAAAACACTTGAGGCAAAACATTACTTGAGAGCAGCAACTCTAACACGATTACTGGTCTCATCTTGTAGGCACTTCAGTAGCAGAGATTGCAAATCTGCAAAGTACGGCCGAAATGAATTCCCAATAGTTTCTGTCAATGAGCTGAAGAGTATCAATGCCACCTAAGAACAAACAATTCTTTAGCTTGTTACAGTTGGCAAGCATATGAAGATAAAGATAAAAAACACAGCAAAAAATGAGAACGCTAGATTAGGCGCACAAGCTCATCAAAAATCGAAGTTCAAAGGCATGTAAATCTATTTAAAAACGTGGATCAAGGAGTTGTTGCGTCAACACATATGGGCACATTCTCAATAAATGCAGGGAAGTGATGGTAGAGATCTATGTCGAAGTGTTAAAAGCATAAGAAGTTTGATCAACTTCAGACAGTCTCCAATGAAGATGAAGAAAGCATTTTGGCTCGCGTCATAATGTCTTTACTTAGGAGAAGTGCAGGGAGAAATAGAATCACCAATCAGCAAAAAGGAAAAGGAAATGACAGTCTGAGAAGTTGCAAAACCTGTTAATCATAATGGTAAAAGAATGGAAGAATACATTCTCAGAAGTATTAGGAACAGGAAAGTGCTGCATGAAAATGAGCCAATTTTGTGCTTTCAATCTGAACTGATGTAATGTCACTCCTTTAGTGCGTAAATACTGTTACATATGATTTCTATACAATCTTCACATCTTGTTTTATGCAGTGGGTATAGCTTGAACAAGGTTTTCACACTGTTGGATTGACTTCCAAGAGAACAATTATCTCTTAAAAAAGTACTAAAGGAAACATTCAGTTGGACAGTTAATGGGTAACCCAACCAAAAACTACTAAACATGAAAATAGCTCAAAACGAATAAAGGAGTTTAGAAGGACTTCTGCTTGATAACCAGAGAGTTTATGACTTACTTCTCTATGCTCTTCTTGTGCGCTTTGACTACATTGGAATAGAAATGGCAACAAATCAGGCCATTCTCCAGCCGGGACAGCATATTTTGCGATGATACTAACCACATTTGCACTAGCTCGCCTCACCGGAGGACTGTCAAAATGGTAAGACATGAATCATTCTCATTATCATAACCCAAACCAAGAAAATAGTGCCAGACAGTAACACCGCATACAATCTAACTTGAAGCACAAATGGTTTCACAAAAGCATCAGAACTCCGAGACTTTGAAGGAATACAGGAAATGTACAAACTTTTTCCACCAATCTACTATGATTTGAATTGGTTGATAGACATAGCCACCATTATTTTATTTTTTTTAAATAAAAATTCTTTGTTAGATTGACATTGCAAGAGGCCAGATATGACATAGGGTCAATAACTGAAAGAGGCCAGATAGACCAGGGTCATTGCAAGCTACTGAAAACGAAAACTGCTCAAACAAATACTCAAAAAATGATGAGTTGCAAAGTTCCTAGGGAGGAAAACCATTAAGAAATTAACAAAGGAGAGGAACCGCCTCTCGAGCATGAAAACCGGGCTTTAGAGCAAACTTTAACAAAACGTTCAAAATTCAGAAGGAACCAATTCCAAATAGGCTAATTATAATTATCTTTCAACCGGAATACTTTTTTTTTTTTTTTTTTTTGGGGGGGGGGGGGGGGTGTCCGTCCAACACTCTGACATGGTAGCTAACTAACGAACCAGCAGAAATTTCTTCAAAGAATATAAACTACACAGTGAAATTGGCACCGAAACACTAAAATATTAGCGAAAGCCGAACCTGTGTTCCACAGTAATACTTTCAATGAGTGACTGTTTGACTAGCTGGCGGAGCTGCGGTGATAACTTTCCCCAGTGCCCGGTGATCTTCTTCCGGAGGAGAACAGCGGCGAGTTGGCGGACATTCGGGGTCTTGGCTGTGCGGAGGTGGTGTATTAGGGAAGGCACCACCTGTGGATCCTTCGCCAACCGCTTAATTTGATCCTCCGCCTGCCGCCGAGCGTCGTTGTCCGGCATCAGGAATTGAATCAACAAAAGCTCCAGCGACTGCGCCATTTGCACACTCCGCTGAGTGAAAGGAAGAGGTTGAGGATGGTAGACAGAGAAAGTGAGAAACCCTAGGAGGTAGAATCTTGTTTGCTTTATATACAAGGAAGAGGCAGACGGCGGTGGGGGTGTTTTACTGAGAAGTGGGGGCAAAGCCGTGGGGTAGTAGTTTCGTTGGGGCGGGTTAGCCCTGTCAATGGGCAGCTATCCACAGGCACGCGCTTTTCGCGTGATGTCTTTTTCTTATTAATGGGAATGATTACGCATTTTTTGGTAAATAGCACTTCTTCATCTCAACATAATTAAAATTTTAATCGAGTCGAATGTATTATTATTAATTTTATATAAATTATTATTGAATTTTAAAAATACATTTGAATTGAATATGTTTGAATGAATATTAATTATATTATATAGTTTAAATAATTTGATATTTTTATTTTATGATCGAATCGAAATCGAGTGAAATTTGAAATCTATCAAACAAAAAATTAAATTTAAATCTCATGATTATATTAGCTATACAATTTTTACTGTGTATCATATTTACTTTTAAACCAAAAAAAAAATAATGTTAATAATTAACTTTTTTCTTTTGCTAATTTAAATGCGAGGAAATATAGAGCAGTAAAAAAAATATTTAAAAGTATTTTTTTCTTATAACTTTGTACTTATACATTGTAATTTGTATGACTAGTGTGAGTCTAAATTTTTAAAAATATTATACAAAAAATATATATGTACATATAAATTTATTACTGTTAATAAATAGTATAACATCACACTTAATTTAAATTTATAGATAAAAATAATCAAACTCGATATATCAATAACTTGATTACTTCACTAGCAACAAAAACGAAAAATTGCATATGGTTCCCCTTGTGAAATGAAAAAATTGTTACATATTTACCCGTGTTAACTTAATAGTAAAAAAAGTGCATATTTAATTATAAACCTTGCAAAAAATACTCTTTCTGTATATGTAAAAAAAAAATGGAGAGTTATCTACACGCGCATGACATGCAAATGGGATAACTTTTTTTGACGCATTTTCAGCTTTTATCCTTTTTGAATTGACAAAATTATCTCTATTATTATTATTTTTTTATTAATTTTTTATATTTGTTATATTTTGTTGAAAAAGTATGTGATAAAAAATACAATATTCATCAATATATATGTAAAAAGAACTATAACATCAAATGCAATTATCATACATATTTTACATGTGATTTAATATTACTTATAAGTTTTTAAAATCAAAATACATTATTTTATTTCTAAAATAATTTTAGTTAATTTATTTTTTGTATTGGATATTTTTTAAAAATATATTATCCCTAATTGGCTTTTCTCTTGTTAAATTTTGTCTTTTAATTTGTCTGTTTAGTCTAATTTCATTGCATAAATTTAATCCTTCCTGGATGCAGGTTCCAATTAGCTTCAAAGGTATACTAGGAACCTTTGATAATGAAATAATAAAATTTGAATTTATCACCCAACCAATAAACATGATTATAAATGAAATAAAAGATTTAATAATATCTAAGACCAACCAAATATGCTTTATCAAGAAATAAATAAATTTATTACAAATAAATGAACTACTTAAAAATCATAATTACAAAGAAAGATTAAAATGATCCAAAATAAATTTGAACTATAAATATGTGATGAACATCCCAATGCATTCTGGCATAGGAAGAAATATATTGTCAGCCCTCCCTATAAAAGTGAATTTTTGGAAGCAAATATCCCTACTAAGGTTTTTAATTTAAAACCTATAAGAGACCTAAAAAAGTTACTGAATCAAAAATTTAAAACTCTTCAATTAAATACTCTAAATAATGACGTAGATCCTCAGAATTATAAAAATGAATTCATGGAAGAAATTAACAAATTAGAAAAATTCGATAGGAAACCAATGCCAATAAAATTTTATTATCCTAAACCAACACCCAAGATGTTCTTTATGAAGAACAAGAGATATTCGACCAAAATAGTTATAATGGAAAACAAATTTATGAATGGAACATTGATGGATTTACAGAAAGACAAATTTATAATACTATACATAGAAGGATGATGCATATTACTATCTTTAAAGGAAATAATAATTTCAAAAAGGCTATTGCTAAATGATCATAGCAGGATTCACTGGTCAGTTAAAGAGATGGTGGGATAATTATCTCAGCCAAGCTGATAAAGATGAAATATTAAATATAGTAAAAATTGAAAATAATATATTAGAAAAGAGAAAGTAGTTTATACATTAGCTATAAACATTGTTGAACATTTTACAAGTAGATGGTCAGATAATAGTGAAAATATTCGAACACTACTACAGAATCTAAAATGTAAGACATTAACTTCATTTAGATGGTATAAAGATGTATTCCTTAGTAGAGTTATGGTACTGATACCATATAGCCATGACCGAAGGTCATGGAGGAAAACTCAAAACAAAATTTAAATCCGACCATAAAGCGGTATGAAGAACCGATCATGTAGGCGGAATGCATAAGAGAAAATAAAATAAATGCGACCATGTAGGCGGTTGAGAAAATCGACCATGAAGGTGGAATGTAGCAAAAGAATATTTTTCGATTATGACAAATATAAAAAGAATCGAATAACATGAGAGAAGATTAAATTAGGAACCTTTTACATTAATTTAAACTAATGGGTATTGAATTTTAGTCAGAAGATACCACACTAAGGCCCAAGAACAATCGCCAAAGAACGGCAAAACCAGACAGTGATGGCAAGGTCGACCTCGTTCATACCCATAATTTAAAATAACGACACAAAGTGTCTTATCTTTATAGTTTTTCAATTTCTCCTTATTTTCATAAGTAATGAAAAACACTCTTTTTTTATTTATTTTATATATATAAATATATATAGCCATGTTATCTCCGTTATAGTTGAATAATTTAGCAGCAGTAATTTAACATTGCATTAGGCTAACCATAATAGAAACAAGAATGAAGGTGGCAAGTGCATAAAGATAAATAAGAGAACTCACAGGTGGCATGTATCCCTTCTTATGCTAAATCAAACTTTTATATAACTAAAGAAAGAAAAACAAATTACAAGTGCCTCTACTTCAACATATGAAGATTGTTGAGGGCCTACGAATAAAAGGGGGGAGGGGTTATATTTATAACCAAATTGTCCGGACTTGAAACGATGTTTTCACGTCTGCATGGCATTCATCTGCCAAGTGTCGCTTCATTGTTGACACGTGTGATTTGGTCAAATCTCTTGACTTCTTTTGCTGTCACCTTATTTTTTCATCAGTTTGGAGAAGCTGTTTTTTTTCTGATTCCGATCCTGATTGCTTGCGGTCTTCTTTATCTTCAGATGATTCTTTTAATAATCCTTCAAGCCAAATAACTTTTCTAAAAGCTTCAGTTGTGACAATATATTCAGCTTTAGTATTAGAAAGTCGAAAAATGTGTTGAAGTTGTGATTTCTAGGTAATGCATGCTCCACACAAAGTAAACACATAAGAGGTAGTTGATTTTCTTACTATCCCTATCATTTGCATATTTGGAATCCACATAGCCAACTAATTTTGCACCTTCAAAGCATTTAGAGAATTAATACTAGAACTAATAGAGTCATTCAAATATCTCAAAAGCCATTTAAGAGCTTCCTAATGAGCAAGACCTGGATTCGACATATATCTAATCAAACAACTAACAATATATGCAATATCAGGTTTAGTACTAACTAGAAGATACATGACAGAACCAATTGCATTTGAATAAGAAATATTTTTCATGTATTCTTTCTCATAATCTGTTTTTGGAATTTGGTCTTTACATAGTTGAAAATGAGCAGTCAAAGGAATAGAGAAGATTTTGAGTTTGACATAGAAAATTTTTCAAGCACAGATTTTACATAAAATATTTGGTTTAAGAAAATCGTAGAATCTTTTATATCCCTTTCCATAGTCAATCCCAATTTTTTCCTGGAATTACCTAGATTTTTCATTTCAAAATTTTTGCATAAATTCTTTTGAAAACATTCAATCATGCTTATGCTAGAACTGACATTCAACATGTCATCCACATTGAGTACAAGAAAGAGAGGGACGTGGTTATCGTATTTAAAGTACAGACAAGGACCATATACGCTATTTTGGAATTTTGAAGAATGAATGAAATGATCAAATTTCTTATTCCATTGTCTAGGAGATTGTTTTAATCCATAAAGTGATTTGTTTGTTATTAACAACACCACAAGGTTGACACATGTATCTTTGTTCATCCAAATTTCGATGCAAGAAAGCAGTTTTAACACCCATTTGTTTGAGGCCAAGATGTGATGTATATCTACTGTACCAAGTTTGGAGGAAGATGATTGAAATATATACTTTCTTCTGTTTGGTATAGAAATTGAAAAGAAGATCACAAATGTGAGAATATATGTTCTGATCAGAATCAACTCATATGCTCTAAAAAGAAGGAAAACACATAATTCTTTAGGTATTTCTCGCTTATTCCACAGCATGTGGACTTTGTTACACGAACTCACTCCTTGTAATTCTCATATTTCATATATTTTCGAAGATGAGAAGTTTATGTATATGTGTGGTTTCAAAGGGGAGGACGTTGCCAGTGTGGTGCAGTGACAAAAAGAAGATGGAAAGAATAGAGAAAATTAAGAGGAAATAGACAAGTTTCTCTTGTGTGAGTCCTTTCTTAAATTTGAATGTTTAATGGAGCAAGTTGACCTGATTTTCTTGTCTGCTTTTGGCTTAATAGCATTTTATGTGGAAATTTGGAATTGATGCAAAGAATTAGTGTGCCGTCCGCATGGAATAGTTGACTTATACAGGAAATTAGTGCCTTTGCAATTTCATGGAATTTAAAGACCTCTTGGCAGCCAGGCAAAAAAGATTGGATGGGAAATTAAAATTTCATCTCAACCAGGAATGTGGGATTGCATTTTCTTGGAAAAACCTTTCTTTTACATCTTTCTAAGGCGCCTAACTTTTAATATCAGAAAAGCTATAAAATACTAACAAAATATTCTAATTTACAGTAGGCAAGACTCCTCATTTGTCATCGAGAGCCTCTGTATTCAGAATCACTTGAACTCATCAGGTGGATACTGGTGCGTACAATTAGGAAAAGCTCTTGTGTTGAGACTTGAGATCGTCTTCAATAGCGTCAGGTGTTATACGGAAAGCCATTTCCCTCAAGTATGTCGACTTCCAATCGCAATCTTTCGATCTGATGTCAACCTGTAAAAATAAAAATAAAAAATAATGAGAAAAACATGCAATCTCTCTACATACTCGTCCATGAAGGCTGAGGTGTTTAGAGTCTTTATTTGGTTTGCAATATGTGCTTACTTGAATAACCTCATGTTCCTAAGAGTTGTATGGGCGTTCAAAAGATTGTTGTAAGAAACTTAAATACTAAACTAAACACACATTGGCTGGCTCAAAGGATGCACCTTGACAACATTTAAAACCAAATGATAACCTATGTAACTACAGATTTCTCTCTCACTTTTCTTACTGAATAATAAGTCCATGTTCCTATTTGTTTCCTCCATGTCAATTTTTTCTCATATCTGAAAATCAAGTAAAGTTTAATGCCATTGCATTTTCCCTTTGTAAACTTCAAAAACCAAAAGTCCCCCGATTTCTATTATTAAAGCTCTATGTTCTCGCTATTATAATTTAGAAAGAGAGGGAATACAATCTTTTGAGGCCTTAGAGAATACTACGGACGCAAGTTGGAGAGTTGAAGCCTAAACTGGAGAACAATTCTCCACTGATGTTGCAAATTTATTCTCAATTATTCTTGTGTTATGTTATGTTCCAAGATTTGCTTTTTAGAAATTTTTCGTTGTCATAAATTTAAAATTTTGTATAAATTTTACACAACACCATATTTATTCATGTTATTGACAGATGAAGTTTGCACGTGCCCCACAACAAAGTTTGCTAGAAAATCTTTATTGTACAAACCACAACTTATTTTACTTGTAAACATCAATAATAAAACATCATATACTAAAATATTGAACGGTTGTCTACATGCCAATTTAATTAATTTATTTTTCAAATAGGTGTATATTTATACTGGCAAATGTTAATATAGTTAATAATGTCTCTTGTTAATTAGCGTCTTCAAAAACTTATAAAAAATTTAATACAAATGTGATATTTCATCCATTTAATCAAATGAATGATTTTGAAGTACTTTTTACGATTATAAAAGCTATTATATTTAGTTTCATTACAACAACAATAAAATATGGTTTTTCTTGGAGGTCTAAATATGCGACCATATCATGCACTTACAGAAAAACAATTATTACATAGATTTTATACTTCATTACTTATATATTTATAGATACAAATATATAGAGATTTTTTAAAAAAAAAATAAATAAATTGTGCAATCTAATCAATGTTGATTTGAAAACAAAAGAGTTGATGGTGGAAGAACATTTTTTCATACGAGCAATTGGACAAAATTCATGCATATGCAAGTAAAAAACTTGTAGTAAATTCACTATTTTAGAAAACAAAAGCATTTGATAAGTTAAAATAAATTTGTAACATATAGACTATAGTTAATTCCTCAAATGCAAATCATATGATTTCTCATGTATGAGACTATTATAGTTACCAAAACTCCATGTTCTTTAAAATCGTTTCACAATTTTGCAAATTATATATATTGACAAAGACGTACCAACTACCAAATCTTGGTGGGAAAAAATAAAAATTGGCATGTAGACAACCATCCTATATTTTGATATAGTGTTCCATTATCAAAGTTCACAAATAAAACAGTACATGATTGAACAATAAAGATTTTCCAACAAAATTTTATGTGATACACCTGCAAAGTCGAAGATGTCAACAACATGAATAAACGTGATGTTTGTGTATAATTACACAAAATGATAAATAAATGACATCAAAAAACTCCAACGCAAGACCATGAACAAAACCCAACACAACGAATAAACCAAGATAAATTTACAAAAACAAATGGAGGTTCGTTCTTCAATTTAACACTCAACTCTCCAATTGCATCATCATATTCTAATATGCCCCAAAAATTGCAATTCCTATCATCTTCCAAATTACAACGATGATAACGTTGAACTTTTCACAGAAACCAGACAGAGCTTTAGGTTTTTGAAGTTTACAAAGTATAAAAGCAATGGTTTCACCTTTATCTTGACTTTCAATTATGGCAAAAAAATTAACAGAGAAGAATGAATAGAAAACATGACTTACTTTTCAGTTAGAAAAATAGAAAGAGAAAAATATAGCCACACCGGCCACCATTAAGCTCTCAATATTGTCAAAATACATACTTTTTGTAGCTCATGTGTGTTTCAGTTTAGTATTTAAATTTCCTACTCAATCCTTTTGATTCCACACAATTTTTAAGAATATGAGATTACTTTAGTTCGCACAACATTGACAAACCAAATTTAGATTCCATCCCTCAGCCTTATAATAAACGAGTGTAGATCACCTATACTCACTCACATGCTTCACTTATACAATCAAATAAATGCATGTTACACATAGTATCGAAAAACAATTTCTCATGTAAGTTGATAGCCTTCTGTAATTGCATGCTATATGTGTTATGAGTCGCCGAAAGAAAGAACAGATATTGCCTTCATATCATATAGTATGCATTAAGACAGAATTAAAGAAACTGAGATATGAAAATCATTGGGTGCCACAGTGTCCGCCTATGACTGAAATCATTGCTCATAGCATTCTCCAGTCGAAAGGCATAAACAACATGGCAAAAGCACTTCACGATATAAACTCAAATTGAAAGACAACATACACATGGCCCTTACAGTCCAATATATACACATACATATAAAGTTAGGAGATAGGCTGAAACTGATGGTAACAAGGGTAATAGTAGGAAATAAAAACTTACTTATGGCTCAGAAAGTGACACATATGTTGATTAAAGTCAAGCTGTCACTACATGAGGTTCCCATTACCTTAGAGTAGTTGTAAGACCATCACCATGATATAATTGACAAACTCAACATATATAGACAATGGTTGTTTGATTTTTGCTTTAAGTAGTTGAAGATAAAACTCCCCGAACTTGGGTTTGCAGTTTGTTGTAAGTTTTCGAACTTTAGAAAAGAAACATCAAAAGTAAAAATCTTGCAACAAAGAGTCAGAAATTATCGAATTTCAAGAAGTGCAGATTTCTTTCTATGAAAAATCAACATCTAAAATTCGATAGATAGACAAGAGCTTTTCCGTTATTCTTTGCCCACAGTACGTGCCCAATGAAAACAGAGAATGAAATAATATTACTTAGGTTCAATGTTAGGCAAACAGATTTTCTATCTAGATTACCAATCAAACAAATTAAGCACATTCATAAGGTAATTTCTCCAATACTACCAATAAAAAATGTTCTTCAAGATTATAAGAGAAAAACAAAAGAAGAAACTACAGAATCATTATTTGTGGCAGTTGTGCAGCTACTAGTTGTTATCAGATTAGGTGATGCAAAGTGATGTTTCTCTTACCTTTAATGTTTTAGATGGCCATAAGTGGATAATGGTGCTAACCGGCTTCCCAGCAATGTCCCACGATGAGAAAACTTCTGCATCCTGTGAATATTATCAGGCGCTCTAATGCAGCTAATCCGAAGAGAAATCATGATTGTCCATCGCTCTCCAAAACAAGGGAATCCTCAACTAATTCAAACTCAAACAGTCTGCTGAGCCATTCTGTAAAATTAGCCTCGGACGTAGAAAGAAATTGTAGTACCATATACAATCGCAAAGAGACATGGAAGCATTAAAGACCAGCAGTTATATGTTGTTAAAACTTCTATTCTTTCCCATCCCAATCATGGGAAGATCAGCCAAACACCAAGATTACAAACCAATCCACGGCCTGCACACCTTGCCACCAGTTTAAATAAAGAACACAATCACCAAATATTCATATAAGAGCTAGAAGCATTAGGTCATCAATAAGAGAGAAGGCTAGTAAACATGTCTATATAATCAAGTACATAGAAAACAAGACCTCGATGACCATGAAAAATCACAGGTGGAGGACTGAAATTCTTCAACAATAAAATCATTTCGAGAGCTATAATCTATATATAATCTAACAAATTTGCCAAGAGCCAACTTCATCCACAATCAATGGCAGTCGGCCCATAGAACATGGTTTTAGTGCTAGCCTAACCATTGATTAGCATTAAGAATAAGTGAAATTGGCAAAACGTCACAAACATGACTGCAAGAACAAGTGCAAAATGTACAATTCAATTGTAAATTGGCTTTCAGATTTCACAAATTATGAATCAGATACATACGATAAGCTTTAAGAAAGATTGAAAAATATAAATTAAGGTAATAAGTCACCTGGGGATACAATGAAAGTGCCATCTTCTTCATTTTTCCCAGAAGTTGTAGAGGCACTGGAGCCTGACAATAGAATATTTCCTTCATTTTTGTAATAGAACCACAAGGCACCAGCAATATCATATTTAATTCACTGCAACCAGAAAGAGAAAAAAAGAACCATATCTAATTCACAACAATTTGTCGACCGCAAAGTTTTCTTTAATCAAAGATGAAAATAATAGAAAAACACATCCACGAAAACAGGGAAATGAAAAGCAGAAACGACAGTGAACATCCTTTCAAAAGAAAAATTAGAGATAATGGCGTAAAGTCTTGTAAACAGCAGCAATTCGTATGTGGATATTTCTAAGATTTAACGTCTCCACAAGAAAACATGGGAAAAAAAAAACTAAACAAAAAAAGAGAACCTGTTATTTCATCCGACCATGAAACCATGCGGCACAATGTACTCGCAATTGCAAACCCTACATAACAGAAATAAAAACAAGAAAGTGGGTTCATATTCGAGGCCTCCCTGAAAGCAAGACGCGAATAATATAAGGAATTAAAAGCTAAGGATTGGTGGAATCTCCACGCAAAACTTCAAGAAAAAATTCAAAACCACACGCGGCGAATAACGGAACATTTTCAAGAAAACCCCAAAAAAAGACCAGCCACATATATACCTGAATCTTGATCTTTCGATTTTCAGTTGAATTCGTCCTCTGGGATTCATTGAATTCTTGCATTCAACAATTCTTGGTAAAAGAAAAAGTGTCAAGAAGAAGAAGAACAGAAAAGAAGTTGTAACTTCATGATTCAAGAAATCGATTTCACTCCCCCTGCATCTCACCGAAGTCTGACACGTATAGGGAAGAAGCAAAAAGCAATTTCACAACAGCGCCTCAACGACTAGTAGACGAACAAAGTAAAAGTTGCAATTTCACTACCTAAGGCGTACAAATTCTAATAACAACTTTTAAAGACTGAAAAATAAAACAATGGGTATAAAAGTGCTCTTTCACTTACAAAGTTGTTAGTGTCAATACGCCAGCTTCAGCAACTTCTACCATCCTTAGTCTCCAGGTTGCTGTTCATCATCGTTCAAGCTGTTGTATTTCTGCTTCTGTGCATTATTACAGTAGTGAAAGAAGATAATATTTCTTTGCACCAACGCAATAACATATAACACGTTATATATTTCTTTATTAAAAAAAAAACTCGCTATAATAATCATTATCTAGGCAAAAATTATGAAAAGATGGAAATGTGCGTTCATGTGAATCTTATTAAAAAGTCGATATTACATCTCAAATTATAGATATAATATGTATAATCTTGCGCAATGCATTATCTTGTATATAAATAATTATATATATATATATATTAAAAATATAAATATTAATATATAATAATTTTAAAAAAGGAGAGTAGGATTTGAGAGGAGAGGGATCGAATGGGATGGGATTTGGAGCAAGAAGTTGGGAGAGGACACAGAAGTGTGGTGTGAGGTAGTTAATTAGGGAAAAAAAAAATTTGTTCCATTAAATTTATCCGTGATTAATTTTAGTACACTAACTTTTATTGTTATCACATTTTGACCAATAATTTACAGAAATAGGTCAATTAAATACAAATTAGGATTTTAATTGACCCATTTCTGTAAATTATTGATCAAAATGTGATACAACGAAAGTTAGTGTACTCAAATTAACCCTTCCTATTTGTTTGTCCTGTCGGATAGAAAGAAAATGTGACCTCAAAGAGTCCTTCTTTACTACTTTAGGGGGTGGGGGTTGGACAAAGTTAATGGACCAAAATTTTCTTTTTCCCTAGTTAATTATGATGATTCCTAGGAAGAGGAGAAGGAGATTCCACTACACTCAATTTCTCTATTATTTTGGGCTGCGTTTTTCTCTTTTTCCTACTTTGACGAGAGCGACTTCAAACATCAGCCTTTATCGCTTCAGTCACGAGTTTCATGACGTGTCATCCGCGACTTTAAGTCATGAAATCGTGTTGAGAACGCGAGTATCTTCTCCTCTTCCCGATTTGGAAAAGGGAAGACGAAAGATAAAAATCTGGGTACCAATTTGCAGCGATCGGCTTTTTGATCTTCCCGATCTTTGCGCGCAGTTTCCCGCCGCCAGTTCTCTTCACTACCTTCAGAGCTCAGAGGAGATGAGGAAGCGTACGGTGTTGGCATGGGGCGTTGCTATCGTATGCTTCGTAGTACTGATGTTAGTCACTCCAGCAATTCCTCAGTCTCAGGAATACCACGATTTTGCCGATCAACGTGAATTCTTTGGTAATTTTTGCATTTTCTTTTGTCAAGTATTTTGGTTAATTATTAATGTTTATTTTTAGTTTTTCGTTGACTGTGAGTAGTTTTCACGGTTGCGTTATCTGAAATTGCAACTTCTAGGAATAGAATCCATTTTTATGTGTATGTTTGGTATTCAGTAGTTAGTCACTTGATATGTTTTCGATTAACTGTTTCAGGGGCTTCTTTTTTTTGGTGACTTGTATTTATCAGATCACAGTTTTAAAAACGTCGTTTTCTTTCTTTTTTTTTTTTTTTTGGGGGGGGGGGGGGGGGTGGAACGGTAGTGTGAATTCTTTTGTAAATAAATATATATGAATTCTCCTTCTTCAGAAATCTCGGGTGTCAAAACTGGTCATGAATATGACGCCAGAGCTAAATATTGATTCTAAAGCAAGGCCATGAATTTGAGATCCAATGCTAGAAATGCTGCTGCTGTTTGTGGTTATTGTCATAGTTATTGTTATAACTTTATCAAGAAAGTCATAGTTTCCAGTCTGGGCTGCTTCATTTTTTGCTTGTCATTTTATCATTGCAGGAATACCAAACACATTGAATGTGATTTCCAACTTCCCATTCTTCATTGTTGGTCTAATAGGCCTTGTACTTTGCTACTACAAGAACTACTTTAAGCTAAGGTGCTATATTTTTGTTTCCTTATCATAGCGAAGTAGTAAAATTTTGATAGCCCTTCACAGCAATTTCTTAGGGTTATAATTTTCTCTTCATATGTATGCATCAAAAGCTTGCAGGGTGAGCTTTGCGGTTGGACATTTTTCTTCATTGGTGTTGCAGCAGTTGCTTTTGGTTCCTCTTACTATCATCTTAAACCTAATGATGCTCGTCTTGTCTGGGACCGCTTGCCGGTGAGCTTTCATGCACTTTGAACTGCATGGCTTCCCAGGGGTGTTTGATTTCAATTATTTGATTGATTATTTTTTATATGGTAGCGAGGTTAGTTATTGACACTTGAAATATGATGATCATAGATGACAGTGGCATTTACCTCAATCATCGCGATCTTTATTATTGAGAGGGTAGATGAGCGTAAAGGAACCTTGTCCATTATTCCCCTTCTCTTGGCAGGTGCAGTCAGTATTTTATATTGGAGGTAAGCAAACTCTTGTTTGTAGTGATACATAATACTGTTTTATGTTAATTAGTAAAACAATGTTGCAGTCGCCAATTTCCCTGAATCTGGCAATTTATATATATTCTTGTATTTTTACAGAAAAGGTGTAAGTTAATGGTCAAGCAGGATAAAATCTTACAAACTATATAGACTCCAGAGTCTTTGTGTCTGTTATGAAGCCTTTCAATAATATCAACATTTTGCAAATGTGGAGGTCACTAAAAATGGTTGCACCACTACAAAAGCAGATGTGTTGACAGATTCTGTCCATCTTGCTTTTTCAGCTTGATAACCTAGCTAACAATTTTTCTTTTGTAGGTTTTTCGATGACCTTCGTCCTTATGCTTTGGTTCAGTTCGTTCCATGTATAGCAATCCCCGTAATGGCTATACTATTGCCTCCTATGTACACACATTCTACATATTGGCTGTGGGCAGCAGGTATGCATTGTTTATTGCTGCAGTCCTGCTATGAGTTTCTGTTATGATTGAGTAAATGTTTGTTTATATTTACAGGGTTCTATCTCCTAGCTAAGATTGAAGAAGCAGCTGACAAACCTATTTATAGTTTGACTTATCATATTGTGAGTGGGCACACGCTCAAGCATTTATGCGCTGCTATGGTCCCCGTCTTCTTAACACTTATGCTTGCAAAGAGGGAGGTTGCAGAAGAAAGGTATGGTTTTCTTCTGTTGATGCTCTTATTTTGTGCATCTTATAATATGTGTGATGCATTGCTTTCAGCTGGCTATTTCTATGAAATAGCTGTATGAGGAAATTATTGATGATCTTCTTTATCTGAGCATGCAATCTATATTTCTACGGTACCTCAAGGGAGCATTTTCTATATAAAAGTTTAAGATTTGGCATAAGTACGAATATCACATTGTTTGAAATATTATAAATACCCATAATTTTTGATAAAATTATGTAATTATTAGATGGAGGTATGATGTAATTCTTGGATGGAGGTATGAAATTGTCAACTTTGCCCTTACAGTATTTTTTTAAAATTAAAAATTTTATAAAAAAATCAAACAGGGTGGATGGAGAAATTTTAAAAATTAATAAAAAAATTATTCACTTAGTCCATAAAAAATATTAGAAAATTTTAAAAAATAAATAAAATTATAATTTTTAATCCACAACGGCATTTTGGTTGAATCACCACAAAAAATGAATGAAAACTTAACGGATTGGGCTAATTGTTACACGGCCGTTAAAATTACGGGGATATCTGTAATTTTTTAAACAATTAGGGGTATTTGTAACTATGTCAAACCTTAGGAAAGTTGTTGTAAATTGTAATTTACAAAAAATTTAAAAGAAAAGGAAGAAAACGAAACGTTTAATCCTTTTCAAACAAACAAAAAAGCACACACGGGCGAGCTCATTTCCACAATAATTGAGATTTGAGCCCCAGCGACAGAGAGACACTTGAAAACCACATCAAGATTATCTACCAACTGCAACCCATATGATATAGCTTGAAACTTTGCTTTAAGTTGCTCAAGTTTCAAGTTAGAAACTGCCCTGTCCAACAGTTGTGTTTGTCATAGTTTTTTACAATTCAAAAAGTTCTGATTATTGCTAAATAACTCGCAGACGTTCTTTTGCTGGTTTATTGTTGCACATTAATGAGTTCATTTTAAACTTTTGACTTCAGGCTCAGTTTACTACAGATGTGGAGAATATCATGGAGCAAGGTCAAAGAAAATGGCACGAATATAGAAAATATATCATGTACATATTCTGTTGTTCCCGTGGAGGAGGAATCAAGATAATATGTAATACCTTGCTCTTTCTGTAGAGGATAACATGTAGAAGCAGCCACAACACTTCGAGTAGTATTGTACAGATCAACTTCTATACTGGTCGTAAGGTAAATGTATCAAATACTCTGATGAATAAACACTGCCTTGACATGGAATTGTGAACGTGAGTTTTTTTGATCAAGGGCGCTGGTCACTGGGAACCCAGTGAGTCAGTGTTGAATTTGGCACAAAACATCAAAGTTGATACAGCCATAAAACAGGGGATGGAAGAACCTAGGAAATCTGGTTCAGTATTCAAAAATTGGAGAAGAAGATAACGGCTGGAGTTCGAACCCATGCTTAAATACAAACAAGCCAACTAACCCAAAAACTACCAGTAACTAACTAACCACCTCACCCATGACATGGACCAATGAGTACGCCACATCAGATATACAACAATAGAGCAGCAAAACAGAATACAAAATGTATTTCTAAAATGCGACTTTTGTCTATCCATCATCAAACACAAATAAGCCATCTTCATCTTCAGAAAGCAAGCTGACCCTGTGGAAGAATAGCAGCAGCAGGAGGCATTATCATTGCTGTAGGAACATCTCCAAGCTCAACAGTCAGAAGTGCCCATGATCTGCTTTTCATTCAGACAAACAAGAGGACACCAAAAACTACTTCTGTAATACATATTTGAGACAATTTTCGACTGTTTTCGTTTTATGGTAAATTATACATGCCATCTGAATTATTGTATTTTTTAAATTTTTTCATATAAATTATTTTTCGTCCCCCCTTAATGAATAGATAAAACTAAGATTCTTTTTCCCTAAAGGGAATTAGATAGAACTAAGGTTTATCCATCCTATTATTAAGGTGAGATCATATAGTAACTAGCATAGTTGATAAAAATACCAAAATACTTTTATAAATTATGTACATGCATCAAGTGTGTTTCAATTATTAATACTTATCATATTTTTCAGGCCTGCTTAATCTTACTATACGTACATTCCCCTCTTCATAATTATGGCAAATGAACTTTGGAAATCATTCTTCATACTTTTCAAGTTACATTTTTGGATTGAGAATATTTCATTAGTGTATAAAAACTTCCCGCGGAAGTCAGGAAACAAAAGGGGTGGTGGCGCAGTTGGCTAGCGCGTAGGTCTCATAGCTTGTTGAGTGATCCTGAGGTCGAGAGTTCGAGCCTCTCTCACCCCAATCAATCTTTTCTTATTTTTCCCCCCATAATATAATTATTTATAAAATTTATTATAATCTTTTACTGTGATTAGATGACCTTTTAAAGTATGAGTGCAAATTTCCCTAAAATGAAAAGATTATAAATGTAATAAATTTTGGTAGCTACATTCTCCACCCTCTTTAATTACTACTTCTCACACAATGCAAATTTCCA
Source organism: Sesamum indicum (assembly GCF_026168435.1). NCBI lineage: Eukaryota > Viridiplantae > Streptophyta > Magnoliopsida > Lamiales > Pedaliaceae > Sesamum > Sesamum indicum. The sequence continues at coordinate 27,969,598 of NC_142664.1, forward strand.
CATTAATTGCCTCATCAGCACCAATCACTACTCCTCTCATCATCTACCTATATATATATATATATATATACATATAATGAAGTTCAAATGATAATAATAAAATCATATTTTATTTCTCATAAAATAGAAAGAAGAGGATGAAAGTAGCAACAATGTTGATATGCTGCTGCACTATCATCCTAACCTCAACTCTACCTGGTCCCTATGCTCTTCCATCTTTTCCTTATCACCCCACCCCTTTATATCTTCTATCTATTATTATTATTATTGAAACTAACTAATGATTGCTATTCAAACTTATTTGTGTTGTATATTTGATCAATTTAATGAAAATGAATTATAAAATTATATGTATGGATTTCTGACAAGTAAATTGTTGTCAGGTATGGAATCAGAGACGCCACATATGTGTGAGAGGAGAGTCAACTTTCCAGGATGTGAAACCAACAAATGCAAAGATTTTTGTAAAGATAAGTTCGGGGGAGAATTGTATTATTTTGTCTGGATGTTCTCCGAAGTCCAAGGATGTTTGTCTCTGTCAACTCTATTGTGCCCCTCCCAACTAATACACATTTATTGCAATATTTTACCAATTTTGTTTTGTGGGATTTGTGGGAATTGTGGGAGGATAGTATATGTATGATGGATTACAAGTTTGAAGAAAAAACCTCTATGTTTTATTTGATTTTGGTGCTGGCATGGTTTCATGTCTAGTTCTTGATTTTTTTTTTTTTTTGTTTTTATAATTTGCTTTACATATGTAAATTTATGGAATTGAAAGATTGAATGAATCCCCAACGAGAGTTTGCTTCATTGATAAGGTTGAGGCTTTATAATGAAAAAAAATTATGAATTTGAACCCCACAAATATGAATTTATGCCTACTATTTGGGACAATCACCAATGAGAGTTTTTCATTTATTGATCTATTTAATAGTATTGAATTTGAATGCATTCAATGATGTGACGAATCGTATACTAAAAAGAAAAAAAGGTTGAATGAATTTTGTTGGATATAAAGATAAAAATCATGGTTTGGTTAATTTATAAAATCTAAAAACGCAATTTGATACTTTTATTTTATTTATATTCCATGTTAAATAAATTTAAAATTTTATGAATACAATCACTATTATGTATAGCTTCAAAATAAGATCTTTATAGGAAGACATATCTCACATTACAGTGGAAGCAACATATTCTCAGCAACAAACTGTCTTTCCAAAAATCCTACATATGTTATATTTATTAACTTCAACATTGAACACAATCAAAGATGTCATAGTAAGTAGTTGTGTCAGTGAGAAAACATGCACATTTTGTCTTACCGCCAAAATGCAGGTCTGGTAAAGTGGTGCAATGGCAAAAAACTGAGTTCAATTTTGATTTTAGTGGGACTGGTAACTCACCTCAAATGCAAGCTAACTTTAAGTCTATTGGAGCTTAAATGAGCAACTTGATCCTCGTTTGCTTTTGCAATCATGAACTTAGTTTCCCTGTATGCTTCTAGCATGCAAGTCTCTTTCTTTTCCAATCCACTAGGGGGTATTTCAGCATGAATCCTGCAGACATGGAGATCTGCTCCCTGTGCATCCATGGAATAAGCTACTTCTCCAATCAATGTTGTTTACTTCAAGCTACGATCACATTACAGTTGGTGAGTGTCAATTGATATGACTTCAAGTAGAAGGTGAAATCCTTGAATGGAGGAGGAAGCCAATCCTTATATGTTGCTTTCTCATGCTGAAAGTTCTTCATAAATCAAGCTGTAACCTTTGTGCACTGGTGCAGAGAATTAATGCAACAAATCTGTGGAGGTGAATATTAGATGATAAATTACGGGTCCTCCTTTTTTCACCAGTAGTCTCCGCAGGAGCAAGACCCCTCTTTAAAATGATGAAAGCGATTTACATCCCTCACAACAATCTCCCGGTCATATATCTTAGAAATGAATTTGATTGCTGTGTGGCAGTCTCCACAGATTCTAAGGTTCTTGGTAACTCGGAGAACTGTGCCAGGACTTGTGTTAAGGAGCCCAAAAGCAATTGCCAGCTTTTCGCTGTGTGTTGTTAGAGAATATTCTTTTTCCTCTTCACTCACATCGTGCAACGCAAAGCTAGTATCTGGTACATAACCAGCTGCCTTCATCTTCTCGGGAAGTTCCTCCAGGAGCAAGTAAATTTGCTTTGTTTGGGGATGAGATGCATCTCCCCCAAGGAATAGATGGGCTTTACCTTTAATTTCAATCCAACTACATCCAGGATTCTTCTTCACATTCTGTGATTTCAATAGAGCTCTCAAATGATTCACTTCCTCCCACATGCCAGCTTCAGCATACATATTCGAGAGTATAACATAGTTCCCACTATTCTCGGGTTCTAAAATGAATAATTTTTTAGCTGCTAGTTCTGCTATCTCTAGATTGCGATGACATCTACCGGCAGCCAGTAAAGAACCCCAAGCACTTGCCCCAGCTTGCATTGGCATTTGAGAGATAAGCTCGTAGGCTTCCACCAATCTCCCAGCACGGCCCAAAAGGTCGACAACACAAGCATAATGCTCATGCTTTTTCTCCACAGAATATACTGAACTCATAGACTCGAAGTATCTTAATCCGATATCGACAAGTCCAGAATGATTACATCCTGATAACAATCCTGTAAATGTAATGCCATCGGGATGAACCCCAGCTTGAATCATTTGCTCAAACGTCCGAACTGCCTCCATACCAAGACCATGAGAAGCATACGCAGTAATCATTGTATTCCAAGCAACCAAGTTCCTCAAGTTTGGTTTTATTCTATCAAAGCACCAACGAGCATCGACTAGACTACCGCATTTAGCATACATCCCAACAAACGCAGTTTGTACCGAAGGATGAGAGTCCAAACCTTTTTCTTGAGCAAAACCATGAATTCTCCTACCCCGCTCTAGTGCTGAAGAATGCCCACATGCCGGCAAGACGCTCATAATCGTCACCCAATTGGGCTTCACTTCTGAGTCTTCCTTCAACATCTCATCAAACAATTCCAAAGCCTCACTCGCCAGCCCATTCTGAGTGTACCCTGAAATCATACTCGTCCAGGACACAATATTCTTCAAGGGCATTTTATCAAATAACTCTTTGGCTAAATCAACGGCACCATCTCTCATGTAACCTGAAATCAACGCATTCCAAGACGCCACATCCCTGACAGGCATTTCATCAAAAAGTCTACGCGCATCACCGCATTCACCACATTTTACATACATATCGATCAACGAAGTTCCCACATACATATCAAAAGCCAGCCCATGTTTCATGGACAACCCATGAGTACACTTCCCAAAGCGAACAAAGCACAAGTCTGCAACAGACTTCAAAACAAACGGGTACGTGAAATAATCCCCGCGAAAACCCAAAGTACACATTCGCACGTAAACCTGCAGCGTCTCCTCAGAATATCTGTACAAGCTGAACGCACGAATGATAGAATTGAACAAAAGGGGAGATGGATTTGGAGTGGAGTGGAAAATGCGGGACGCGGAGGTAATGTCACCGGAGCTGGCGTACATGGCGACCATTTTGGCTGCGAGGAAGGAGGTCCCGCGCAGTCCGCGGAGCAGCAAGTGTGAGTGCAGCTGCTGTCCTTGTTTGAGGAGGCTCTTCCCCGTGAATGCCTGGAAAACGGCGGCGTAGGAGGAGGGCTGAATTGGGACTTGAGACGATCTGAGGAAGGGTTCTAGGAGGGTACTCATTGTTGGTTTTGGAGAAGATTGGAGGTCCCATTTCATGGAGAAATCGGAGGCCAGCGTGTGTCCCGGAGAAAGGCTGGCGGCGTCGGCGGCGGAGGAGGATGGACGGGGATGCGTTTGAAGAAGATGGCGGGAAGAATAGGAATGCGATATAAAGTGTTGTTAGTAAATAGCGACTCTTTCGTTGTTTATTTTCCCATTCTAAAGTATTAATCTATTTTATTTTAAATTATTTTTCTCAATGGGAAAGGATTAGCCTATTTTTTATAATTAATAATATTAAACGTTTAATATTAACTAACTCCTTAAAATGAACTTTTGACATCTGATCATTAATGAAAATTTAAATTTTTAATATTCGTTATACTATGAACATTATTCAATCACCAGAAAACATATATATATAAATGAATTATTATCAGTTATGTTTCAAAAAGATTTGTAATATCATCAAGTTAAGTATTGTCAAACAATTAAGTTAATTAAAGTATGATTATTTTTTTCCTTTTCTTTTGTAGCACTCTATAGGAGTGTATACAATTCGATAAATTGATCATGTTGAATTTAACCAAATATAAGGAATATCAAAATATTTGATACCAATATTCAATATTCATTAACCAATTTTGATAAATTTTGGTACTTGCTAGATATTGATATTTGATACCAATATACCATATTGTACCGAATATTAGTTTTTCTTTATATTATATATTATATACAAATACAATAAATATTATACCTACAAATATTATAAATATATAATATTAATATGCATAACCATAATAAATATATATTAAAATATTATCTGTAATATAAATATGTAGGATTTTTTAATAAAAAAAATCATTAACTCGGTGAAAAATTAAGTGCAACTGAATTTTATTGAATATTTATGGAATCGATTCGGTATTTAACCAATTTCAATATAAGAAAATTTTAATTTGATTAGGTTGGATTTTAGCAAAGGAACCCCCTCTAACAATAAGAATTGGTACTGAATCCAAAACCTTGATACAAGGGAGAAAAGATGATGATGCTAAATAACCAATTTGATTGCTAAATTATGAACGTCCAAGAAATTGCAATTAAGAGTTGAGTGATTATGTATTTTTATTGTAGTGTTAATTTTATTATATGTTTGAAAAATTAAAATTATAATTATAATAACAATAGTTTGAGGTACATTCGTATCTCCGTATTCATACAACAAAAGATGGTAAATCATCAATCATCATGGATACATGTACATTTCTTGAGTGATTGAAGCACACTTGATATCGTGTTACAATTTTCTACACAATCAGTACATGAAATCATCGAATTTAACCACCAATCAAGGGAAATATTTGGCCTAATCAAAGCGCAATTATTCTCAAATATTACCAAGTTAAAAACGACAATCGCTTGTATATTTAAATATTAAGTATTTTACTCGAGTAATGTGTGTATAAAGACAAAAATACAATACATGACGCCAACTCAAATTTAAACATTTGCAGCTCCCATGGAGTAATGAAATATTTGGTAAGATGCAACATATACTCTTCTGATAGATTGAGGTTTTACGCTGCAAAAAGTGCACATGTGGAGATGATGATCAAATGTTCTTTCTCAGGTGGTTTTCTTGGACGTGTCAGAAAATTAGAGTAAGACACTACAATATGCAGTACAAGAAAAATTAGGCCAAGACTTGAGCCTAGGCCCCTACACTAGACACAACCAACCTCATCAAACTCCTACGATTCGAACTGCTTACCTTCGAATGTTTGCCCGAATTCCCAGTTTTTGGGGGCTACATTGTATGATGTTAGTGTAACTCCATCGCTGCTCGTAATTTCAAACGACAGCGGTTGGTTCTTTAAATCCGCGTTTATGTGCCAGTTTTGCCCCCAATTTCTCCCCATCGGAAGCCACCCCGTACGAGATCCCTTGATTTTCACCGCCGCTACATCTCCGGCGCCGGCGACGTTGCTTATCAGCACCGACAGGAATATTCCAGCGCCGCCGATGGTGAATCGCACTCCTCCCTCCTTCCTACACCTGATTCTTCGGTACTGCACAGGCATATTAGACGCCTTCCAAATAGCGATCTTCTCAAACGACTCTATGGGGAGCACGAAATGCGAGTTCGGGGGGTTGCACCGGCCGCCGCCGTCGGCCTCGAACCCGTAGTTGGGGGCGCAGAAATTGGTGGCGGTGACGATGATGGAAGTGCCGGGGATGCACCATCGGAGGTCCTCCACGCAGCGGATTTCAAAACAGGCGCCGCAGATCTGGCCCTTCTCGAAGAGGACGGTGCTGAGAGCAGCGGTGGCCTTGCCGTATCCGTTCTTTTCCAAGTCTCCGTAGCCGCAAGCGCCGCCAACAGCGTCGATGGGGTCGGCGGCAGCATAGTAGGTAGCGCGGGCGGACTTCCAGTCGGACTGAGCAGCAGAGGGAGTAGAGGGGAAGTAGTGGGAGCGGACGAGGAGCGCCGAGAGTGAGAGAGAAAGGAACATAAGGAGGCGGCGGCGCCCTGTTGGCATTGTGAAGAGTGGTGGAGTGTGAAAGGAGGGGGAAGAGGGAGTGAAGAGTGGAGTTCTTTTTTTGATATGGTGGAGTTGCTTTATGAGTTCTTGGCTTTTCATTATTTCATACTTATGCTACTTTCTTAAGTTGAAATTAAAGGCTTTGTTTTGTGGGAATGAAATTGAAAACACAGGGAGGGAAAATTATTACCTAAATATGTTTCCTCAACTCCAATTAATTATAGAATAAATACAATATATTTTGTATAATTGATTATTTTTTTTAAATTATACATAAATTAAATTATGAGTATATTATATTTATCATATAATTAATTTAATTTCAACCAAACTTATACGACAGTATAGAAAGGTCTAGTGACTATGTGTTGTGATTAGTGCAATATATATATAGATAGATAGATAGATCATGTAGATGTGTAATGGTAAATGGAAAACAGTGGTGTGTGCATGATGAAGAATGGCCACAAAAGAATCAGCTATGGCTTTTTGGCAATTAGTTGAGCAAAGAATTGATTTAGTGAGTGAGGAAGGGGGTTGGGCTGCTGTTTCCTAAGATTTAATAATTGCGGGAAGAGATAGTTCTGAATTGACGCAACCTAAAATCTCATTCAATGCCACATTCCTTCCTCTCATTGCTTGCATTTATTACACATCTTTTACAAGCCAAGCTACCCATAATTTTTCACAAGAAATAAAAAAGACCACACATCATCATACTTACTTCAAAGAAGAGATGAATGATATTATAAATCATAATTGCATTTATTAATTGATACAATGCAATTATTACTGCTCTACTCAATTTGATGAGATTCAAATTCAGAAACTCGACTCAGTGAAATAGCATCAACTAGGATTAGTTAAGAGTAAAAGAAACCTTCCTATACGGGAAAGGAGAGTAGACATACAAGATTTCGTTCCATCAGTTTCTCATATAAATACAAGATTCTTCAGGCATTCAGTTTCATAAGAGATAAAACTGTGACAGATATTTAACAATTTCCATGCTTCAGCAGGAATAGAGTACAGGACAAAGCACACAGCTCAAGGGCAGAATTCATACATTCAGTTCCTTCCATGAATAACTTTTTAGTCTGCCTCGGTCTCCGCCACCGAATTGCTTATCAATTTTGAGTAGTTATTGAACTGCACACACAATTTATAATTATCAGAACAATTTGAGTAGGTTTAATTGCTCAATGGCTTGTGAATTAACTAATTTTATTAAGAGTTGTAGAAGTAAATTGATCGAGATTATGGCGACGGAATTAAGAAAATTGTAAGAAGAACAGAAAATCTAATTAATAAAGAAACAGAAAAAAATAACAAAAGAAACTATAAACATGAAAAGGTGTACCTCAGCCACAATTTCTTCACATTTACTGCCTAATTCTTGCATTGTGGCTTCTCCCTCCTCCTTTACAATATTTTTCTTTGAAATTATAGCATCCGCCTGTAAAACGTTACATGCATATAAATGTAAAATCAGACAATTAGTTCAATAAAGTAACCTTAGAAAATTGAGATATGTACATACCTCTGAAACCACAGATTCCACCTGTCTATGCCTCACTTCTAACGCCTTCCTCTTTGATCCCACTTCTAATTTTACATTATTTAACTCTTTGGTCACCTCCTCATGCTTGAGAGCTGTCTCTTTCTCCAACTGTCTTCTAAACTCTTTTAACTGGTCCGCTGCAGATTATATTGAACTTAAGAGCAAGAGCAAAGTAGAAAGAATAGTAATTCAAAGGAGATTAAACTATGGGTACCTATTGATTGTAGCTCCACAACTTTTGCTTCGAGTGACTTAATCAAAACTCCTTCATCACTGAGTTTGCTTTTGAGGACTTTAACATCTTTATCAACTGACTTCGCAGAATTTACCTGTTGGCACTTGGCAGTAATGAACAGCAAATCAAAGAATCAGACATGAAAACAAGTGCTTGCATTAGCCACATGGACTATCCTAGAGGTCACGTTTATTGATGTTACTTTTCCACTTCGATGCAGATTTGACAACCAAAAGAAAATAAAGGGAAGAAAGAATGACCAGATTTCGGCGAAATTAAAAACACAACGAATCCCCAAAAAGAGATATAAAAGATGCACCTTTGCAGTTTGACCCATTCCACTAAAGGTTTATATCACCATAAAATAGTAAAGGAGAACAAGGTCATGAAGCATAACTAATGTGCATTCGATATTGACAAACCTGCTCTTGTACTGCTTGCATCTGAGCGAAGTGTTTAGACATTTTCTTGCAAGCCTGAGGGCCAAAAAGAAAATCTCAGTAAGCTCATTGAATATCATCAAAGAGTCAAAATAAGTACATAAATGCGTTTACAATGAGTTCGTAAATGCAACTCCTGGAGTGAATTTAAATAGTAACAGAAACGGCCATGGCATACAATTCAGTCAACAAAAATATGGATGATTATGAAGGTCAAATTTTAATGTGACTAGTTCTAGACACAGAACACCTTAGCATATGCCTCAAGTATGGTGGTTTTATCCTGGAAAGCTTGTACTGCAGCTCTTTCAGCATTCTTTGTCTCAATTTGCACCAACTTTTTCTCCTCCAGAGCCCTCTGTAAAAGTTGGTCATAACAGTTTAGAAAATTGGGACAATCAAGAAAACAGATACAATAGACAGTTAGGCTATAAGGGTTTCAGCGGAATACTTCTTCAATCCAACCTATTAAGAAGGATCTTAGTCAGCTATGAATATATTGAGTAAGGCATGCTACACAATGTTAGACACAAAGAAAAAGTCTAAACATCAGGCTTAATTATAGGATAAGACAGACTTGAGTACCGGGTTTGGTTAGATGAATTACACATGGTATCTAGAGGAAGACAGACCGGTTGAAACAAAGTACTATGAAATAAGTTCACCCTTGAAATGACACAACAAAAATACAACATAAACAGGTTTCAGCAAATTAAAGTCACATACCAATGGTATAACCCAGTAAAGATGCAATGCATGGATAACCCCCCCAACATGATTGACGCCTTGGTTCCTTATTAATGCCTGAACAGTGGATCTGGTATGTTTATCAACTATATGACACCATCAGTTCGGGCATACACTGATACTCCCTATAAAGTATAACTTTATGTAGCCTAATCCTGTATCCTTTTTTGGCTTTGACGTGATTGGTCCATTGAACCATGGCATGGCACAGAAAACTCATGCATTTAAGACACAACAGCAAGTAGGCAAATTGATGCATATCAGCATTTAAGATACACATTACCTGAAGCTTGTCTGGTGACTGGACAATTTTGGACCGTAAATTGGCATTTTCTTGGACACTTTGGACTAACGCGAATTCTGCTTCAGATATCTGATATGCATAAGAATCAGGAAGAGTTACGACTAGAAACACAAACATATGCAAATCCAGTTTGGCAACTGATGTTGACAAAGGTAAAACTTAAGACATATCTTCGGAATAAACTAATATGGCTTGCCTTATATTAAGCTGTGAACCTTGCAAGGGAAATTGTAGTAGGCAAATATAAACATACAGATAAAACAGAAGAATCCACTTAAAGAATCCAAGATATTGAATGAAGACAAACATTAAGCCACAAGCCGAACCTTCTCATCCATTTCTTTAGCTTTCTCCTTCAATTGCTTAATTGAAGTCTTCAAGGTCATTTGATGCTTGTTAAGACCTGAAACAGTCTGATGAAGTTCCTTGACTTTTGAATTTACTTCTTGGACAAGCGGCACCTCCCTCTCTCTCAACTCTTCACACTCTGCTATCTCCGCATTCAACTGACGTTGAAAAATTAAGAAACAGGTATATACATCAATCAACATCTCATATAAGTATCAGCAAAAACCTTAGACTCAAAATAGTACCTGGGACATTCTATCTTTAGCAGCTAGTTCTCGCTCCTCAAAAAGATTCAAATCATCCCCAATAGGCTTCAATAGATCTAATTTTGTCTCTCTAAACCAAAATAAAAGTACAATTATTCATCGAATATAATTTCATTCTATTGCCCACCAGACAATCCAGAAGCAACCACCATGTATTTTTGCAAAAAAAACCTGTAGATGTAAAAATTGAGAAGGGCGCTGAGAAAGAGTTCCGTGCGTTCAGTCTCCGGCTTTATCAAGTCTTTCGGAGTGAAAGCCTTGGGGCAATTGACGGCAGCGACAAGCTCTCGGATTTTGTTGTACAAATTCATGACCTGAACTGAGTGCATGTGATGATCCGGGTTTTCAAGGAGTTCCAGCGCCCCGAACTCCATCTGCCCCTGGTCCTCCCTGGAGACTTATGGACATTATAAATGGAATTCAACAACTACGCACACAAGCATCGGGAAGGAAGAAAAGAAAAATCTAGAATCCACTAAGATTTAGGGTTAGTGTTTTCTCACTGAAGTGTGTCTATGAGGAGGAAAATTTGGGTGTAGAGGTTGAAGATAAGGTCTGGGTCTGGGCGGAGGAGATCCGCCTCCGACAGGGTGGCGATTTGGGAGTCCGCCAGCGCAGCAAGGATCTCGTGCCGAGGAAGTCTCGGGTACTCAAACTTCGACATCTCTGAGCCGACCTACTTCTGATGAGGATTGAGACAAAGCTTTCTGCCCACAAAGTGTTTGCGATATGGACGCACAGCTGATTACAGAGAGTGTGCTATGTGCCTGCAGTGGGGGTGAGGGGTGGAAATTTTCCCGCCTGCAGTGGGGATGTAAATCCATTCAATTTCCCAACAAGTCCGGACATCTCAATTGGATCGGGTTGGCCCGATTATTTAACGGGTCGATATAGGTTGCAAGGCCCAGTGGCTGAATACTGCAATTATTGATAAAGCCCATTTAAAATAATATTGATTATTGAACAATAATAATTATTTATTTAAGGAATATTTATATTTACACCCCTAATTTATAATTTATTTACATAAATTATCATTACCCTTATCTTTTATATAATTACAAAAATCACCCCTAACAAGTAATGCTATTGACGTTTTTGTAAAGTGTGTGTAATTTTTCAAAAACTATAGATGATTTATATAAATGATGTTCACATTTATAATGGGTATATATATAATTTTTTAAAATATAATAATAATTTATATACATAAATCATAGATTAAGAGTATAGATGTAATTATTCCTTTATTTAATAAGCCGTGACTATAATATTATAATAAAACCTCACAAAACTTAATAATTTTTCAAATATGAGTAAATTATTAAATATAGAAATCAAATGTATAAATAATCTGCAAGAAGAATAATGGGTTGAGAGTACATACAAAGTAGTAAAGATTTTGATGATTAAATTGGTAAAAGTGAACATCTTAAAACATCTCTAGTGATTTTTTTTAATTTATTTATAGACAATTATAATTTTATATGTATTTTTCACTAATATAAGTTGTTTCGTTATTTTTTATACTAGCTATCGTGGCACATCATTTTTGGTACATATAACAAATAAATTTTCACACTTAAAATTACGTTATAAATAATAATAAAATACATAATCAACACGTCATATTTTAAAAAATAAAATAAATAAACTTAAGAATACTATCAATACCAATGTTTTTGTTACAATATAAGAAACACACAATTATTGTGTAGAATTCATATTAGAAAATACAATACTTCATCCCCAGAAACACACTTGGGAGGTGCCCACCTCCTTATTACAGGTACAATCCAAATAATATAAAGCGCATTTCTTAAAAGTAACAACTAACAGTTTTATAAATTAATTTTCGATTTGAAAAATGCTACGAATTCTTGAGATACATTAAGTGCAGCTTGGAGGACGGGCGACGATAAAGCTTTCCAAGCCGATTCTTTTCCAGCCAATTGCCCTACTATCGGCCTGCAACCAAAAGTATCAAACAATCATTATTTTCAGTTTTAATCCATTATTGAGTGCTCAAAACGCTTTATTTCAACTATTTATTGGTCAAAACCATTTATTTTAGATTACTCTATGCTCGTTCTTTAAATTTTTTATTGCGAAAAAATAAAAAATGTATCCTGAACTTACCTTGAAGACGTGGAAAGACAAAAGAATTCCATTCCATGTTCACCGGCTAATTGAGTTGCTGCGAAGAACTTTGGCACCACGAATGCCTGATCTTCTTGCACGTCGGCATCCAAGACTCGGGTACCATTAAGGCCCATGATTTGAACCCGACCACTGCCTTTTAGGACATAAATGATTTGAGATCCGTTCACATTATAATACGGGTTTAGGATAGAGTGAGATTCTAGCCTCACCAGGCTAGCACTAAGCCCAATTTTTTCAAGCAGAGGAAAATTTTCGGCAGTTATTTCAGCATAATTGACTCCAGAAGAAATTAAATCATCCAAATTGAAAACATATTCTCTAGTGTCGCAATTGGATTGATTGGGCATATTTATTCCTTTATCAAGCTTGACAAGCAACGGATTAGCTTGGCTGTGTACTAGCGTCTCCGTTTCCGACTCTTTCAAGTGAAATATTTTAGTAATAAATTCAGGAGAAAATGTTGCCAGAACACCGATGGGCCCTGTCAGGAAAAAGTAGTCGAATTGGCCTGGACTGTAGGATTGGCTACTCTCACCTAAAAATATTATGGTGAAATCGGAATCACCACCGTTGAACCACCAGGAAATAGCCCCCATTTGCACCGGAATGGCGTCCCCTTTGTTGATTATCAGGACTTTCTCTTGTGGGTCATTTGGAAAGACAAGTCCTACTATGCATGTACCTGTTTTAAGCTAATTAGTAATTACTAAACTTAAAACACTGAATAATGACAAAAATTTGTGGAAATTAATTCAAAAATCGTCGTCGTTTTTCTATGGATATTATTTTCAAGAAAAATATTTGAATTTCTTTAGCATGCAAAGGCCGAACGTGGTTCAGGGATTTGTTCTTGTAAGCATTGCAATAGTTCAAGGACCTGTAAGTTCTCAAAGATCACCGGCACAAAATGTATTTCTACCCATTATTGTATAAGCGTAGACAGCACAAACCTTGGGCAACATAACCGATCTTAAAAGTGTCTGCGTAGTGCGGCAGAGCAAAGCCGCGCGGACGCAAAACCAGTTTTCCGGCGGCGACCTTGGCCTGGGGAATCGCGGGAGATTTGGCCCCTGTCCAAGAGTAGTATCCGCCGGCGTCGCCTTCATAGACAGTGGTGTCGGCAGGTTGGGGAGATAAATTGAAATCCATCGACTTATGAACTGTGTATGTATAAGGTAATGGTGAGAGTTGCGCACAAGCAATAATTGGAGGATGGTGTGTGTGAGTTTCAAGGCTGTGCGCCCCCATATATAATACAACACTATTAGTCTATTATTGAAGAGACAGTTCTGTAAGAAAAAATTAATACGCGGGCACACTCAAATGTGTGCGAAAATTCAAATATGCGTGCATAATTAATTTAAAATTTTTAAAATATATATGTATCGTAATTGGATAAAAAGTAAAGCATTAAAGAAAACTACTCTATAAGGGTAAATATATACATTTTTAGATGTATTAGTGTGTGAAAATATATAAAGATAATTTGGTCAGATAAAAATTTATTTGACTTTTAATAAGCCAATCGGACGGTAAATATGAATTTTGTTTCATAGCAACAAATTTGACGAATTTTAACTAATAAAGAGATTTATTGGACGAAAACAAACGACAAGAGAATTAGATATAATTTCTCAAAATATATAGGGTTTACGTGTAATTAAACAAAAATTATAGAAGAGAGCGATGTAATTATTTTATTATAAATTAAATGTATAATTATAGATGATGCACAATTTTATCATGTTACGGAACATATTTCAGGACAAGCTTTATGGTTATCAATTTGGTAATGTATAAAATTCCCGTGTTTTAAAAAGTCAGTCAAAAATTTCTTTTTGTTTTAAAAAGAGGCTAATCCCCAGTATTTCTTAAACGTAGCTCAATCGTCCCTCCCCGTTAAACATAACTAATGGCGTTATTTTTTTTTTTTATAGAATGATCACTATACCCTTACTTAATATATATTATTTCTTATTTTAATGATCATTTGATCTTTTTTAATCAGATATTGATCGTTCGATCTAATCAAAATCGAGATTCGTCCGAACGGTGATGAATTGACTGCAAACAGGTTCGACAGTTGTGGCTTGAGTACAATCTCTCCCATTGACGAAAACTCAGATTGAGGGCATGAAAATGTTACTTTTGAAAAGAGGATCCGAATGGTACCACTAGTGGCCGAAAACTCGTCTTGAAGGTGCAGAAAATTTAGAGAGAAGTTTCCGACGAGAAAGGGGCAAAAAAAATACATTTTAGCCTTAATTTTAATCAACTTAATTATTAATTATAGTTAGTTTTATTTTTTAATTAACTTAATTATTAGACATTTAACTATAATTTTGTTTAATATTTAATATCATTATGTTCAAAAATAAAAGAATTTGTATTTTTAGAAAAGATGAAATGTAAAAAGAAATTTTTAAAAAAATCAATTTGATTATAGTAATTTTAAATATAATTAGGGGAATTTTAGTCAATTAAAATTAAAAAAAAAGGTAAAAAATAAGCAAAATAAAAAAATGAAGCCCAAACGCACTTTAGCGCTTGCACCCCACCTTCTATTAGTTTCTAACCAAAGAGATTTTTTCTTTTTGCTGAGTTTATTCAAACACAGGGGGTTTTTAGTAATTTATAAAATATAAGAGGGGTTTTTAATTATTTAAAAAAATACAGGGGTAAAATGGAATTTAGCCCAAATTTTTTCTGGAGTTGCGCCTTTTCTTCCGTCTTTGCTTAACAGATAATTAGGTAAATATTTAATTTCTTTAATTGCAATGCCAAATTTAGTCGTGAGAAAATGAAATGCATTAATAATGTTATTTTAATAAATTTAGATCTAAAAATAGCAAAATATAATAATGTTTTTTATAAAAGGTTTAATATTTTGCTTATTTATTTGAAAAAATCAAAATATTTTTTTATATCAATTATATAATATTTTTGTTCATCTTATGAGAAATTAATTTTTTTTTATCAGAATTAAGATTTTTCTTTCTATCTTATGAGTAATTCTTTTAATTTATTTGTTGTTTTTATTACATTATTGTGATGGTCTATTTCTGCTTTAATTTTCTTGATATCAATTATTATAAAAATATAAATTGTACCGAAATCTCTTAGGTTCAGCTTATTTCTGAACACCTCTATTTTTTGTGAAATTACAGATATACTCCCTCATAAGGTGTTTGTTTAACTTTTTACTACTGAATCAGAAATGTACTTATAATTATAACTATAATTTTAAAATACGTACCTATAATTTTTTAAAGAATATTTTTGTGTGTGTATGTATATTAAACATACTCTCGAGAATATTCGATATAATTTATTGTGAAAATAAAAAAAATCAACATATAGAGAATTCAAATCCAAAATATTCTGTAAAATCAAAACTTGTGTTTTCTTTTTAATATTATCATAAAGACAATAATTATATAATTCACGACAATTTCAATCTACGAAACATCACATGGATTGTCGTCAATAAGATATGATGTTTGTCAGCTTATCCCTTTGGATCCCACAAGATATCATGGAGCGATTTTGAAGATATTGTGACAGTATAAAATATCAATTAACTATGTATTAGGATTGAGATATCATCATAGTGTTTGGTGGTGTTTTGAAATAATGTCTTATTTATTTTTTGTCTAAATAAGTCTACATTAATTATCGACCAAACAAGTCAAAAAATTATATACATACTTATATATATATTAATATACGTAAAAATACAAGCAATCCCCTTGTGATATTGCAAATGAGCAAATTCCCTTATGAAAAAATAAATAGTGATTTACCTCCTGTATTTTTTAAAATACAACAATTTACCTCTCTATGAGTTTTAAAATGAAACAATTTACCTCCGAGGGTAAGTTGCTATATTTTTTTTCATAGGGTGGTAATGTGCTCATTTTCAATATCATAGGGGGATAAATTGCTATTCACCCTATAAATATATATATAAGAGACATGATTTGACAATGAACAATAGTTTTTGTCTCCCACTAAATTCATCGAACATATCATACTTATTTTATATTATCTACAAAAATAAATTCAAACATAAATACTATTTTTAACACATACTTATTTATCTTTGTTTCTCTCTATCTCCACAAAACACACCAAAATAAATAAAAAATGAAACCAAACATAGTGGATGTTTGTCAGCTTATATCTTTGGGTCCCATGAGATGTCATGGAGCGATTTTGAAGAAACTGCGACAGGATAAACTACCATTAACTATGTATGCCATATATGGAAGGTGTACTGAATCTGACATGATACGTGGATTAGTAAGGGAGAAATTGACGTTGAAGATTTCTTTGACATTTGCTGTGGGGCCCGGTATAAAATTAAGATTATTAATTTTTGGTATATTGAAAATCATAATTGATTGATCAATAAAAATATGAATACATATATATATATATATATTTGTACGAATTATTTTGGTCAACTTCTAATTGAATAGAAAAATTAAAAACAGTGTTAGTTTGTCTCTTGCAAACTTCAATAACCTATTGGTCAACTATTCATCGTCATAGATTTTAGGGATAATTACACTATCATTTTTTTAATTTTATATGTAAATTTTGTAGTTTAAAAAATTATATTTTGTACCTCTTATGTTTATTTTCATTTAATAAATAAATTAATTAGTAAGTTAAAATTTATTAAATTTACTGATATTAAGATAAAAAATAATTTTCCGTATGATCTGCCAAAAAAAAACATTGAAATTCGGTCAAATTTTTTTTTTTTGATCTGTAATAAGTTAGTAATAAATTAATCGATGGTAGATATTGAATTTCATTCAATTGCTTTGCGAATATTAATAAATTTCATAAATTTTGATCAACGACGATCTATTTATTGAATAGAAAGAAACATAAAAAATATTAAGTATAATTTTTCAAATCATAAAAAATTTACGTGTAATTATTCCTATATTTTAATATTATATATTTTTTATGATATGAAATAATTAATATAGAACTAGCGGCCTGACGTATATTATATCCGTGTTTGTGTGCATATTCTATATTTTTATTAAATAATATAAATAAAAAAAAAGACGTGTAGGTGGATTGACTCATCAATTTCATTGGAGTATGATTGACTGAGATAAGAGATTTCAGATTTTTAATAATATTTTTTTATTTATTTGAATAATTTTAAATATTTACTTCTTTATTTTGAATTATATTTTTATAAAATACTGATGGATTTTAAAGACTTTTAATATAAATTATTTGAAATACTTTCGTAAATCAATTTCACTTTCTTTTTAATAGAAATGTAACTTTTGGTTACGTTAATATTTATGAATTTGAATTTGGGAGAAGAATTTGGAAAAAAAAAATTCAAATAACTTCGTATCAAAAGAATTTAAAATCCATCAGTATTCAGAAAAATATAAATCAGAAATAGATTTGAAGGATCTCAAATGCTTTGAATTTAAAATGATCCAAATAAATTCGGATAATTTATTGTTAGAAATTTGAAATCCTAAATTTAAAAAATCCATAAATTCAAATAAATTAAGCTTTTTTAAGAGAATAATCTATGATTCAATTATGACATCTTATTTTTATTACAGGAATAAACAATTATTGCAGATGCAGACACCCACAAGAGGTGTGCACCTCCTCCTCCTTACATAATACAATTTATATTCCCTAAAAGGAATTGTTATCGTCTTATAAATCCATCTTCGACTTGAACAATTCTACCAACTCTGGAGATACATTCAATGCAGCTTGAAGGACAGATGAAGATAAAGCTTTCCAAGCCGAATCTTTCCCACCCAATTGCCCTACTACCGGCCTGCAACCAAAAGCATCAAATCACTATTGAGTGCGTAAAACTCAATCATTTATTGGTCAAAAAAGATTTGTTTTTTCTTACGGTCGTTCTTTAGATTATATCCTAAACTTACCTCGAAGATGTGGAAACACAAAAGAGTTCCATTCCTTGTTCACCGGCTAATTGAGTTGCCACGAAGAGCTTGGGCACCACAAATGCTTCATCTTCTTGCACGTCAGCGTCCAAGACTCGAGTGCCATTAAGGCCCATGATTTGAACCCGACCACTACCTCTTAAAACATAAATGATTTGAGACCCATTTGCACTATAAGATGGGTTCAGTACAGTGTTGGGCTCGAGCCTCACCAAACTGGCACTAAGCCCAATTTTGTCGAGCAAAGGGAAATTTTCAGCAGTTATATTAGCATAATTAACTCCAGAAGAAATTAAACCATCCAAATTGAAAACGTATTCCCTAGTTTCGCAATTGGATTGATTAGGCATATTTATTTCTTTACCAACCTTGACAAGGAATGGGTTAGTTTGGCTGCTCATAAGAATGTTTGCTTCCGATTCTTTTAGGTGAAATATTTTAGTAATAAATTCGGGGGAAAAGGCTGCTAGAACACCTATGGGTCCAGTCAGGAAAAAGTAGTCGGATTGGCCAGGGTTGAGGGATTGGCTACGCTCGCCTAGAAATATTATAGTGAAATCAGAATCTCCACCGTTGAACCACCAGGAAATAGTTCCTATATTCATCGGAAAGGCGTCTCCTTTCTTGATTATCAAGACTTTTTCTTGCGGATCATTTGGGGAGATAAGTCCAACTGTGCATGTACCTGTATTATAAACT
Organism: Sesamum indicum; assembly: GCF_026168435.1. Classification (NCBI taxonomy): domain Eukaryota; kingdom Viridiplantae; phylum Streptophyta; class Magnoliopsida; order Lamiales; family Pedaliaceae; genus Sesamum; species Sesamum indicum. The sequence goes on from NC_142664.1 coordinate 27,988,596, forward strand.
TATTAGTGATTATTGAATTTAAAAAGACTGAATAATGACAAATATTTGTGGAAATTAATTTTGAAATGTCTTAGCTTTTTGTAAAATTTTACACACATTTATTAAAAACGACAACATCATTACACCGACACTCACTCCAAAAGATCCACTGAAAATAAAAAAATAATTATTACATACAATATTATTTGTACCTAATATTATCCATCACAAATTACATACAAATGTTGTCACAGCTTGCAATGTTCTTTAACCGTCGCACTCCGTCTCAATAAACTAGTAATTTTTATAGTGCCAACTAATTTATAAGATTTTAATAATTTTGATCATATTCATTATAAAATTATCATAACTAACAACATCTTATGAAAATAATAATAATAATATTATTTTATCCTATAAACGCAATATATATATATATATATATATGTATGTATTAACACATAGTTGTACAAACATAGCCAGCACAAACCTTGGGCAACATAACCGATATTGAAAGTGTCGGAGTAGTGCGGCGGAGAAAAGCCGCGCGGATGCAAAACAAGTTTCCCGGCGGCGAGCTTCCCCTGGGGAATCGCCGGAGATTGGGGCCCTGTCCCAGGGTAGTATCCGCCGGCTTCGCCTTCATACACGGAGGCGTCCGCCGTTTGGGAAGATGAATTAGACTCCATCAAGTTATGCACTGCGTACGTACGTAGAATGTATGCTGAGAGTTGCACAAGAAGCTATAATTGGATGATGTGTGTGTTTCAAAAACCGGCTCAGCCTCTGCCTCTATATATAATAATACATGGATATTTTTTTTTTTAATTTTTTTAAATATATATACATATGTATTAATTGACTACGGTATCAAAAATTATAACAAGTTATTGAGAGAAAAAAAGAAGAAACAGTCGTAAAAGGTGAGAAGAGAGAAAAGTACAAAGTTAATAAAATAATTTAGAAAGAAAAAGGAAAAATTAGAGATGAAATAGAAGGAAAAAATGGATAATTATAACATCATTCTCTCTGCTCATATTTAGTATAGTTACACGTAAATTTTTTATAGTTTGTGAAATTATATAAACTGATGTTTGTTTTCATTCAATAAAAATACCCATTTATTAGTCAAAATTAACTAAATTTGCTGATATTTAAAAAAAAAATTATATTTACGTACAATTGACTTATTGCAAATAAAATAAATATTTTCTGACTAAGTTATTATTACAAGCGTAAAGATGTACCTAATAACATATACTAACATGTGGAGATGTATCCGGGTAGTATGGGAAGAAAGATTTTATTTAATTTGCAATAAATCAAAATTAAATCAATCCGGAGTAATTTGAATTTTTTCTTTAAATTTTTTTGCTAATATCAGTAAATTCGGCAGATTCCGACTAACGAAGAAAGTATTTGTTGAAAGAAGTAAACATTGGGATACTATGTGTAATTTTTCAAACCATAAAAGATCTACCTCTAACTACACCAAATCTCATGAGAAAATGCTACAACTATCCCTGGTGTAAATACACAATAGACATGTAGAAATTATTATAACAATAAGATTAAATTACATTGACACCCTCCGAAATTTTTACACAAAATGTACATCAGTTGTGTTTGTATAAAATTTTGCCATGAAATATAAGATGTAGTTGTCAGAAGATGCACTTGTAATTTTTTAAACAATAAAAAATATTTATATAATTAAATATAATCTCATATCTATCAATATAAAAAAATAAAAATACCAAGATGTGCATAGTTGGAATTCAAATATTTTGTCAAATCAAAAGTCTAGAGACTTGTTCAAGACCAGAGCTGCTTGACCTTTGACTATATGTTGGTTGTCAACTAAAAATGTCACCGCTGCATTCTTTGAACCCATGATATTTTTTCAATGCAAAAAGTATAGAGCAAAATATATATTTTTTTAATGAAGATAGAAATGCATAATTATGTCGTTTTAATAAGGAATAATTACACTTTCTTTCTCTGAGGTTTTATGTAATTATACGTAAAAATATTGTTGTTTGAAAAATTACATTTAGTACTCATAAGGTTTGCTTCCGTCTAATAAATAAGTCATTTCGTTAGTTAAAATTCACTGCATTTGTTGATATTAAGAAAACAAATAAAATACATTTGATTAACTTATTATTGATTTATTGCAGGTCAAAAAAATACTTTTATGGTCAAATTACCTCATACATCTTCACACGTTAATGCATGTGAGGAGTAATTTAGTTGAAAAAGATGATTTGATTTTCAATAAGTCAATAATAAGTCAGTTGAAGATAAATATCAGATTTTATTCAGTTTTTCTTTTTTTTTTTTTGTTAATATTAGCATATTTGGCGAGGTTTAAATAAACGAGAAATTTATTTGTTAGATGGAAGCAAACATCATATGTGTTAGATATATTTTTTCCAATCATAGAGTTTACGTATAATTATCCCTTTTAATAATAACTTCAAAATAAGGACCATTTCTTGCCTTTGACGTTTTCCTTGTAATATCAATTCAACATATTTACAAATAATAAAATTCATTAAAATAATAAATTGTTATTTAATGGTGATTAGTTGATGCAACAACTCCTATAATAAAAATATTTTTTCAATGGAAATAGAAATACAAACTTTTGTCAATTAATATTATTCTTAAATCAATTTATTTACTAATTCTTTTAATTTTTTTAAAAAAATTAAAATTTTTATATTTATCCATTCAAATATTATTGTCTCGATCTGCCATATTGACGTTGGATTCACTTAAATTAATAATTTTCTTGAGTGGAGTGATAATTACATAAATATAGTTAAGTTGGTAATTATAATATAATATAATTTACAAAAAAATATACTATGTTTTTGCTACATATATTCCCTGGGCCATACTCCATATATATATATATATATATATATTAATTACTCGTGACAGCACGTCGTTTTAATGCATATAATAAATAATTTTTTAAAATTTAAAATTTATTATAAATAAAAATAAAATATATTAATTAAAAAACATAATTAATATCAAATTCAAAAAAAAATACATAAATTAATTATCTTGTTAATTAAATAATATTTTTAAAAAATTAATAGTATCAAAATTGTCGCTTTGTGTCTATAACACATCGAACGACAAATATTAAGTTCAATTAATCCCACCTAGATACTTATAATAGTTTATGATTTATTACTTTACATATTTAATTAGTCTATGATAAATTGATATATATACTGAATATTAAAGTCGATTGGTCAATTTCTTATATTTATATTTATATGAATGGTTTTGTTCAACTTCTAATTGAATTGAAAAAATCAAAAACAGTGTGCGTTTGTTACTTGAAAACTTCAAAAACCTATTTTGGTCAGCATAGAATTTGAAATTATCTACTTTGGATGGATTTAATTTGATTATTTCGTCTCCCAACTCCATAATTCGATTTAATTTATATTAATCAATTGTCATGATACGTCGTCATCCATGTGTGAATTTAAAATACATTATAAAAAAAAGTAAAATATGTTATTGGCAGTTAAATTAACGTACAATTTAAAAAGTTGACTGAATTAATTATCTTATCAATTGAAATGTATTTTTCGGATCAAAAAAATTGATACATATATATGTATTGAATTGATTGATTTAAATTTGAAATGCTTATTATTGGAGGAATTTGAACTTCATTAACACAATAATAGATAGTTGAAATTCAGAGTTGAATAATTTAAAATTATTTAAATTTATAATTATCCAAATTATATATTGTAGACAACTCATATACAAAAAAAATACACACACACATACATGAGGTGTTCACCTCCTAACAAATACCATACTCAAATACATAATATAGGTTGTATTCCTCAAAAGGAATTGTTATATCTTCGACTTGAAAAGTTTCGCCAACTCTGGAGATACATTCAATGCAGCTTGAAGAACAGGTAAAGATAAAGCTTTCCAAGCTGATTTGTTCCCAGCCAACTGCCCTTGTATCGGCCTGCAAGCACAAGAATCAAATGCCTAGCATTTTCAATTTTAATTCATTTCTTCATTATGAAAATTACTCTCGAGTACCTGAAACTCTTTATTTCAACTATTTATTGGTTAGGGAAAAAAGAAATTATATTTTGAACTTACCTTGGAGATGTGAAAACACAAAAATATTCCATTCCATGTTCACCAGCTAATTGAGTTGCCGCAAAGAACTTGGGCACCACAAGTGCATGATCTTTTTGCACACGAGCATCCAACACTTGGTTGCCATTAAGGCCCACGATTTGAATCCGACCACTGCCTTTCGTAACATAAATAATTTGATGTGATCCATCTGTACTGTAATACGGATCCAATACAGAATTGGGCTCGAGCCTCACCAGACTGGCACTAAGCCCTATTTTGTCAAGAAAAGGGAAATTCTTCGCAGTTAGTTCAGCGTGATTAACTCCAGACGTCGATCCATTAACACCAGAAGAGATTAAATCATCAAAATAAAAGACATAGTCTTTAGTTTCGCAATTGGATTGGCGGGGCATATTTATTTCTTCGCCAATCTTGACAAGCAATGCGTTAGTTTGACTGTTCGCAAGCTTTTTTGAATCCGATTCGTTCAAACAATATATTTTACTAATAAGTTCGGTGGAGAATCCCGCTAGAGCACCAAGGGATCCTGTCTGGAAAAAGTAGTCGAACTGGCCTGGATTGTAGGATTGGCTGCTCTCCCCTAAGAATATTATGGTAATATCAGAATCTCCACCATTAAACCACCAGGAAATAGCTCCCATCGACACTGGAATGACGCCTCCTTGGTTGATTATTAGGATTTTCTCTTGTGGGTCATTTGGGAATATAAGTCCAACTGTGCATGTACCTAAGTAATAAGCCGATTAGTTATAATTACACTTAGAAGGCAAAATAATAGCAAAGATTACCTTTTTATTTTTCTTTTTTTTTTCGATTTTTAAGAAGAGTATTTGAATTGGTTTAGCATGCAAAGGTATATTAGGAATTTGTACTTGTACTTTCCTTTAGAATGACAACTATTTATTAATGAGATTTTGATCTGATCGATGGTTAAGACTAAAGCTAACTTTTATTAATATGTACTTACTTTATTATAATTTATTATTTCATTATCATTCGTGATTTAAATATTATTTAGGGATATACTAAAGATTAGTTGATATTTTGAGATTAAATATAATTATCGCTATATTTATCAAGTGATTAACATACAATATTAAATAAAAAATTGTATAATTAATTAAGTTTGACTAAATTGAATTTGAATTTTTGGTCAATTATTTCTCCGTCGTATGTAAATCTTATTTACTGACTATTGGAAGAGTGGACCATCTTACGTACCTCGGCGTTAAAGTATATCATATGTGGTATACTTAAATATGTGTGTAGAATTAATTTAAAATTATCAAGACTCCCTTCTTAATAAGAATTTGAAAGATTTAATAATAAGATAATTTACATATGAAAATACTAAAATCTTATAAGTTCATTTAGTTAAAGATTAAAAAATAATACATTGTCATTTTTATCTTAATTCTTAAATTCTAACAAGTTATTTTAGTTTTAAGACGAATAATTAGGGCCGTCGGGCATTCATCACTCTCTTGCTTTGGCGTTGTGTGTTTAGGCTAACCCTCGCTGTTACGAGGTTGAGGAGCTATTTAGATCCTGGTCCGAGTTTAATTAAATTCCAGTGATTTCTTATAATTTGGTGGGCTCAGACTCAATAGATACGGAACTTCAAACACTGTCTATAAAGAAAAGCAAGTCTAAAGCACTAAGGTAGACCAGTTTACTCTAGACTATTTAAATGAAAATATAAGTTAATATTTTATAAAATATTTTAAAGTTTGGAAATTTTTTTAAAAAATAATCTTATAAAATTCAAAATAAAATATTAGAAGGTGTTAGATAAAATGGCCCAAAAACCCGAGGCCCACTCACACCAAGCCCACTACCTAGAGGCCCCTACCCGGTACCCGACCCGCTCCACCAAATCTGACCCGGTTTGACTATATATATACTCTCTCCCTATCAAACCCTAATCAACTCTCTCTCTCTCCTCACGCGGGTTCCGCCGCTTTCTCCTTCTTCTCTCTCAAACCGAAAATGACCGTCGTGTCTCTCTATCCTCTCCGGTTCCGGCGGTTTCCAAGAGCCAACCTAATGGCTCTCAAGAAACCGCCTAACGAACTAGATCCCCGGAGGTTCTGTTTGGGGTCCATCCAATGTGCCAACTCATGGGGGTAATCGGTATTTCCTCTCTATAATTGATAACTATTCTCGGAAAGTGTTTGTGTTTTTAATGAAACATAAATTAGAAGCTTTTGACAAGTTTGAAAAATGGAAAACTCTTGTTGAAAATCAAACCAGTAAGAAACTAAAATCTCTTAGGACTGATAATGGCTTAGAATTCTGTAATAGACAGTTTTTCGAAATGTGTGATAAGTATGGAATAAGAAGGCATAAGACTAACCCACACACCCCCCAGCAAAATGGGGTAGCTGAACGCATGAACCGTACCCTGCTTGAAAAGGTTAGGTGCCTACTGATTAGCTCTGGTTTGTCTAAAATATTTTGGGGAGAAGCTGTCTTAACTGCTGCACATTTAATAAATTTGTCTCCTTCTGTGCCATTGTCTGGAAAAGTTCCTAAACTTATGTGGAATGGTAAATTGCCTGATCTATCTTACTTACGTGTGTTTGGATGTTCTGCTTTTGTTCATCAGAATGTTGATAAACTTAAACCTAGATCCCTCAAATGCATTTTTATTGGTTATCCTGAAGGGGTGAAAGGGTATAGATTATGGGTAAGGAGTCAACCTGGTTTTAAAGTCTTAATTAGTAGAGACGTCACTTTCAACGAAAATGAAATGCCATGCTTAGAACAGACTAAACCCATAGAAAAAGAAATCACTTTCAACAAAGTTGATATAGAGGATAACCAAGAAGGGGAGGGATTAGAAAACAACCAAGAACAAAATTCAGAAAACCTTGAAAACTTAGGAGATATAAATCCTGTTAATAACCCTCTAGATAATTACCAACTTGCTAGAGATAGGGATAGAAGACAAACTAGGATACCCTCAAAACCTAAGGACTTCCATACCAGCCTTAATACTGAGTTAGGGGAACCTTCTAGTGTTGAAGAAGCCCTAAAATCCGAAAAATGGCTTATTGCTATGAAAGAAGAAATGAAATCTTTAATTGATAACAAAACGTGGGTTCTTGTTCCAAAACCAAAAGATGCCTCCATTGTAGACTGCAAATGGTTATTCAAGATAAAACAGGAAATTCCCATAAAATACAAGGCTAGACTAGTTGCTAAGGGATTTACACAAAAAGAAGGCATAGACTATAATGAAATTTTCTCACCTGTTGTGAAATATACTACAGTCCGTATTATACTTGCTCTTACTGCTTATTATGACTGGGAATTAAAACAAATGGATGTCAAAACTGCCTTCTTGTATGGAGACTTGGATGAAAATATTTACATGACACAACCTTTTGGTTTTTCTGATAAGTCTAAACCTGATCATGTGTGTTTGCTGAAAAAATCCTTATATGGTCTTAAACAATCCCCTCGTCAATGGAACAAAAAATTCGATGTATTCATGTTATCTCTAAATTTCTCTAGGAGTAACCATGATCATTGTCTCTATTTCCAAAATGTAAATGATGCCCCTATCTTCTTAGTTTTATATGTTGATGATATGTTAATTGCTAGCCCAAGTTTAGAACTCATTTATGTGTTACAAAAAGATTTATGCAATGCTTTTGAAATGAAAGACCTTGGTAATGCAAAACAGATTCTTGGCATAAACATTATCAGGGACAGAAAAACTTCCTCTATTCTTTTGAACCAGAAAACTTATCTCTTGTCCGTTCTTAAAAAGTTTGCTATGGAAAATTCTAAACCCACTGCTGTTCCTTTGGCTGCCCATTTTCAACTTAGTAAAAATCAATGCCCCCAATCTGAAAGTGAAATACAAAAAATGAGCAAGATCCCCTACTCTAATGTAATTGGCTCTATTATGTTCCTTATGGTATGTACTAGACCGGATGTTGCCTATGCCATTAGCTGTTTGAGTAGATACATGTCAAATCCTGGCACCCCTCATTGGGAAGCATTAAAATGGTTACTTAGATACTTGCGTGGATCTGAAAAGGTTGGTATTAAATTTTCTAAACATTTTGCTCATGCACACCTCATTGGTTATGTAGATTCAAATTATGCTAATGATAGGGACAGTCGTAAATCCACCACTTCCTACATGTTTACATTTTGCAATTCATGCATTAGTTGGAAATCCCAACTTCAACATATTGTTGCTTTATCAACGACAGAAGCTGAATACATTGCTATAGCAGAGGCTTTTAAAGAAGCATTATGGCTTAGTGGTCTTCTTAATGAAATTGGTTTCTTAAAGGAAAAACCTGTGATCTTCTCTGATAGTCAATCAGCAATTCAGCTATGTAAAAACCATGTTTTTCATGATAGAACGAAACACATAGATGTTAGGTATCATTTCATTCGTGACATTGTGGGAAAAAATGAGATAAGGTTAGAAAAGATCAGCTCAGACGAAAATCCTGCAGACATGGGTACTAAGTGCTTGCCTATAGAAAAATTCTGTAAGTGCTTAAAAATACTCTTGTTAAATCCTGACTGATACCTCTGTGTTTGTTTAGTGTTGTTTATATTGCAGGTACAACCATGGAGTATTTATTGACAATGATGAGAAAACCAGATCCATAAACCCCTGACCTATACCATTGGGTATTTGGTCCAAGGTGGGGTATGTTAAATAAAATGGCCCAAAAACCCGAGGCCCACTCACACCAAGCCCACTACCTGGAGGCCCCTACCCGGTACCCGACCCGCTCCACCAAATCTGACCCGGTTTGACTATATATATACTCTCTCCCTATCAAACCCTAATCAACTCTCTCTCTCTCCTCACGCGGGTTCCGCCGCTTTCTCCTTCTTCTCTCTCAAACCGAAAATGACCGTTGTGTCTCTCTATCCTCTCCGGTTCCGGCGGTTTCCAAGAGCCAACCTAATGGCTCTCAAGAAACCGCCTAACGAACTAGATCCCCGGAGGTTCTAGCCTATAAATGCGGAGGTTCCATTCCCCCCCCTCACTCGGCCGAAAAGAAATCTGTTTTCTTCTTGTACTCTTCGTGATATTCTCTGTGAGAGGTTTCCTTTGTGGTGAGTGGTAGTGTTCGATCTGTGTGATCGGGGTCTGTTGGGTGCCGTGAGTGGTGGTGCAACCATAGTGTTCGCCGTGTGTGTTGGGTGCGGTATTTTGTGATCGTGTCCCTTTTGAGATTGGATCTGGCTCTATCTCCTGAGCCACATTCAAACAGTACTGTCTTTTTGTTCGATTCTTTTGTTCTTACTGTAATATTCATTTCTGTAATATTTTTGGTGTATTCGGCCTATAATATTGAGGAGTTTCGTACTCCATCCCTATGTAATAGTTGATAGGATATTTTGGAAGGAAATACCACTGGAGGGTTTTCGCCCTACAGAAGGTTATAAGTTTCAAATTCTCTCTTACAATTTTAACAAGTTTCATCCATCTTTTTCATATTACCATTTTAACAGTACATAATATTTTGGCCCCACTTGCCAAATCAACGACTAATAACTATTTACAGAGCCGTAATTAATTATTACGATAAATAGTTATAACAAAAAATCATATTTTTGTCAAACACGGAGTTGTACAGGCATATAGAGAGCACGAACCTTGGACAACATAACCAATCTTGTAAGCGGCTGCATAGTGAGGCAGAGCAAAGGTGCGGGGACGCAAAACAAGCTTTCCAGCGGCGAGGCTGGCGTGGAGAATGGCCGGAGATTTGGCGGGCGTCCAAGCGTAGTATCCGCCTTCTTCGCCTTCATACACGGTGCTGTCCGCGACTTGGGGAGATAAATCCAACTCCATCAACTCTCTATGTATAAGTGGATGCCGGATGTGTATGTGGAAAAACCCTCTACTCACTGCCCCTATTTATAAATATAATACAACAATTTATCCTTTTTTTTTTTAATCTAAAAGAAAAGGAAAAACTATTGAAGAAAGAGAGTACGTAGAGTTGCCAAACCCATCAAATTATCTTTATTTATTGGAGGCTATACGTACTCGAATAGTTTAATTTGTGTGGGCGTGTATAATTAATTTAAAATTTTAAAAATATATCCTTTATATTAAATAATATTAATAATTATTGAAAGAAGCACCGAATGTAGAGAGGAGACAGACAAGTAAAGAAGTTGTATAAAATCATAAATTCGATATATATTTTTTATCTCTAAAGTACGTGACCTACACTGTCCTAAAGTCTATATAAAAAGTAACGATATTTGCCGGTAACATTGAATATGATATTTAGGATGTGAAAGGCTTTTATGATTTAGCCCCTCTAAAATATATTTATTAGAATCATTCTCTAAAAACAATTTGAATTATGGTAACTCTTTTATTGATTAGTATAAAAACTTGAAACTCTATAAACTCACAACCCTCGCATTATTAATTATCTCAAGATTTACATATTTTTAATGATTTATGTTATATATATATATATATACGAATATTTATACATATTTGCAGACAGTGAGCTTCTAAACATTTCTATATTATATAATCTATAATAACATGACAAATATTAATATTATTTTTTAAATAATTTTTTTAATAAAAATTAAAAATAACTAGAAAAAGGGGCAAGTGGGCAAGAGTATTTTTGCCCCATCAACACTAAATACAACTCAGATATATTTGAAAGGTGCAAATTAATTTAACTCTAATTTTTTTTTAAAAAGAATGAGATATATTTTTAGTAAGGGCGATGAACTATTATTAATTGAAATAAATTGATTACAATCATTACTGTCAGATGACAAAATCATACTCCGACCAATAATATCAAATAAACTAAATGTAACCAATACCTACTATTACAGTAAAATCAACACCTCTTATTCAGTAGAAACAACATCCTATGCATAAAGTGGAGTTCGAACTCACGGCCTCTAAGATTATGGGACTTTAACTTCGTCAATTGAGTTAGTCTTGATTGACACATCATATTATATATATATATATATATATACATACATACAGTACTGTTAAGTGTGAGAAGCATAGAGCTTTTGTATTTGGAAAAACTGAGACTTCTAATTGAATTAAAATAATAATAAGAAAACAATGTTAATTAAGAGGGCTAACAAAAGAAAATCAAGTAAACATGATTTAAGAAGTGACATTTATGTCTTATGAAGAAAAAAATTAAGGTACGATATTACCCCTGGAGAAGCTCGTAATTACCAAAGTCTGTAACTAAAGTCTTCTAGTTGTATTTTGCAACTGAAAAAAGTGACTCCAAACCTTTTAATTGAATTTACACTAACTTGTCTCTTTTCTAATACAAATATAGTAGACACATTTCTTTAAAGGAGGATCAAAGCAGATTCCTAATATATCTTGAGATTCGAATCTTATCATCTATCTTTTTCGCACACATATTTGTTACATATATTCCTAGTGAACAACGATATTTGTGTAAGGGCACGTGTGGAATATGTGATGTTAAATTTTGAATTATTTTTAGACAATACATAGATGGAGATTGGAGAGAGAGAATGAGATGGTGAGAGCGCGAGGGTTTGGAGCCAGCTGGGAATGACAACAAGCAAAGATAGAAATTAGGGCGAGTTTTATTAAATTACATATTTATTTGTAAATTTTTTTAGAAAAACGCAACTTTGATATGATATGCAGTAGTAGTACCTCACTGAATCTTTCAGTGGTAAAAATGATAGTTGTATGATTTCTTTTAGGATTAAACGCAATTTTGATCCTCTAATTATATTTATATCTCATTTTAGTCCTTTCATTTTTAGGGTTTCAAAATGATTCTCTATCTTCTTTAATTGCTCAATTTTGGTCCTTCGTTCGCCGAAATTTCTCTAAACTTATTGAAAAATTCCACCTGGATCTGACATGGCATTTTAAATTGAGGAAATTAATATTATTGGCTATTTGGTGCTGACTTGAAAATATATTCAATTTTTCTTTAAAAAAAATTTCAAGATGGCATTAGTGGCCATGTGGCATTAAATTACATTATTATACACATTAGATTTATTATAAATATATTAATTAAATATCGAATACAAAAAACTGTATACGAAAGTTTTAAAATTAGAGTAGTTAATATAAATAATATTTCATCATTATATATTTTAAAAATAAAAATATTTTTTAAATATTTTTAGATATAAAAAATTAAAATATTTGTATTTATTTAAAAAAAATAACTCACTTTTTTCTCTTTTTAGTTTTTTTGTGTGTATATATACATAATCACATATATATATTTTTCAAAAAAATTATATATATATATAGGCATCCACGGTCGCCGTCGCTAATGAGGCGCGGTTGGCCGTGGCTGCCCAATTTGTAATGTATGTTTATATATAATATAATTGTGTATATAATGTATTTATATATATAGTTTTGGACATATAAAAAAAAAATTCCCCAATATAATATGACAATTAATGCCATGTCATATTTTTTCTAATTAAAGTTATGTAATTGCCATATCATGTATAATTAATCAATAATGTTAATTCTCTTAATTTAAACGCCACGTCAGATCCAGGTGGCATTTTCCTACAAATTTAGAAAAATTTTGATGAACAGAGGACTAAAGTTAAGCAATTAAAAAAAGTTAGAAGCCTGTTTTAAAACTTTAAAAAATTAAAGGACTAAAATGAAAAATTTGTATAATTAAAGGACCAAAATTGTCTTTAATCAATTTCTTTTAAGTACATACTTAAATTAAATGTACATAGAACATGAATGACGAAATATAAAATGCAATATAATTCTTTTTTATGATAAAAGATCTGAACTGTCCATTATCATAGTACGGTACACATGTGCCGTTATTATAGAGGCTGTTGCTACCTCGGAAGGAAAAACGAAAAAGAGAATACACTACAGAAGCTGTTGTAATTATACGATAAAAATTGGCGTCGGCCTCAGCTGACATACATAAAAACATGCCGACATTATTTGGATTCAGATGATGTAATGTGCATTCCATTATTGAGATAGCAACCGCTATTTTTGAATCCTAATGGGTTGCATGTAATTTTTGACTTCTCAGAAGGCTTTATTTATTTAAATTAACTTGCTGGAATTCCTAAAAATTGGTAAATTTATAATTACAATTACCCCCATTTTCACATTTCTAAAACCCTGAGAAGTGTATAAGTAGAAAGATATCCTTTAATGTTTTAATAAAAAGTATTCTTAGAAATATATAAAAACACGTATGAAATACTGAGAAGAAATGATTGCACTCAAACTATTTCTGTAAATTCAAAATAGGAAAGCTCTAAATCCAATTGATGGCTTCAGATGAACTACAAACCAGCAAATAATGAAACCACATTGTCACACAAAAGAGCAAGAAAAACTCAATATTCCCTCACTGGACATTCAACTAAACCACATTAACCTTCCATGCTGTTGATTCTCTTAGCAGAAGCCTTATATCCCAAATTCCATCTAAGAGAGAACATATTCAAGTAGAAAACCAAAATCAAACACATCAACTGCCAAAATGAACAACAAACAGAATCGGTGGCGAAACCATCAAACATGGAACCACATTGTGCATGAAAGAGCAACACAACTGCTTAATCTCTACCCCATTAACCCCCCATGCCATTCATTCTCTCGATCACCGTTATAACTCCCTGCGTCCCAAACTTCCCGTCCCCATTCGCCACCATCCCAGAAAACAACTGCTTAGACAATGCAGCTCCAGGCAACACCAGTACCTCCTCCTCCAAATCCACCCCCATTCCCAAATCCTTCACCATATACTCCGCAAAACCCCCAGGCCTATAATCCCTACCAATCATCCTCTTCCCAAACAATTCCATCACCATGGACCCAGCCGCCCCTCCTCTCACCGCCTCCAAGAACTTATCCTTATCTAATCCCGCCTTCTCCCCAAACACCAATCCTTCACTCAATCCCACCAAACTCCCCCCTACAACAATCTGATTAGCTATTTTACAACTCTGTCCCTTTCCAGCACTCCCCATATAATTCACTTTCCCTAATATATCAAACAAGGGCTTCAACCACTGCACCACCTCAGCATCCCCACCCGCGAAAATTGCCAATTTACCATCTCTAGCCCCTAAATCGCCCCCGGATACGGGTGCGTCGATGGAATAACAGCTTTTCTCAAGGGCAGAATCGTAAATTTGCCTGGCTAGTGCCGGGTGGCTACTGGTATGGTCGATGATGACGGTTTTGGGACTGAGGGACGGAAGAAGTGTGTCGAGAACGAGGGCTCGGACATCCGAGGGGTGGCCAATCATGGTGAAAATGACATCGCTGGTGGCAGCGAGTTCCGCCGGAGAGGAGGCGAGAGTGGCGCCAGTGGAGAGGAGGGAGGTGGCTTTAGATGGGGTGCGGGCGTAGATGGAAAGGGAGTAGCCGGCGGAGATGAGGCGGGAGGCCATGGCGCCACCCATGACGCCGATGCCTATCCATCCTATGCGGGTATGGGTAGGGGCTATGGGCGCTGGGTAATGCCCACCCATTTCTTACTGCTGATGCTCTGAACCAGAAGCAGCTTAGATCGGCTTCTTAGGTCTACTTAGGGAGAGTACACAAGTACTTTTCCATGTCCCTTTTAGTTTTTTACTACAAAAATGAAAATTAAATAAAATGATATCATTAACTACTTATAATATTTTTATAAATAATTGATAAATTATTTATAAAATAATTAAGTCATTGAGATTTTATACAATTACATATAAATTCTCTATAATTTAAAAGTTTACATAATATTTATTTCCGTCTAACAAATAAGAACAAAAATCACACAAATATTTTGTAATTAAACTTAACGCGAATAAGTTGCTATGTTATTTGAATTCTGAGAGGTCTTTATTTAATAAAATTAAGGCTAAATTATAGCTACCTCATTTTAAGTTTGGCATAATAATGAATACCTCTTCATTGGTTAAAAAATAAAAAATATCGCCCTCAAATAAAAAATAATTATATATCACTAAATGGTGAAATTAAGTTTACTATTTTACTCTTATTGAAATATTTAAAAATATTTAAAGAATTTGAGGATGGATAAAATAAATAATCAATAGAAAATATTAATCCATAAAATTATCTATGAAAATTATTAAAAAATATATAAAATTTTAATTTATAATTCAAAATAGCATTTTGATCAGCTCACCACAAAAATTGAATGAAATCTTAATAAAAGCTAACAAAATAAACTCATTCGTTACACGGACTTTAACATCAAAAGTCTATTTGTAATTTTTCAAACACTACAAACGTATTTATAATTATTCTAAGTCTTACGCGGAGGTAATTATAATTCACCCTAAAATTAACTTAATGTGTCCTACTTGCAATTTTAAATGGGAAATTCATCGACACTCCCAAGTTTATTCTAATTATAAATACATTCCGAGTAGATTATAAATTACAATTCACCCCATTTGTCGTTTCTAAAACCTTACAACACCTGTATGAGAAGTGTGCAAGTATAAAAATATCAAGAATCTTTACAGCACAAAAAATTAAGAATTAGCACCCGACATAAATCATCGTATAATAGTTCACCCAAACAAATCCTGACTCTTATTTCCATTATCTCTAATCAGTTCGCTCTCATCAGTGATTGAAACGCCTTCCCATATGGAAAAGAAACACAGCATGGTAGCAGAGATAGGGGAGATCCGACAAGTCCTTTGCACAAGATATCAATCTACATCAGAGCGCACCGAGTGGAATGCACCTTATTTCCATATTCAAGAATGTGAAGAATGATTCACTTATTGCACCTAAAAGTATTTCTGTAAATTCCAAATTGGACATGCAACACTATAACCCACAACAACAACAAGCTATAAGTCCAATTGAGGGCTTCGGATAAACTTGACTAAACTCAATATGGAACAAATTGCCACATAAAAGAGCAAGGAAAGCTCAACATTCCATCACCGGACATTGAAACAACACCAAAACCAAAACCACATTAACCTTCCATTCTATCTATATCTTAGACAACATATTCAAGTAGACCATCAAAATTATACCAAATTCAAACACCAACACCAGTTTTTGTTGCATCTAGTACATTATAAGACCTACATATAGTCACCCCCCTTCACAAAGTGAAAACATTTTAAGTGCAATCCTCGATCCACAAATGCTGCTTAAAGCCAACAGAATAAGAGAATTAGAATTCTTTTTCACCAAAAAGGTTAGCCGTGATTTGAGACGGAAAGCTTTTGGCAATCTAACAAGTCCTCACAAGAAATAATCCCAAATGAATAAAACCCCCACCAGAACAAGATGACAAGAAAATGACCTACCATATGGCAGTGGGAGTGTTCTCAAAATTTGGAAAGAGGACATGCAAGATCATCATGGACAACAAAAACAAGATACAAATTTCAAATCATAGCTTCACCATGTACCTACATACACTAGGAACCAGCAACAAACACAAACATGGAACCACAATGCAGAATCAAAGAACAAGACAATTACTATTTCATAATCAAGATGACAAGAAATGATTCACTAGAATATACAGGAAGTGTCTCATTAACTTTGGGGAAGCCGGTATGCGTGAGCATCACGAATAACCAAAATGAGCAACAAACAGAATCAGTGGCTTCACCATGTAACCATAGACTAGAAACGAGCAAGCAAACTCAAACACAACCACATCGTACATGAAAGAGCAAGACAACTGCTTAACCTCTACCCTATTCACCCCCCCATTCCATTCATTCTCTCAATCACCGTTATAACACCCTGCGCCCCAGACTTCCCGTCCCCATTCGCCACCATTGCAGAAAACAACTGCTTAGACAGTGCAGCTCCTGGAAACACCACTACCTCCTCCTCCCCTTCTTCCAAATCTACTCCTATCCCCAAATCCTTCACCATATACTCCGCAAAACCTCCAGGCCTAAAATCCCTACTAATCATCCTCTTCCCAAACAATTCCATAACCATGGACCCAGCCGCACCCCCTCTCACCGCCTCCAAGAACTTATCCTTATCTAATCCCGCCTTCTCCGCAAACACCAATCCTTCACTCAATCCCAAAAAACTCCCCACTAGTGCCATCTGATTAGCTATCTTACAACTTTGTCCCTTGCCAGCATTCCCCATATAATTCACTTTCCCCAATATATCAAACAAGGGCTTTAACCACTGCACCACCTCAGCATCCCCAGCCGCGAAAATTGCCAATTTACCATCTCTAGCCCCTATATCTCCCCCAGATACGGGGGCATCGACGGAATAACAGTGTTTCTCAAGGGCGGAAGCGTAAACTTGCCTGGCTAGTGCCGGGTGGCTAGTGGTATGGTCGATGATGACGGTGTTGGGACTGAAGGACGGAAGAAGTGTGTCGAGGACGAGGGTTCGGACGTCAGAAGGATGGCCGATCATGGTGAAAACGACGTCGCTGGTGGCAGCGAGTTCCGCCGGGGAGGAGGCGAGAGTGGCGCCGATGGAGACTAGGGAGGTGGCTTTAGATGGGGTGCGGGCATAGATGGAAAGGGAGTAGCCGGCGGAGATGAAGCGGGAGGCCATGGCGCCACCCATGACGCCGATGCCTATCCATCCTATGCGGGTACGGGTCGGGGCTATGGGCGCTGGGTAATGACCACCCATTTCGGACTGGTACTCTGAACCGAAGCAGCTTAAGACCAGCTTCTAGGGAGAGTAAACTAGTACTTTAGTTTTTTATTATAAAAAAGAAATAATATATATTTTTCATTAAATATCAAAATTAAATAATTTTTAACTGCTTATAATATTTTTATAAATAATTTCGTACGTAATCTCTATTTATATTTTAATTCTAAATTCTACTTCCCACTACTTATTGCAAAAATTCTCCACTTGTATTGTTATTTTAAATTTATAAATATTTCTCTAAAAGTGCAAATTCTTATAAGAAATCCCTTAAGAGGTTCACAAGCTATTTCCTGCCTCCAATATTCAACAAATCAATCTTAATAAATTTAATTTGAGTAAATCTATCTAACCATTTTTCTAATTTAGAGGAACTTCAATACTTACCACACAAAAGAAAATCACAAGAACGTAACTATTATACAAATTGGCACCTTCTATTTCAAATCATATTGCATCTTACTATTTTATTTAGTATATATATAAGACACATTGTACAATCATTTTAAAGACAAATAAATAACATAATATAACATGTATATCAAATGAAAAAGTAGAAGATATAATAGAATTTGGAATCGAAAATCCAATTTATACATATAGTCCCCATGGGGCAACCAAGGAGAATATGCATTGGCATGATAAGCGGAGGAGGGTACTCAAGCATTTGCTTGCTTGACGCAAACTTTTACCAGAAAGGAACCCAATCTGCATGCTAATAAGGTCCAACATGCAATATTCATGATCAGGAACGGAGTCCCACTCCCCCATCAAAGTCAACCACATATTAAATAAGAAGAGGCTCCCCGATAAGGGGTATAATGCCAACAATCATGGTGGATGCTACTCAGAACACCTGCCTCACCGACTCCACCAAAGTTATTGATAGCTATCTCCCCTTTCCTTATTCTCAACTCTTACTGCCTCTTGCTTTATTCTTGATTGTTTACTTCTTTTCTTCCAAATCCCATTCTGTTTACCTGATCGACTTCTCTTGCTATCTACCGCCGGCCCATCTTCGCGTCTCGACTGCCAAGTTTATCGAACATTTTGAAATATGTGGTATTCATGAGAGGGAGGCCATCGATTTCCAGGCTAAAGTGGGTGAAAGGTCGGGTATCGGGTCCGAGGCTTGCCTCCCTCTTTCGGTGCATCAAATTCCACCTGATAAATCTCTCAGCCGGACCCGAGAAGAAACAGAAACCATTCTTTTTGCAGTGGTAGAAGATCTCCTCAGTAAACATAACGTAAATCCCAAGAACATTGATATACTCGTAACCAACTGCAGCATATTCTGCCCCACACCGTCCATTGCAGCTATGATCATAAACAAGTTTGGACTCAGAAGCAATGTCAAGAGTGTGAGCCTAAGTGGAATGGGGTGCAGTGCTGGGCTAGTGGCCGTTGGTTTAGCCAAAGACTTGCTGAGAGTCCATCGGAACTCATTGGCTCTGGTTCTCAGCATGGAAGCAGTAACTCCGAGTGGTTATAGGGGTCGAAACAAGTCCATGCTTTTAGCCAACGCATTGTTCCGAATGGGAGGGGTCGCTGTGTTACTGTCGAACAAGAAGCAGGACAAACTGAAAGCGAAATACAGACTACGATATCTCTTCAGAACACACATGGGTTCGGATGATCAATCTTACCAGTCTGTTTTCGAACAAAGTGATGATGCTGGGGAAGTTGGAGTTTCACTGTCAAGATCCCTTATACATGTCGCAGGACATGCCCTGAAAAAAAATATAACAGAGTTAGGCCCGTATGTTTTACCAATTTCTGAGCAGCTCCTCTATGGACGGTCAATCATTCGTAGCAAGATTTGCAGTTCAACAATAAAGAAGGAAATATACATACCGAACTTCAAGAAGGCGTTAGAGCATTTCTGCATACATGCGGGTGGAAGAGCAGTCATTGATGCTGTGGAGGAGAGGCTGAGACTGAATAAAGAAGATGTCGAAGCATCCAGGATGACTCTTCATAGATTTGGGAATACTTCTTCCTCTTCTGTCTGGTATGAATTAAGCTATCTGGAGGCAAAAGGCAGGATCAAGAAACGCGATAGGGTGTGGCAAATTGCATTTGGCAGTGGCTTCAAATGCAATAGTGCAGTTTGGGAATGCATTTCAGAACTTGATTCTAGTACAAGAAACGCATGGTCAGATGATATACATTTGTACCCTGTTATGGTACCAGATGTTGCTGATCACTAATGTTACTGTAGATAACTGTCATTACATATTTCTCATGCAACATTTAATTTTCTATAGATGCTATATCTACTTGGTCATTACTTCTGGAGTGCAGTGGAAGACCATGATATACACTGGCTTCAAATTTCCAAGATATGTTTACAGGAAGTATGCCACTAGCAGATAATTTTTTTTCCAGCACTGGAAAGAAATGGGATCATAGGTCATCCACAAAATAAAATATTGTCCCTCATTAAAATATGGGGTCTTGAAGAATGTGAGGGAGAGATGTTGAATACCTGATGCTCTGAAAGCTCATGTTCATTTCTTTCTCCCCTCACGTGATTTATTTGACTTCAACACTGCATGATGCTTAGACAATAACTCTGCAGTAGAATGGTCTCCAAACAAGTGGGAGTTCTTGAAGATCAAATTCCTTGTAGATGAATCAACATGATAGCCTTGACCAGGCATCCACTGTAGCAAATGAAGAAACAGTTCTTTCTTTTCAGGTTGCTCAACGTAACGAGAAACAGCCATGTGAAAGATGTCCTGAAAGAGAGAACGTAACAAATGGCTGAAATTTGAATCTACAGAAAAGCGAAAAGGTGATCTAAGATTTCAAATTCTTCCGTGTTTCAGAACTAACATATTGTTCCATGGAGCTAAGGTCCAAATATGGAAGAAACAAGTGTTTCCAAACAGACAACACCTAGACAAGACAGCTGCTGTTTCTAACTCCAAATCCAGAATGTGGTTGAAGTATGATATTTGCAAAGATCAACAATATAAACCATACATACTATCAGAATCAAAACCCAAACATAATAAAGGCTTCATGAGAATATTTAACGCATAATCATGTGAGCGGGTGGAGGCAAAGACACACGTAACAGACCCTGAAGCATGTGGATTACATTTAGTACTGAAAACAATATATGCTGATGGAATCTCAAAACTTAAACGATTACCAGATCAATCTTGTAGCCAGAACTGTGGATAGACTTGAGCACATCATTTACTAGGTTTATATTGCCCTTTCGCATAAAGGAGGTAGCAAACTTCTTAATAGCAGTCTGAGAGATCAAATGTGCATTGTCCTGAAGAAGTCGAGTGGTTAGAAATATATATACATATATATCGAACAACCACCAATAATCCAGTGAAGCTTGTCATATAATTCGTACCTTGACCACTACGTATGCATCTTTAAGAAGCCCACCTGCAAGTAAAATATGTAAAATCTTCTCGTGAAGGGCCTTGTTAATTGTCCTCTTGCTATATCTCAACATACTGTACACTGAAAATGCTTCTGAATGGGAACCAGTTTTGCCAAGATGATTAATCAAAGAGACAGCGAGACCCTGCATAAGGGAAACCTGTAAGAAACTGTCGGGCCAGATTCACTGAGTTTGTACTTGATTTAACATGTACGCATCCAGTAACCACATTTGAGTAACTTTCAGCTTCCAATCACATACTGTTTTGCCATGAGCAGTATTATAGATAATTACAGTCATCCAAAGGGCTAACAACCTCAACCTAGAGGGCAAGAAGAATTCACGGAAACATAACAGGAAAAAAGATGACAAGAAAAGTTGATGTTGGAAAGATTCATATGACCACAAACTGAACCAAAAAAGTCAATGTT
This sequence comes from Sesamum indicum, assembly GCF_026168435.1. Taxonomy (NCBI): domain Eukaryota; kingdom Viridiplantae; phylum Streptophyta; class Magnoliopsida; order Lamiales; family Pedaliaceae; genus Sesamum; species Sesamum indicum. Next base: position 28,010,260 of record NC_142664.1, read on the forward strand.
GAGCATTTAGAAGATCCACCTAAGATTGCAGTTGCTAAAGATCATGCCCCCAGATAATTCATCTCCTAATATGACCACTTGAATAATTGCATTCTCGACTCTTAGTTTACCATGGCTAGACTTGAATCATGATTTCTCTCAACCAAACAGAACAGAGGAATGAAATTCTATTTAGCTTCAGTGTCAAGTTGAAAGGATAAAGAGCATGTAGTTGCACGAATTATTGGAGAAAACTTGTTGCATACAATTTCAATTCCTAAATACATAACAAGTATTTGAACTTTTTCCCAGTCCATAAAGTAAATGACGACAACCATCTAACACCTTAGCTTCTTTTACTGTTAAATATATTTTATAGAAAATCACGAGGAAGTTCTGAAAACCTATGAAGCCAAGTATCAGGTTTAGGAAAGTGTGCATCTTCATGCATAAACTTGTACATTCCAACTATTTACCTCCTCAGGCTGGTGACCTTTCCTGTGCATGTCCGCCATTGTCTGATAGGCAAGTAAATACAACTGCTCCTTGCAGAAATATTTTATTAAGATATGAAAGGTATTCCAATCAGGACTAATTGCCGACTCATCCATTTTCTTCATCAGCTTCATCACATTCTCCATTTCTCCTGATCTACAATAGGCACCAAGCATCGAGTTCAAAATGACCACATCATACTTGTCATACTTGATCTCAAATTCACAAGCCAACTGCTTTGCTTCTTCAATGAGCCCACCACGGCAGAGGGCTGAAATCATAATACTGTAGGAGTAACCATCTACACATGTTTTCAGCAAAGAATGTAATTAGAACGACAAGTAACTTTAAGACTGAGGTTCAGATATAAAAAATTAAGTAAAGAAATGCACACCAAGTGGGATGCTCCACAAATTCAAAATAAAAGAAATACAAGATACTAACGAAGAATACAAATCTTGATTAGATCAATTGGGTGGAACTGAGCTCATTTCCAGACATACATTGTTGCACAGAGTTTTGAATACATCCTAGCCCAGTGCTCAATATCAGAATTTCAGTATTGCCAAATAGAATTTTCAAGCCTCAAACTAGTGTGATAGCAACCTTCAAGTTTGCACCCCACTACATTGTCCCAAACATACATTGTTGCACACAATTTTGAATACATCCTAGGCCACTGCTCACTATCAGAAATTCAGTATTGCCAAATTGAATTTTCAAGCATCAAACTACTGTAATAGCAACCTTCAAGTTTTCACCCCACTACTAGGGTTAATGTCACTGCGCAAGACATCATATATCAATAATCATGATGCATATAATGCATGCAACCCAAAACCCATATGAAACAAAGGTCCAACCAAAAGTAAAATCCAAAGTAATACCTTGCTCAGATTGCTACTAAATTTCTATGAGTAAACAACATGCAAGCACTGTGCGGTTAGATCCCAGTAGAACACTTGATTTTCCAACTAGACGTACCATTTTTCACTTCTTTTTGCCTCATTTCGTCAAAAACTGATTTGGCTTCCATAAGTTTCCCCGACTTTACAAGGCCATCCATCAGTAAACAGTATGGCATCTGCAGGAAACAAGGATTTGATAAGCCGTGAAGAGCTGCAGAAATACTTGCACGTTGACTGGAGAGCCATAAATAAACCTTTATTATACAAAAATATTAAAATGTTAGCTAGAAATAAACAATCGCACTGCATGAACAAAATGCGTAACATCATGACATAGGTTGGAATAAGCACAACCTTCTAGACCTTTTCTCCCTCCCAAATGCTAATAAATGGCTCATATCTTTCCCCTAATTTGATTAAATTGAAAGACGAGAATATCACAAAGAAACAAAGGCCCTGTATTTCTATTTAAAACTTTTCCAGTGTTGCAATTCAGTTGTCTCCTTTTGAGTCAGGGTAGAACTGCATCTCCACTTTCTAGTGGAAAACTTTGCGACATGGTGTGTAACATCTTCAATTTTAAACTAGCATGACAGGAAAAATTTTACTTTCCCTGAAAAACATCTCTTGCAACCGGCCTCATCATTCCTTCGACATCCACCGCTCGCAAAAGTATGCAAAGAACACAGCACTGTGAGCCACGACGACATCTCATACCGCCAACTAGGTCCCATGTCCAGCAATAAATAACAAGAACATAGGCATTCGACTGCAGGGGATTGAGGCAGATTCATTTCTTTTTCCCATGCAAATGCCCGGGAGTAGGTTTATAGCCTAGTTGTGATTTATGAGTTTGCTTCACAGGTTTAGGTGAAAGGTAGAAGTCGATTTGCCTCTTTGTCTTTTCTGATACTTCCTAGTAATATGAAGTTTTATATTTCTTTTATATAATTTTTGGCTGTTCAGTTCTATTTGTTTATATTTGAGAAGTGGATTACTTCCAGTAGTAAGATGTCTTTGGTGGGGACAACAATCAACATTAGAGGCCAGGTTTCTGAAAGAATTAGGGGAGAGAGGATGAAGTAGATGAATTGGTTTTAACATGAAAATATGAAAGCACCAAAGCATAATTCTAATTAGAAAGAAAGTGTCAAGCAACGGTGCATCCATTTACCATGGAGGGAGCAATAAGCATAGGGAGATCAAACAAACTCTCTAGGCTTAGCTAAGAGTCCCAACTCACTCATTGTGCAATTTCCTTACATTTAGTTTTCCTCTTCCAGAAATGTATCCCCCCCCCCCCCCGCGCAAGGAGCATATTTCCTTTTTGCAAGGATTTGAAGCATGTGGCACTACACGAAAGTAATGGAGAATTTATTTATTTTCCATTATTTGTACATACTCCCTGTAAATGCATTTGATCCCTATGTCTTGCACTTTAATGTCCAGCTGGCAACAAATTATGTTAAACTATATGATTTTATGCCAGATTGTTGTATTAATTTTTTATAATCTTGGTAGCATGAAGTACTATTATCTTTAGTATAAGTAGAACATGTTTGACAACTAATTGCTTGATATATCATTCAGAAAAGGAGTCCAATTGATTGATTAACAATAACATCTGCACATTCAATTCTGACTGAAGGTAGTGTACAAGTAATATGAAGTTTTAAACACTAGGCAACTGGACATTTCGTGTCAAATCAAAATAATTATGGTTGCAGCTTTCAGTTAATTAAGTATGGGCCCAGATATGACTTTGACAAGTCTTCATCTTGCATTGATATCAACAATCAGGTTCATTTTGGTTTGACGTTAATAATCAAATTCCATTTAGCTATTTAACATTGTTTATCTTTGAAACCATATCAGAAAGAAGCAAAATCATCATATACTAAATAAGCATTAAAGAAAGCAAAATAACAGAAACAAATCTAAGACCACACGGAAATAAATTAATAAATAAATAAATCTGCAGGATATATATAGATGAGGTGGCAGCAGCGGGATACATAAAGATGCAATCATCATTTTGAATTGTAGCAGAAACACAAAGTACATGTATGGTCACCTCATCTTCAGCATAGCCCAGATCTTGCAGTTCATCCATCAGTTCTCTTGATTTCTCAAACAAGCCGCCTTTAACAAATACTTTCAGCAGAGTTGTTAGTATAACCTGCAAGAAAATTATATAGAACCACTTGTGACTGAATTGCTAAACTAGTAGGTGACTAGAACTTAGTTCCCCACATTGACATGATGTGCATGAGTGCAATGGATATATAAGTTAACACTAAGTAGATGCATTGTCACTCTTACTAAAATTTTATCCTAAAATTAATAAGTACAAAAATTAAAGAAAAGAAGAGGTCCTAATAATACTAACACCTGCACTTGCAAATCGGTGTTACACAAACAGTGACATACTAAATCAGAAAGCTGACTAACTCAGCTATGACAGATAAAAATGACAAAAATATTAACAACATTCTCTCCAACTATGTGAGTGAAGTTACAGCAGTCATAATACAATGCCACAGAATGATAGCTTCCTTAAACAGCCCAAGCCTCAGTTTCAGTATGAAAAAGCTAGCCACAGATCACAAATAGTTAAAAACCTAAAGAAAGAAGGGATTTCGAAATCCAGGTAAATGGAATCTTATTCCTCTTATTCAGATTGTGACTCTTTCAGGATCAATCAACATTAAACAATGAAGAAGTGCGAGAGGATAAATAACCTGCTCCAGTGAATTGCAAAGACAAATACTAAAGGCAGAGTTTTGCTACTTAAGTGACACTATAATCAGAGTCAAAGGCATATTTGATCCTTGGATATTAGTAATGAAGAAAAGGAAAAACATTTCCACTTCAAATAGTATTATGTTTTTCATTGCTGATTAATACCTTTCCTTTTTCCCTTCCATTTCTCACTTAAAACCCATGGTCCAAACATTGCATAAAAATGTTTTATGGCGTTTCTCCATGAGTTTCTCTATGAAAATGAAATTTAAATCAGCCACACATGTAAAATTATGATGTAGTAATGAATTAATAGTAGCATTAAGCAATGTTCAGTAAATTGAAGTGGACAAGATTGCGTTTCTTGGTAAAAGAACTTGGAAATGCACCTTGTTCAAAACTAGTCCTGCACATCTCATTTCTTGAATCAACTCGTCAGCCTTTTTATAGTTTCCATCAACTGCATATGCATTTAGCAAAGAGCTGTAGTGGAAGACATTGGGAGAATGACCTTCACTCCTCATCTCGTTGAAGTACTTCTCTGCTTCTTCACATTGATTGTTTGAAGCACAAACTGATATAAGTGTTCCATACACTACGATGTCCATTTGCAAGCCCCTATATTTAATTTCTCGCACCAGTTCCATTGCCTTAACATATCCACCCTTTACTTTGGCGCAGCCCACAAGTAACTAAGATGCAAAAAGCCACAACTGTAAGGACACAGGAAACTGACAGATAGCGTAAAGATCAAAAGGAAGAAGAACTCAGCACTGGGGCTGACTACTAGGAAGAGAAGGCAGGTTTGTGGTGCCACACCCACCACCTGCTCGTTTGCAAGCACATATATATAGATAGATATATTATAAGTGTGTTTTTGTGTGTGAATGTTATGTGTTTATATCCATGGACAAAAACAAAACATATAATGATGTTTATCACATTGGATTTTTCTTTCTACATATGTTGTATAGTCAGAGATAGTACTCGACCAAACAATCAAACTAATGAACCAAAAATCTTAACAAAGACAAGATTAAACAAAAGTCATTTTAAGGTGAGAATTATCAATAAACAATAATATAGACTTTCATGGATATTTTCCATATTTCACAAACATCAAAAGTTTTAATTCGTTTCCATCTGAGATACTTGACAATTGAGATTTGTACTAGATTATTTGGAACTTAATCTACGCGAATAACAAATTTTAAGTTTAGTACTTTTAAGTTCATTATCCGTAACCTTATGTAGTTGCTTGACTGATGACTTACTTGTTGGTATTGTTATTGTTAATTTTGTTATAGAATATTCTTTTAGCCATTTATTTGTTGCTGTTTTACATTCCTAGAATATCAAATAATCCACTAACACCTTCGTTTTTCTTTTCCTGTTTACTTTATTTCAACTTTTATTACTTCTGCTGTTATTGGAATATATGGTCATGCTTGAGTTACAAAATTTTTGTACTGCTCTATATATACATTAGAACAACAGTACAACACATTACAAGCCCCCCCCCCCAACAAAAAGAACATCTACCCGGATTCTGAAATTTAATCCCATAAAATCCCACAGCTTTTTTGCGACAGGCATCATTTTTTTCACAAATTCAAAGAGACTCCAAAACTTCAAATCAAATGCATATTAAGAAGAAAATGTGAACAAAAGTTGTGTTTGGGTTGCATACGATGATTCAATCCAGAAAATCTTCTCACTGGTTTGCAACAGATCATGGAGAGAGTTATAGTAGCATACCGTGCTATACGTTACAATATCAGGTACTAAACCAGCTTGCTTCATTTGATTAAATAACTTCAGGCTGCTGTGAAACTTGCCACTCTTTATTAAACAATACAGAGTGGAATTGCAAACAGAGACGTTGTTCCTTGTGTAATCATCTTTGATGCTATTATATATCTCTAGGGCCTTCATATAATTCGAATCTCTCCCAATGAATTTTATATAACTGCTGTAGGAAGCAGTATTAGTTTTGCCATGCTGCTGCATCCATTCAAAAAGCTGCAAGGAAATGAGATAGTAGATTACAACAAATACCTGGTGGTTTTTTATGTTTTGATGCTCATAGCTTCACTCAGAATAAAACATCTGAGAGGCAAGTCTTAAAAGAAAAACTTCATGAAAGAGTACAAAAGCTTTCTTTAACATAGTTTCATATCACAATGCTATTAGACCCTATCAGCTACATTATGCAACAGATATCTATAACCCAAAGTGGTCAACTTTCCATGAAAACAGCAAGGTGTTTCATTAACACCATGCTATTAGACTCTATCAGGAACATTATGCAACAGATATCTATAACCCAATGCTTCTACTATAACAGCAACCCTCAATGTATTCTTCTCAAGGGTACCAAATTTTTTGGGCCATTCAGAAGTTGTATAGCAAAGAGGTCAACTAAAATTTTTCAGATCTTGTTCCAAGTGAGGTAATGAGAACATCCACACAGCTTCAGATGAACACTTAATTGTTCAACCACATACATACAAATGACTACTTGAAAAATGCTTATGCTTCCTCATTTACTGTCCGGCCATAACCAAACAGCTCAGTGTTTTTAGTCTAGCTTTCCTGCTTGAACACACTCCAGACAAAGTGTACACAACTCTACCCAGTTACTTGTATGTTTAAATATCACAACGTTTCCATGTGCTTGTGAATTGAATTTATCATCATAATGTTTGAGTAATTTCCATAAAAGTAAAAAGTTTTTCCAAGCTGAATTTTTTAATCTTGGTTTTGCCATGACCCCAGGAAAACAAGGAAATATTTAAGTGGCATTCAGAGATCAAAACATGCAACACACTTGCTACAAAATCTACCAGTTATTCAACATTCACATTATTAAGTTGCAGTGTATCATGTGAACCATAGGAAGAGAAACATTAACAAGAATAAGCATGAAAACACTACAACCAACATGTCAAGAAAAGGGAATTAATAACAGAAATTGTTGACCCATTAAACCTGATAAAGATCCTTCCATCTGTTTTGCTTCCCAAAATGGCGCAACACCACATTCAGATCTTGTGCTTTCAACACTTTTCCTGATCTGTAAGCAGAATGAAGTTATCTTTTTCCTTTCTTTTGTGTAAGGTTAAATATTTTGTCAAAATGGCCACCACAGGAAGTGCTTCTCGTGAAAAATCATCAGTTTAATCAAATATACTGCCCAAAATGGGTTAAGAGGAGTTTTTAACTTTTCATTACAAACAATATTTCTCTCATATGAAGCAAAATTGACAATGTCCCCAATATGTCTAGAAATAAAATCATTTAAATGAAAAATTGTTCTCAACAGTCTCACACACTCAAACACATAAAGAAGCCATGAAAGGACAATGCTGCATATAGTCCAAGACAATGGTAAACAAGATGGACAAATATGAAAGGATTATGCTAAATATACTGCAAGACAATGGTAAACAAGAAGTCATTAACAAGGAAAACAAACAGGCGCACAAGGCAAACTATGCTATGACCACAGAATTGTAGCAACCTACAAATTAGTTATCCAGCACGGCTAAATGCTCTAGAGTAGTTGTTAGCAAGACCATCAACTATATTCTCTACTCCATTAACTCCGAGAAGACAACTGAAAGCTCCCACCAAAAACTTAGTTCAAATATTAGCTTCACAATAACCAACTCATTCATAACCCTCTCACAAGAACAACCGGCATTACAGCACATAAGATCCATAATGAAACAAATTCCAGGTTAAGTAATATCAACATACTGAAATAGGTTTGATAAAGAAAAGCAGAGTTGAAGAAACCTCGAAAGAGCAGATGCCAATTCAGAAGAATGCTGAATATCAAGAATCGCGGATTCTCTTGCTTTATACGGAGCAGAGAGATTCTTCGGATTGTGTTTGGAAACCGTCAGCGGCTTGCTCCAGACTTCGCTACGCTCTTCAGTACCATTAGAAGAGACTGAAGCCGAAATTCCCTCCGCCGCGGCCGGTGTTGCAACCGTGGCGGCGATGGGCTTAAAGTTCTTGACAGGCCGGGTCGTGGAGAAACAAAACACGGGCTGAGAACTGTTTCCTAACAGCGAGAACACCTCCATAAGGATTGGGATGAGCAGAAGCAGAACAATCCAATCAAGTATTCAAACAGAAGAGGAAGTGAGAAACGGGCAAATTCCTATCCTATCTCCAAGCGGGGACTGCTGCAATATCGGAATGGGCGATTGTTCTACTGATTTACACGATAATGCGACTCTATGAAATTAGTTACGATAAACACGCTTATCCGAATTTATATTTTTGTACACTTTATCACACGTTTATATATTTTTCATTAATCTATACTCATTATTTAAAAAGAAAAAAAAATCCTTTTGATCCACTAATTTTTAATAATCAATTTTACTCTTTAATTTTTTTTTCCATTCAAATAAAAATTTAATCAAAATAGTAATTAAATATTTTCTTACTAATTTTATAATTATAATTTTTTTTTTGACACGCTACCCTACATTTATCTCTCACGTTATGTTCTCGTGATTCTTTTGCCACAAATCTTTTATATTTTAAATAAACTCATAAATACAATTTTTTTCCCTCACTACATACTACATTTCTTTCTTTTTACGAATTTCTTTATTTTTTATCTCCTAACACAATGATTTTTTTTCTATCCTATAGTTATCTTTTATATACTTGCAGGGCTGCGTTCGATGACAATTAATAAATATAAATAAAAAATATTGAATTAATTATTTTTTTATAAATAAGTTTTCGGTATTTTGAAATGACATTATGACAAAAACCCTAAAAGAAAAATGAAGTGATGGGGTAATGTGTATGTGGGGTAAAATTCATGCATTAAATTTTTATTTTTTTATTACAATTTGGTCCTTCTATTTTTAAACTTAGAAAATTATAACCGCTTTAATAGAAATAATTTACTGTTGACCCTAAAATAATAACTTATATAATGATATATTAATATAATCATTGTAAACTTAATAAACTTATTGAATTTTCAAATAAAAAAATTAAACAAATAAGTTGGAGAAAATAGTTTGAATAAAAAAATAGAGAGAAAATATTTAAATACAAAAACTTCTAAAGTTAGAGAATAAATTAAGAAAATAAATATGTTTGGTAAAATATTGAAAAAATGGGTATACAATACTTTGTATCATTTAGGCGTTCTTTTATTTAAAAATTTTCAAAAGTGCAATAAATTCATAACAATTAAATTGATATATCATTAATCAAATTATTATCTGTACTTTTATATAATTGAACATCGCCATTTTACCGTCTTCAAATTTTTATGTATGTCATTTTTTATTTTTTAAATTATTTTATTAAATTTGTGTTTTTCTTTCGTCTCAGTTTCTATTTCTCTTTTTCTTCTCTCACTCATTTTTTTCAATTATTTCTTATAACTTTCTTCTACTTTTTAATATTTTTTATTTATCCAATTAACATATATATATTTATACAACAATAAGCAATTTCTAAAAAATTTAAAATTAAATGTACACAAATATCTGAATAAACGTTTAACGATAAATTTTTTCAATTAAAATAATTATTATTTTATATGCTAATGTATGAGGGACCAAATAGCAATAAAGAAAAAAAGAAATGTCAAGCAGTAAAAATATTTTTTTCTTAGAAAAAAGGTTTGTTAGGGGTAATATGGGAAAATTAATTGCTGCAGGGATTAATTTAAAATTAGTTGAAAAAACAGAGACTATTTTAAAATTACAATTAAATGTGGGGACTAAAATGAATTTTACCCGGTGTATGTGTGTGGTCGACCACTGTGAGAGGCCCATTTGCTGTGCATTGGACTCGAAATATATCGTGGATTTGTAGAAGCAAACAAGTTCCACAATATTCATATCATCTCAATCACCATCTTATCTATCTTCATTGACTGGTTGGCCCGCATTATTTCTATGTATATAATCAAGGGTTAACTCGGATTTAATATTTAAAAAATTATAAATATTTTGTGATTTTAACGTCGGTCTAACAACGAGCCTACTTCGTTAGCTTTTCATCTAAATTTGTGTTGTACGGATCGTATATTATTTTATATTATAAATTAAAATTTTATATTTTTGAGAATTTTTAAATATGAACTAATATTTCCTATGAATATTTATTTTACCCATAGTAAATATTTTTATATTTTTTATATATTTTTTATTTTTAAAAATGCTGCAAGGGTAAAATAATAAATATTCACTTCACCGTTTAGGGGTTACATAATAATTTTCTGTTTGAGGGGGTACTCATAATTTTTGAAACAATAAGAAAGTATTCGTAATTATGTTATACTTCAAGAGAGGTAGTTGTAATTTACCCAGTAATCAAATAAATACGACACAAATTTTTAAAAAAATAATAATAACACACAATTAAAAGTGGAGCGGATAATGAAAATGCATCAAAGTGGGGATGAATATTTTTGTGTGTATGAATTTAGTAAGGTCGTATAGGTGTTTAATTTTTGTCCGAACAGCTAAGAAATGCTAAATTAAGACTCGAAATCAATTGCATGATAACGAAGCAAACAACAACATTCGAAGAGTCTCGGTCATAATTCTCTGATATTTAAATTAGTGGGACTGTAAAGAAGAAAAATATGAGTTCGTAGGAATAGTTAAGGTGGTAAAAATTATACTCATAACGTGAACGACTAACGATGAGTAAGATTACACAAGAACCATTTATGCGAGAATGATTCTATATTTATCCTGAGTTTATACATATTTATATTTAATTAATGAAATTGAGACCAGGTTAGCATAATCCAAATAATGTGTGGATTTTAGGCAACTTTTTGTATAGAACAGCAACCTAGGGCATTTGTGTCCTGATAAAATACAGAGTAAAATACATTTTGTCATCATGAACTATTCTTGATATAACATTTATCCTCTTAAACTAACAAATATAACACCTACCCCCTAAAATTAAAATTTTGGACAATATTACCCTCATGCATAATATATATATTTGTTTTTAACAATTTTGCATTTTAAATTCAATAAAATAAAATAAAATCAATAAATTAAATAGTTCAAATTTTATTATATTATATTTAAAATAATATATATATTACTAATAATTACACCAAATCTCATCGAAATATATATATTTAGCAAGGAGGCATTCCTAGTCAAGATTTCATGTCCAAGTCATTAAAGTATTACACAAGTAGATGCACTCAAAACCTAGTTGTGGTACAGAACTTTTTAGGGTCAATTTATTCCCAATCAGAAATTGTCCCATTCTGTCACAAAAAGCAAAGCTACTTTACTTTTTTTATGTAAAATTATTTAAAAAAAAAAAGGGGGTAGAGGTAAACATCACAAAATTCTTTGAGTGTCTTTGTCCTGTTGTCTTTATTTCATTTCTCCTTCAAGTTTCCAACCAATTCCACCACCCTTCCCCCCAAACTCTTTCACATGTTTTATTTAGTTAATTATCAACTGCCCAACAACTTTTTTATTTTTTTTCATAAATAAATTCCCATAGTGGCATTCCAAATTTCAAGTGGTAATTAAATAAACATTCGGACAAAAATTATGCAAGAAAAACAATGTTGTCCGACTTTTTCATTTGTAGTTTTGTACTAATAGTATGTGAACGTGCATATTCTCGTGAACCACTCTTGAAAATTGACTCCACCTATATCCATTTCATCATGTTAGTATATGCACTGTAAAATAAATAAATAAATAATTGGGTAATTAATTAAGTGAAATCATGTTTGGATGGAAATAATAAAGATAAGTGTGTTCATGAAATAAGAATCTGAATAGTTTAATTTAAGGAATCCATGCATTTGGTATGCAAAAGCCATATTGCTCCTTTGCTTGTCATCCAAACAAGCTTTAACCTCTATGGAAACATGTCGGAGCATCATCGCCAAATCATTTTAATATTTTTATTCTTAATTACCCTTATTCACTAACAACAGTGGCGCACTCAGAAAAATAGTTTAGCCATATTATAATTTAATTAATTAATTTATTGAATAAAATATTAAATTCTTCAAACATTATTACAACAAAAAAAAAAAAGAGAGAGAATTTTGATAAAATGAAAAAGTGAGTTATATTATAATGTTACTAATAATTATGTAATGACAAAATCAGATATCATCACTTATTATATTTTTTTAGTGATAATTTTAAAACTATCACTTATATTATATTTTATCGATAATTTGTAAAAATTGTTAGAGAGCTATTTATAATTTTTAATTTAAATTAATTTAATTAAGTGTTATTTTTTTTTAATTTATAAATTGATAAACACTGATTTTAAAGTTGAAACAGAAGTCCATATGTGCGGATAATACCCATAGCAACACTGATCCCCTACGACTCAACGCACGCACGTTACTGTCGGTACGCCAGCCAAGCAAACCAATCCGCCGAGAGGCTCGTGGGCCCAAATAAGTTGCATGCTCGACACGTGTACACCACTGCACATTCTATAAATATCATCTTCATCCTTCACTATTCGCTTTTTGTTTTTGTTTTTGCTTTTTTTTTTTTAGCTTGCGGCCTAAAAAAGGGAAAAGGATAAAATAAAAATAATTTGGATTAGATTTTCATAAATTAAAGTCGTTACTGGAAAATAACTCATACAACTGTACTCTCTGTTGTGGGACTTCAATCAACTGTTTGCTGGAGATTTGGCTAGGGTTGGTCAGGAGATCGATTTGGTGTTCTCCGCTTTTTGTTCAGGTGAGCGTTTCAGTTTTTTTTTTTTTTTTAGTTGAATTAAATACGTTATTGTGAGCGTTTTAAAGGTGATTTAATGTAGTGTTAATTGGATTAGGAGCTGATTGATTGCTGGTCAGTTCGATTTCCGCCACTTGAATGTCGTCTGTGATTGACTTTAGTGATTGGTATCAGTTTCTGTGTGTGTAAGGGGAGACTCGTAGCGTGTTTGAAGGAAAAAGCATCTGGAGAAGAGAGAGGAGGAGCCGATATGCTTCCTGTGGCAATGTAGAAGTAATGGTAAAACCTGTTGTTTTAGGACGACTATAGTTTGGGTATGAACAGGTTGCAATTGGTTTAGTGTCTGAGTCTGTCGGGCTTGGTTGTATATCTAACTAATGCATCACTCTTTCCTACGTATTGCCGTGTAAGGAAGAAGGTTGTCATTCTTTGAGAAAATGTGTGCATGTTTGCTTTGTTTTTGTTTTCTGTGTTTTAAGTTTGTGTTTTCAATGATAGAACGCAGATGTGGAGGAAAGGAACAAAGGTAATTTCAACGTTTAGTTAGATATGCAAAAATTGCTCAATAAAAGTAGAATTTTGTTATCCAATTGATTGCCACTTGATTGCTTGGTGTGATAATCATTCCGAATTAATGCACTCTTTCCAATTAGATTTAGTAATTAGTAGTTGATTGGCATTTAGTGACGCTTGTTGTTATTGCAGAATAATCAAATATTGCTTCACAAGGTATTGTTGATTGACTCTTCAGAGATATTTAGAGCTCTTTTTTCGTGAAAACAGAAGACATGCAACCCGGCTGGTAAATATTTTGTTCTCCTTCAAGCTGTCCAGTCGATTTTTCATTTATGCAGTTACATCATATATAGTCTAACTGAAACAGTGACATGATGGCTTTAATATGAATAGATCTGGGACCATCTCTGCAAAATATATACACTGCCCAACTAATAGCATGACTGCATTATGCATGACTGATGCAGAAGAGTATAAAAGCAAAGATAGAAAGACAGAGATTTTGTTGTTTACTGCATACTCAGAATCGGGCATGCATTTTGGTAAGACTCTCTAGTGAATTGATTAACAAGATGTGTTGATTGAGATGTTTTTCTCTTGTATTTTCTGCAGGGAATTTAACTAGGGATCATCATTTGTAATGGAAAATGAGGAGAGGTACAAACTGTAAATCTTTTTTTTGTTTAAGAGGTTTTATAAGTACCCTGAAGATCGTTTTTGGGTATGTTATAGTGGACTTAATATCAACTTATGACTAACCTTCATCCACAGGGGTTGTGAAAAGATATTTTCAAATGGAGATGTCTATCTTGGTTCTTTCAAGGGATCTATCCCCCATGGAAAAGGTAAATATACATGGTCAGAAGGAACAGTTTATGAGGGTGACTGGGAAGAAGGGAAAATGACAGGAAAAGGAAAGATCATTTGGCCTTCACAGGCTACGTATGAGGGTGACTTTTCGGGGGCTTACCTTCATGGTTTTGGAACGTTTATTGGTTCTGATGGGTCCATATACAGAGGTTCTTGGAAGATGAACTCTCAACATGGCATTGGGAGGAAGCAATATCCAAATTCAGACATTTATGATGGCTGTTGGAGAGAGGGAGTGCGTGAAGGCAGTGGTAGGTATGCCTGGAGTGTTGGCAATGTATATATTGGAAATTGGAAAAGTGGGAAAATGTCTGGCAGAGGGGTTATGAAGTGGTGCAATGGAGATCTTTTTGATGGCTTTTGGTCAAATGGGTTGAGACACGGGTCAGGCTTCTATAGATTTTCCGATGGTAGTTATTATTTTGGAACATGGTCTAAGGGGCTGAAAGATGGACCTGGAACATTCTATCCTGCTGGAAATAAGCATCTACGGAAACTTAATCCAGAAGGACACAAGGAGAAGAAGAAAAAACAGTTATCTCGTAATTCATCATATGATTCGGAGGAATCTGTAATACCCAGCGTCAAGCGTAGTCTGTCGGAGAAAATTTCATCTAGCTTTAGGAGGGGTTCTGGACGATTCTCACATAAAACGACATCACTGGATGATGATCTTGGCCATTCTAATTCAATGAGAGAAATAATGACACGTGAGAGACCATGCATCATATCTAGCAGCTGTGATGATGGTCAAACTGAGTTTCCAGATAACAAAACTGTGGCTTATGAGAGGGAATATATGCAAGGAGTCCTTATCAGAGAAAGGATTAGAAATATATCCAAACTATCTCACAAAAGTAAACAACGGCTCAAAGTTGCAAAACAAGCTAAAAGCAGATCATGTGTGGACATTTTTGAAGGCCATAAGAGCTATTATCTGATGCTTAGCTTGCAACTTGGTATCAGGTATGCATAAGATGTCTTGGTATCTATATTTTGCTAGAATCTACTTTGAAAAGTATATTTGTTGTTCTGGTGGTAGAATGCCTTATTCAGATATGTTATATGAAGTTGACAGGTATACTGTTGGAAAGATCACGCCAGTTCCTATGCGGGAAGTTAGATCATCTGATTTTGGAGAACAAGCTAGAATAAGAATGTATTTTCCAAGAAAGGGTTCTCAATTGACTCCTCCACACAATTCTGTTGACTTTTACTGGAAGGATTACTGCCCCATGGTCTTTAGGTGCGTATTATCTCGTCTTGTGTCTCGTAATGATGAATTTAATTTATTTCTTTTTCTGCTATGTACCAGAAGTATGAAATATTGTGTTTCTAGGATATCAAAAACCGTTTAGTTTTCTCCTTATGGACAGCGCTGCAAGTTCAACTATTTCGTTACATCAAATTTTGAAGAACCGTGTGCTCAAACTTTATAACCTAGAAGTTTGGTTCTTCCATGCAGTGCTTCAGTTCTCTTCCATGGGCTGCTAAGAGAAATTATATGGAAAATAAAAATGGGTCGGAAGCTGCTAGCATGCTGTGGTGCAAGTATACAAGCACTTTACCCTAGGTTGTGACTGATTTGAGGCCTAGTCTTTCTAAGATCACATGCCAAGATTGTTTTAAACAGTTTCAGACTGAGACTAAGATCTGAGGCATCGAGAGGAAGCATGAGCATTGTGTAGAGAACTGGTTCTATGCATGTTACATGTTCGAAAAATGACATATTCATCAGATATTTAATTACATCTGCTTGGATTCAAGAGTCTCTTGACTGAAAAATCAACAAGATTGATATATAGTTTTCCCAGAAGAAATATATAAACAATGCTGGCCAACACTTTGACTAATAAAATTTGTGAAGGAACCCATACACTTGTTGCAATGTGAAAATAGATTACATATTTTAACCAGAACATACTCTCTGAATGCTTGAAGAATGAATCCTTAATTTATTCTGTCAATAGTCTGATATATGCATTCACAATATCCTGAAAAGGGATGTGCAGACAAGAGCATATGACAACTAGAACTCTGGTGGTCAAGTAGTCTTGCTCATTCCAGTAGCATTAAGATGATGGGATGCTTCCTATACTTCAGTGGGCGCATTTTCTAATTTTTACTGCAATGAGTTTTTAACACCAAGCGTTCTTTAGCTTTATATGATGGTGGGGGCGCCTGCAGAAGTTTCAGTTTTCAACATAGATTCAGGATGTGGACATGAGATGTAATACTGCTAGTACACAGGATCTTTTGTCCCTTTTATTGTTTTCTGGTTAATCTGATAAACTTTTCTGCATTAAGTTGAAGTTGACTAACTTAAAAGTCTTTTAATTTAGAACTATAACATAATGCATTATCATTCATTTCCTATTATTTGTTCTTCTCTTCAATCATCGGTTGGTGAAGTCTTTATGTTCAATATACTACTTCCAACATGTCTTCAACCTTGAACGTTGAAGATGAAAATCAGTTGATAACGAAATGAAGAGGATGAGGGAACCAAAAAAAATTGATATGTTGTTCTAATCTTTGGCTCTGTGTCTGCCTGTGTTGGCGTGTGTATAACTAATTCCTTTTCACTGTTTTGCTGTTTAACCCAGCTCAGTGTATCATCTGCTGTTTTACATAGTCTGTATATTCAAACCAGCACCCTTAGTTTCAACAGCTCGAATATATTATAAGTTGCATTTTAATTTCTGAATGACTTACATGTCTCTGCGGGATTTCATTTTCAGGAATCTGAGGGAGTTGTTCAAGTTAAATGCTGCAGATTATATGATGTCTATCTGTGGTGATGATGGTCTAAGAGAGCTCTCTTCTCCAGGAAAAAGTGGAAGCATTTTTTATCTTTCTCATGATGATAAATTTGTAATTAAGACACTGAAAAAATCTGAGCTGAAGGTAATAATGAATGGAATCAGTTCAACTGTCTGTATATCTGTCGTGAATACAGAAAATACTTTTAGTATTTTTCCTTATAATAACGAGAAATGGTACTCGGTTTGTTTTCGCTGCTTCTATTTGGGTAGTCAATGTTGCTTATACATACCTCTACCTCTCTCTCTCTCTCACGCGCGCACGCACACACACACACACTAGCAGATTGCATGAACCAGGAAACAGCATGTATTTTTGGCTTACGAATCTGGTGAAGCCCAGAGTAACGCTGTATGATGTGAAATAAAGTTCATGCAGCCCACTGATCATATAGAATTTGAGGTGGTGAAACTGGATATTTGTTATCTGTTCGTTCTTTTCTCTATGTAATAGAATAATGCAAATTCTATCATCTCTATGAACAATAGTTGTATTCAGTTGCATTTTACTACTTAAACTTGTTTACAGTTCACTTGGAAATGCTATTATGTTGCTCACTGCCTGGAAGTTTAAATGATGGTGCTTCTCTTTAATGTTGTGTAGGTATTACTGAAGATGCTGCCTCACTATTATGATCATGTACAAGTGCATGATAACACCCTTATAACTAAATTCTTTGGGGCACACAGAATAGCATTAGGACATGGAAAAAAGGTTGTTTATCATCCGTCAACCCAATCTACTTGCTTCTATGAATGCTAGTGATCTTTAGCATGCATAGAAGGTTTACTTTTTTCTTGTAATGAATATCTGATTTATCAAGGAAGAAATAATTACTTTTCATGAGGTTGCTGTTGTACTTATATTTGCAGGTCCGCTTTGTAGTCATGGGGAATATGTTCTGTACTGAGTTACGTATTCATCGCCGTTATGATTTGAAGGGCTCGTCTCATGGGAGATTTACCAATAAAGATGAGATTGATGAGACCACTACCCTGAAAGACCTTGATTTGACTTATGAGTTTCACATGGACAGATTGTTGCATGAGTCACTTTTTAGGTAACTCGCTTGTGGCTAATTTTGTTAAGCCAAGTTCAGTTGTTCTTTGATGATGGATCAGGTACCCATGGAGCCAGACATTCAAATGGGAAAATTTTAAGACTGGCTTTGATGATTAATTTGAAAAGCTTAGTGTAAATTGATTCCTTAGTTCCTTACACGTGGGTTCTACGAAATACAAAGTTCTATGAATTGGGATTAATCATGCATGTATCACCATGCTATCTGTTGCTTGCCTGTCTAGAAACTAATTATGGGAATTCATGAATATTGAATCGCACAACTGAGGGAGTGGATTTATGGTTTATTATGGTGTCAACGATAGGTGTTTGGTTGTATAATTAATTTCAATTGGCAAATATTCTTGACAATGGTTGTACATGCTGTTAAATTATTGAAGCTGGTTTATGCATAAAGCTTAATTAGTAAATCTTGCTGCTACCACATATTTTATGGATATTTAGCATGTGTAGATCATAAATGAAAATGTATAGAATTTTATCACCTTGCTCTGGGTAAGTTGGGTCCAAGTATGGTCTCAGTTATGGCTCAAGTTTTCTTTCCGAAGTAAGAATGCCTGGCTGTGCCACTTGTATGTGCAGAACCAAAAAAATATTATCAAATGCTGATAAAAGATCCAGGGGTTTCCTCTGCAAAATCTTCACACTCTAGCGTTTTGGTCTTGACTGTGTTGTTTTCTTTATTATGAATTATTGTTTATATGCAAATGGGGACTGCAAAGTCTTAATGAGCTCCTTCCAAACTTTGCTATACCTCTGGCTTCCGTCTTGGAGACCGATAAATAACCTTCTCCCTTAAATCACTTGAGGGAAGATGGCTTCCAAAATATTCATGGTATCTCATAGCCGCATAAAAATCCGGATGGACCATTTCTCTGCTCGGTGCTTAAAATAGATAACTAATTTTTAAACCTGCTTAAGATTTCTTTTCTGCATTTGTTTAAACAGTACATTTGCATCCTTAACAGTTTTGTTTCCCCTTTTCTGCAGACAACTAACTCTCGACTGTGCATTCTTGGAATCTCAACAAATCATAGATTATAGCCTTCTCCTGGGTTTGCATTTTAGAGCTCCTGAACATCTAAGATCTCTGTCAGAGCCCTCTGATTCACTGGACAATGCTGAGACTACTAGTGCTCTTGATGGTAGGTATCCCTTCTCACCGGGGAAAATATGAATTGGATATTTGTTTTCTTGAATTATGTATTGCTTTTGGCTCCATTGTATGGTTGTTTGCTCACAAAGTCTCTAGGTGAAAGATGGCTTACAATGTAGCTATCTGATTTGAGTTGAATTATTTGTTTCGATTTATGAGTTGCTTTGAATTTCTCTCAGTGGCACTGTTTTTTGATGGATTTTTTTGGTTCTTCAAGGTGTGATCTCACAAGGAGATCTCCTGATTCCTCCAAGGGGTTTGCTTTTAGTGACCCATGAGCCCGACTCTGTCAGCACTACTCCAGGGCCTCACATTCGAGGAAGTACGTTGAAAGCATATTCTATTGGTAACAAAGAGGTTGATCTTCTTCTTCCTGGAACTGGAAGGTGATTCACATTTACTTTAGCCTTTTTGACATACAAACTTGAGATTTACTATCGGCACATTTTGATGAATTATGAAGGTACAATTAAGGTTGATGAAGTCGAATTAATTGCTTGTCATGCTATTGCTGCACAACTTATCAAATTAGTCAGCAATGCATCACTTTTTGTATTAAATACCTACAATTAGTCCAGGTCATGTTAATCTTTCCACATATGACGAGGTGTAGTAGTTCCAATAAGATTAGCTTTTTGCATATACCAGCACAGAATAAACGTCTTCACATCCTTATTCATGTTTCAACTGGTCATAGTTGAGCTGGAGGTGATTTAGGATGAAAGTTGTACCCTGGCTTTGTACTCGTGATTTTGATGTCTTTGAAAAGGCTGTCATCTCTGTAGCTACAGAGGCTTTAGTATTCTGGTTCTGGTAGGGGCTTTGGAAGTTGCTACTGTATTTTAAATTGCAATGTGGATGGTGGGATGTGATGGTGGTGGCAAAATCGTGATTCAAAGTGTGGTGTGGATGTTGGAGGTCTGATGGTGGCAGGCTTTTTGGTTGAATGTACAACTGCTGCTGGGTGGCTTATACTGGTAGTTTATATCTGAACTTTCCTGGTGTTCAACTGTTGTGGTGGTGGCTGTGGTGCGAGTAACCCTGCCAGGAAGGAGTTGTCATACCAAGGTCTCCTTCCTTCTTGCGGGTCTATTTGTTCTATATTTTGTAGAGATGCATTCCTTTGTTAACAATTGAACATTAGTCACTAAGCTTTTAGAAAGCACTGCATGGCATCACTCGGACAACATATTTTGCCAGTTTTATTTGGAAATGTCGCTCAATGCGTATGGCATGATAGCATTTCACAGTAAATGTGCATTAGAAATAAATGGTCTTTGTTTAAACACCTGGAAATTTTCAGGTTGAGAGTTCAACTAGGAGTAAACATGCCAGCTCAGGCAAATCACAGACTTACGCAGGCCAAGATCGACTCAGCTGAAGTTGAACTTTTTGAGGTTTACGATGTTGTTCTCTACCTCGGCATAATCGATATATTACAGGAATACAACATGAAAAAGAAAATGGAGCACGCATGTAAATCTTTGAAGTTTGATCCAATGTCGATTTCTGTTGTGGAGCCAAAGCTTTATTCCAAACGGTTTATCACCTTCCTAGAGAAAGTTTTTCCCCGTGACCCTTAGTTTCATACCCGCCTGTCCTCTGGTCATAAATCGTAATTCTTTGTCAATTGGTGCTGTAAAGTAATCTCTCGTGCAATATTCCATACAACTCTTGCACATCAATATTTTGTATATTGTTAGTTTTACTTGGAATTTCTTACCGTCTTCATAATCATGTAAATGTTTTCATAATTTTCTATGGAAGATTGCTGCAGAAAGTTTAAGTTAGTCCTCTTGATCATCAGGATTGACCTCCCTTTTCCTATCGTTGTGCTCCGGGAGATCGTAACTTTTTTTTCTTTTTTATTTGAATTTGCATTTAAATGAGATAGATTGATAGTAAAACTCTGTATTTCTATGCTGAAAAATGAGGGGCGTGTATCTTTATGTATGATAATTATAGTTATGTTATAATTTTATCCATTTTTCTCTTTAAATAGGTTCATCCAAATTATATATATCATGTTATCATTTCTAATTTGTTCTTCCATAATAATCGTGTTAGTTGTGATTTTATTTCATACACAATTAACACGACTAATACAGAATCGAGTAACAAACAGGGACAAGCATCGTCGCGCTTGTGCTTCTCAAAAAATGCTAAACCCTTCCTTAATATGACATAACTCTTCTAGACTGAGACTAATTGTAAGGCCGTAGGTTAAAATTTCTAGCATGTGTGCATGGCGATTTATTTTAATAGCACTTATGCTTGTCTATATTAATAGCATTTATTATTAGTAGTAGTAGTAAACTCTTTTCGCCTATGAGGTTTAGTGTATTTATATGTAAAATCTTTTATGATTCGGAAAATTGCATCTAGCATTTTGCTTTAATTTAATAAATAAGTCTCTCTGTTAATTAAAATTTATCAAATTTGTTGGTATTAATAAAAAAAAATATATATATCTTTCCCAATTGATTTGTTATTGACATATAACAGGTCAAATAATTTTTTTTATAATTAAATATCTCATACATCATCACTCATTAATACATGTAAAGAGGTAAATCTTTTTACTGTTATAAGGCCAGTTTAGTTTGGAAAAAATTATTTGATCAATTTTAAGTCAATTAAGGGTAAATATCAATTTTTATTCAATTTTTTTTGTTAATATCAGCAAATTTAATAAATTTTGACTAACGAAAAGACTTATTTGTCATACGAAAGTAAATTTTAAGAATATTAGATATAATTTTTTAAATTATAAAAGATTTACGTATCTCATCAGAATTAAATGACATTAAATTTCATGGGTTAGGTTTCCTGCAGAAAAGAACAGAGAGATGCTGATATGAATGAATACCTCCACAGTCCACTCCACTGTGACCAATACTCACATTTGCAGTACAAATGTGTGTTCAAGTAATTGGGCCTGCATACCTACTAAAAACTATGGTTATTCACTTTACCCATGATATATATATATATATATATATATATTATATTGCTACATTAATTAGAGGCTGTAAAAATTTGACTAGATACCCATCAGATATTATGGTCTCAGATGATATGTCTTTAACGTCACACAAAAAGGTGATCTCACCAATCTCTTTGCACTCTGAATTTGACTAATTATAATTTCAAGATTACCGTTAATTAATCATCCTTTCTATTTTGTATACACACTAGTTAACCACTTTTCCCATAATCTGAAATTGTTTTATTGTAGTAACTAAATAGTGTTAGTTTTATGACATCCATAGGTGGACGGAGGGGGTTTGGGGTGGAGGGATTAAACACCGAACCAAACAGGAGGGTGGGGCCCAGTTGTGAGGCGACAAGACAACATCGATGAATGTGAAGGACGTCAGGGGTGGGTCCTCATCATGCAATCATGCGTTAATGATAGGGAAAGATTGACTGTGAGGCAAAGATTGTCCACAGTAGTAGATAGCTAATGATAACTTTCCTAAGAGGGATGGTGGAATGCGTATGAATTAATAATTGATTATTTTACAAGGCCCTTTCTTGCATTTATTAAGTAATTGTCAGCTAACGTTCCATGGATTTAACTATTCGTGGTAGTAAAAATCGATGTATCCTACCGAGAATTGCATAAATATTATTCTTTTCTTGTTTGGTGAGGGAATTAAATCTCCAAGTAAGTTGCAAATATATATTATTGACATAGTAAAAGTTTGGGTTGAATTGCAAGGGCCGAGGCGGCATCCATCTCTCTTTCTCTCAAATTAAGTTGTGGAGTGGTACCAGAGATATTATCTCCTAATGCTATGGAAAAAGAGAATTAACTTTGTTATGCAATCAAAACGAAGTTATAAGAGAGGTTTGATTAAAAAAATAAAAAATGGGCCACAAATCAAGTCCTCAAGTGCAAACTTGACACCAAGTCAAGTCATAAGAAACTACCAACTAATGAAACAATTTGCTAAAACATTGCTCAATTTGATCAGCACTAACATAACCCCACTAATATATTAAAATTTAAGATCACTGAGGACGCAAGACAGCCTACAGCAAGCCCACCCGTGGAACCATAGAACACCAGCCCACAATCATCCCAACAAAGGAAAGAACAACATCAAAGATGAGTGACAATAGATGATGATATTGATTTCTGAGTCTGTCCGGATTCAATTACTACAAACAAGCACACCAATACAACAAAAAACAGGAAAAGGAAAAGAGAGGAGATATATTGATTACTTCTCATTTCAAACTTAGGGCAAATGACAACTTCGGCCGCGATTTATTCTTGCCCAACAGCTTCATTTGTTTCGCTCTTTCTTCCTCCTCTTGTTGCTTTTTCCTTCTCAGAGCCTCTTCTTTCTGTCTTTGAAGCTCCTCCAATTCTCTGTAACGTTCCTCCTCCAGTCTTTGCTGTTCTAGAGCTTCTCTTCTTTGAGCTTCTTCCAACTTCCTTCTATTCTCTTCCATCATTCTTTCCAGCTCTTCTCTCTCTCTTTGTGCTTGTTCCTGTACATATTCTTAATGCTCACATCATAATCATAAATAAATAAATAAATGAAATTTATTTGAAGCAAGCAAACATGAGGAAACAAATGCGCTAAATCACTACGACCTCACTTCATCTGCTGCATAAAATTGGATTTAGGCGCATACATTATTATAATGGTTGGCTGACACAGTTGCTCCAGTTACGAATACTAACATTTACCTCCTGTATAATATCCTTGCTGTAACCAGTCCAAGACAGGCTAATACAGAGAAACATCATATAACCACCAGACCAAAGAGCAATAATTTTTCGATCACCACGAGCACAAAACTAGAGCATGTCTATGACAGCAATAAACCTGCTCTTTACAATATTAAACATCCTGAATGTATGAAGAGTGAACAAACAATAGAATAGGTACTTGCCTCTCTCCGCCGAGCTTCTATAAGAGCTTCTTCCTTTTCTTTCTCAAGTTGCACTGCAACCTCAGAAGCAAGTTTTTTCCTACCTTCATCTAGTCGCTTCTTTATTTCAAGCCTGATCTCTTCAGAATTCAAGCTCTCTTCAACTTTCTTCCGAATTTCTTCTGCTACTCTCTTAGCAGTCTCTTCCTCAATTAATTTTAATTCTGCCTCCTGTTGACGCCTGGCGAAGCAGAAAAATTTGTCAAAAGAAAACGTAGCCACTGATCAACTAAGTGCAAAGTCAGTTCTCAGGGGAATCAGAGGTGCTCGAATCAAACTACAATGTCCTATTCCTCTAAGTATGCAAAGTACTGAATCAAGTGATCATAGCAATTGGTCCCACAAGGTTCTGTAAATTCATAACTAAAATGAACGACAGACTAACCTCCAATCTGAAAAAGGCACTATAATGTGCATGCTTATGCTTTTAAAGCATACCTCTAACTGATTCCTGATCCAAAAATTTTCAGTTTCAAATCTGGGGAACAGTAGATTAACGAGGCACCCAAATGGACCATCAAAATAAACAATACCAGAAACTTCCTTCAATTAATCCTGTGGAGAAGAACGTCAAGTAAAAGGCAGCAAATTTAATGCTAATTGCTTTAAATGCTTCAGCCCTTGTAGCAGAAATTTCAATAAAGCAAAATGGCGATGCTCTCAACATTTCGATGCAGACAGGTTTCTACATGTATATTAAGCAATGACACCCGATCCAACATCCCATGAGTCCCACTATCATGAAATAGTTTCAAGAATACAGTCAAACAAGTTCTGAAATGCCCTCCTCCTATGCACAGAAATTAAAAGCTTAAGGAATATAAACAGAACCAACTTCTCTCCACAAAGCTTATTTCACAATTAGTTGGGATAGGCTACACGGATCATCTTCATCTGCTGCTCTGGCACAAGCTATTTCAAAAGTTAGAACACGCAATTATCTCATTCCACATTGTTTTTAACTAACATCTTTCTTTGGCATCATAATTTATATTACTTTTGCATGTATGGTATTAAATGTGTTGAGCAGGGAAAAACATGTGAACTATAGCAAATAAAAAACAAGAAAAAAGATAATGAATCATAACCAAACAACTGAATACACAGTTAAGTAGCAGAATATTAAGGAAAGACAATAGAAATGTGAAGCAACAATGGTGAAATTGCAAAATGGTTATAACAAAAAAAGTACATATGATTCGGCCATGTTAAGCACAAAATGACTGATAGTTGCCAGATCAAATTCTCCTGCGGCACAGTACAAAAGGTAGAGCTAAAACAATAAATATTCTCCATCAAAATCATGAATTTCAGACATGAAGACAAAAAGGATACAGGCATATGATGCCGCGCTCTCTGTAACCGTTGGTTTCATTTTTATGTGCTAAAAAGCAGGCAGCACTCTAGCTAAATGACGAAAACAATAGAGACAACCTTGCAATAACAGCATCGGCCTAGATAAAACAGAACCAAAAGGAAAGGGAAGGAGAGGAAAGGAAGGACAAATGAAAGAAAAGAAATGCCAGAAACGATAACAAAACTAAGGCTAGATAAGTAAAAGGAAGGTGCCAAAAAGTAAAAATTATACAAAATCATCCAACCTATAGCAGGACTTTTTGTTCAAACACCATAAGTGGCAGGCAAGGAAGAAATCATCAGATGACAAGCAATCAAATGACAAAATTTGCCAAGCCATCAACAGCCTCAAGATATTATATTATCCCTCTCGAGCTAAACTTAGTAACTCAGTCTATTTTGCAAGTTTCATAGCATGTAACACAGTAAGAAACAATTCAGGAACTTTATCAAGTCCGGATGATAATTGATAAATTACATAAGACCAAACCAATGAACAAACATCCAGACATTAAACAAATTAAGTAAAACAATAATGTAAAGGGAAAATTAGTTGCAATTAATTTTACCTTTTCTTTTCCTCTGCCTCTTTTTTAAGTTTTTCACTTGCATCTTTCGTCTCTTTTGTACCAGTGCTTACACTGGGAGATGCAGTTAAAGGGGATGATGAGGTACTCCTTTTTCTTTGTCTTTTGGTCCGCTTTGGTGTGGGAGAGCGACTTTTACGACGCCTTGGAGTGGGGGAGCGGCTTTTGTGGCGTCGAGAGGATAATGAACGACTTCGTCTTCTGTAGAATACAATAAAGTAGTTGAGCTTCAAAAGAAAATATTAACCACTACAATTTCCGCAACCTCGCATTCTCCAAAACCACCTTTTATGTCGAAAGCACGTACAGTTACCTCATATATTGCAAAGAATAAACTGGGTGCTCCATCTTTTATCATAAGAAACCGCTAATATCACAATCGAGCAGTGAAATGACACCCATCGGCACCCATCACCTGCTGACTTCCCAGTCAAAGGGAAGCCACTGTTTCTTTTCTAACTTTCTCAAACACCAATGATGTTGACTATCTCATTCACACTATGTTTTAAAGAAGATATATCTCAAATGATAATGTTTTCGTACAAGAAACTCCCAGCATCAAGATGCATCAGCCATGATAATTTACAATTTAGCAGCGTTATATGAAAACTGATGAAAGGTATGACAGATCATCAACTCAACAACCATAAGCATGTAGAATATCAAGGTGCTGATGGAAAGCGAAAACTCTCATAGGCAGCAACATGGCACTAGGACACCAAAGTCACACAATCCATAAGCATCTGCTAGGTCATCTAGAACAAATAAAATCAACAAGATGAACAATTATTACATAAACAATATTTGCAACAGCTGCCATAATGACAATATGAGAGTTCAGATTATATAGATCCAGGGAGACTGGAAATTATTCTTTTTTCTTAATAAAAGCCTCATTATTCAAAATTGTCTCAATATCCAAGCTAGACTAGTGGATTCCAAAAATTCATATTTTAAGACTAAGGTCACTCCTTCGAATGATCTACCCCCAGTACCTTAACATCATTACTCTTTAATTTCAAAATAACTTAAACTAACAACTAATTGATTAAGATTGATTACTCTTTTTTTATTTATTTCATAACGTCTTTACTTTTCTATTGGCTATAATGATCAAAAGCATCTTTAATTCCTATCAAATTACTGCTGGACGTACTAGAAGTTATCAAAATATAGAAGTTATTAAATTGCTCATGCAGATAACCAATTGACACTGTGTTTCGTCAGTAAAGGCAGAGAGCAACCCAGCAACAGCTGCCTCTAAACATATCTTGTGCCTTATTATTCCATAAAGTAAATTTCCTTAATGTCCCCTATTCTATTTATTTGTTACACATAGACTTCTTTACCAAGGCTTTAGTCCCCCCAAATCCCACCTAAACTTCTGGTTCTGTCCTTATTGTTAGTAAGTAAATTTAAAGATAAACCTGTTAACCAAAAGAAACCAAATACATATCTCCGTTACACAATACACAATCACAAGCAAGTATAAGTAAAAGGGTATCACCTGCTATAAGAATAAGGGGATCGGCTTCTATCTCTCCGGCTCCGGCGCCCATACCTCACCGGAGAGGGTGACGGCGAGTACCTTCTCCTGTATGACGGTGACCGAGATATTTCCCTGTCTCTACCCATTTTCCAAATTACTTATCGAAATACGATACAACAAAATCAAACCTGTCACCTGCTGTATCAACGGCATCGAGATTAACAAGAAAAAATTCAGCGTCCCCGCGGAACCATTGAGATCGATCAAATCCGTTAAACGCAATTAAAAACAAGGAAGCGACATTGACGACCTGTGGAAGAATAGGAGGCGAAGAGATCTGCCCTCGCGCATAATCACCGTGTCAGAGAAGACGCAAAAAGTAAACCCTAAGATTAGAGGAAATTGCAGAGGAAGAATATTGTGGGAAGAATTTGTTTGTAGATGATGAATTTAAGGTTACGAATCACAATGAAGTATTCCACACAACTTATAACTACGTCTATATATAGTTGTGTCAAAGGAGGAAATAATGTACCCTACCCCAACCCCCCACCCCCCCCCCCCCCCCAACACTAAAACACCAAAAAAAAAAAAGGAAAAAACGAAATAATATGTGTATAAGTAATTTTTTAAATTCATGTATTTTTCACAACTTTTTTTAGTCCAAATGTTGTGCATTATGTTTTTTACAAATTAAATTTAAAACCATATTAAAATTGTGATTATATGATTATATCAATCTTTACATTTAATTAATGAAAACTTTTGTAGTATAGTTATATAAATATGTTGGTCGATGTGTATCTATACATCCATTTGTATTGAAATATATACATATATAGGAGTGTGGAAATGAAATTCGTACATATCATTAGAATATGTGTATGGTGATTGATAATTGAAATTGAATGTGAATATAATGATTTAAAAGGTATTTGAAATTTATTCAAAACATCTTATAAAATTATAGATATTTTACAGGATGTTTTTGTATAAGATGTGGCATCTTTTTAGAACAAGTTATTAAAATATTTGGTTAGGAAAAATAATGGAGTACTAGAGCTAGTAATAACTACTATGCACAAAATTAAAAGAGTTTATTAATATTTAAATAAATTAGGAATTCCTAGGTTTTATTTTTTTCTTTTAAAAAAAAAGAGTTTTTAAAGCTTCTTTTTGAAAAAAATTTATCTAATATTTTTTTGTAATTTCATAAATTTTTAAACTGCTTGTAATATGTTTTTGAAAACCTAATAAGTTCACCCAAACACTCATAATTCAAAGAAAAGTTGCTTGTGCATGTATATACTAACGGCGTTAATACACTCGATACATGTCCATATAGGACAAGAGTTCCCTTAAAATACTTGTACAATCAATTGCAATTTACCCCCATATTGTATTGTAAACGAAAATACCCCCTTATTTTGTTTTTTTAAAAAAAAATTACTTCTCTATATTTTATAAATCGAGAAATTCACCCCCTCTAATAGGGGGTGAAGGGCGGGTATTGGGTAAGAGGGAGGAGGGCCGTGAGGGGGGTGGCGGCGCAGTGGCAATCGGGTAAAGAGGGGAGGCGAAAATGAGGGATGGAGGCGGAAGGGGAAGGCAGCGATGGGGTGGCAGTGGGGGTGGGGGAACAGAGGGAGAGAGAGTTAGAAATAAAAATAATTGAATAAAGTTCAAGACTTTATGCAAGTCCATCCAAATAAACGCCGTTTCCAGCGGCAGAAAACCTACCAAATAACCCATTTCCAGAAATTCTCAAGCTGGACTGCAGCCTGCCAGACTTCAATACAAACCGACTATAAACTAAGTACATAGGGACGATCATTGCACATCAGATATACTCTGTCATCATCTATAACCACCCGCTGCCTCAAACTATGGAGTGATTATTCAAGGCAGGAATCACCCAAACCACAACACAATCAAGTATTCCTTCAACACTCGGTCGATGTAATTAAATTGAACAATCCAGAAATGTTACCATCATACACCACCATATATGATTTTAAGGCAACAAATTAAGTTGTCATGCCAACACTCCTCCGCTCATGAAAATATACGAGTCTAATACCACACCGACCCTATAACACGTTGAGATTGCAAGTGTACAATGGGGCAAAATGCCTTTCTACTCATAGAAAAGCATCCTTCTCAAGGAGCTTGAGTACCTCGTTTTGGTTATTTAGTTTAGCAACATCAATTGGTGTCTTCCCATCTAAGTTTTGAAGAGTGCTGCATTCAAATCAAAGGCAAGGGTCAGTGGAGTGCAGAACAAAGTACAGAAGGAAAGAATTGGAAATAGGGAAAAGGCCTTACACAGCAGCGCCGTTTTTCAAAAGAAGCTCCACACAGTCCTTCCTGCCATATCCAGCAGCGTAGTGGAGAGGGGTGTTCTTATTCTTATCTAAAGCATCCACCTTGGCCCCAGCCTCCAAGAGCACTTGGGCACACTTAACCTGGAATGGAATACACATGATTCAATTAGTTCTTGAAGAAAGTAGTGGAAAACTAGCATCTAAGGAGGAAAAAGACAAACTAACAAAATACTAGCATATGAGACATAGAGAGAGAAATGAGATGGAACAAGAAGAAAAGTAGAAGAAAAGAACCCCAGCAGCATAAGAAAGGAGGACACAGGCTACGCCAGTAAAGTAGCTCAGTGGCCAAGTCTGGCGTCAAAGTAAAAGATATATAAAGGTCAAGCCAGATCTCATTTTTAGAGATTTCCAGTACCTCGCCATATCCACATGCAAAATGTAACGCAGTCCTTCCCTCGGAGTCTTCTTCATCTTTATCAGCACCATCAGCTATAGCCTTTTTCAAACCCTAATTGCCGCATACAAGCAAGTAAATTAAACAAGAGACTCTGATATTCACTGAATTTAAAAGGAATACTATAACTAAAATGACATTAAAGAAACTATAATTAGCACACTGTAGAAGACTGGAAACACTTCCAAGATGAATTGTCAGCAAATCGTAGCATTTGGCAAGAGGTATACTTCAGAGAAGGTATAATATAACTAATCATAATATTATATTTCTCAGCAAGTATTACTCAGAAACGTACCTCAACATCACCAACACTAGCTGTATGGTGAACAATGGATTCCTCATCATTTGCTTCCTCTGTTTCATCTTCAGCAGCTTCACCAGCAGATGTGGCACCTTCTGCTCCAACAGCAAATCCCATTGCTTCACCCAACTTCTGGAGGACCTCTTTATCATTCCAATACCTGATCGTAATGCATTATCAGGACAGAAGAATCACAAGTAATCAATTGTTCAACAGTAAAAGATATCAACAAAGACCTATGTGCTCACCAGTGAGGAAAATCCACATAAAGGAACAAGAAAAAGACAAAAGTGATCTAAATGAATTGGCATTGGTTTCCTCTGCATCCAAAAGTACAATGACAGACTTGGAGGATCAACTAGAAGAAATTCCCTCAAAAATTGTGGGTCAAGAACTTCATTATTTGTAGGAAAAGAGGGGGAGGGGGGAGTTGGCTAAAATTGTTTTACTACATTATTTGATATCTGATACACAGTTGACAAAGTAATCCCTAACAGCATACAGGAAACCGACAAATAGGCTGCTAAAAACCAATGTTTAAATAACTTACACAATGACATGGTCTGGCAACAGGCAAAAGACAATATTTTGCCTAATGTTACAGATCATTTTAACTTAGTCAGGAAATGGATCCAAAATTTTAGAACATGGAGGCAGAAGCTTTTTCTTCAGTCAACAAAATCAAATAAGGACATTACTGTATCATAGTACCTTCTGTTATCTAAATCCACAGACTGACAGACAAGCATAAAGTATCATTAAATTTCTGCTGACAAGCTAAAATGACCCCAGATGCTTGTACTCAAACCCCCTCACGCCTCAGTTCTGCTTATTTGTGTTATATGGTGTCAAATACATCATACATCATAGAGGTCATAAATCCTGTAATATATCAAATTAAGAAAACCCATTATAAGGTACAACCTCATCATTGCAGCAGGACCACCATTCTCGATCTCTTCTAAAATAGGCTTTAAGGATGGATCCTCCTTGATACGTGCCATTCGCTCTTCAAGTTGATCTTTATTGGCTGGATTTGTCAAATTCTCAAGCATGCCTGACATGGCTGGATCCTGTAAAATGATAGGCTTGTGAGTGACAACTATCTAGAAAATATTTCACCAGAACGTCATGAATATTAAACCAAGAAATACCTGCATTAATGCGCTGCCAAGCCTCTCAGCCATAGTCATAAACTGTGGATTTTGCATGACTTGTTGCATTGTTGAATAATATTGTTGGGTATCAAAGTTGGGAATACCCTCATCAACTGAAACACCTTGAAAGGTTTTCTGAAGCTGTTCTGCCATCTGATTAAATGAAGGGTCTTTGGCTATCTGTTCGGCCAATTCCTTGATGCTTGGATCCTGCACACAAGTTTAGCTTAACAATTTCTGAAGCCTAAATTAACCATAAACCGGTGTCATATGATAGGAAATAGATTGAACAACTCCCTTTTTAAATTAAATGAGAAACACATAGTGATTTAGACAGACTGATACACCAGAAACAAAGAGAAACTTTATACTGAGCTTACAAATTTGGAAACCTTTCTAGAATACCAATAGTACAAAAGAATATTATTAAGATTTAATAAAATTTAACCCTGTTTCTCCATTACCAAGATGAACTTTAGTATCAGAATAACTAGTTCAACATGCTATGATTTCACCATCTAGAAAGCACCTCTCACTCTAAGAAACGCACGAGAGAAAGAGGAAAGATATACACACATTAAGCAATCCTGTCATAGCTGAGAAATCAAAAGGATTCGGCATTCCAGTAACCGGAGGGGTCACTCTTCCCTGCCCAGACGGTGTCCCTGCAGAAGTAGTACTAACAGCCGCACCAGACTTCTCTTCTGAAGAGCAGTGAATGAGAAATTTCAAATAGTTAAAACAAAGTAATCTAACATCATGAGAATTTATAAAAATGAAACACAATCTAGGCTGATGATTTGCTTAAAGAAGTATGAAAAAGCTATAATCAAAGCAAATTCTTATTTGGGATCCCATCAATCCTCTTGTAAGGTGACTCCGAGCTCAAAAACATTCAATTCCAATTCCAACAAATAAAATATTTAATAACAAATACCCGTTACTTCACAACAAAATACTCAAACGCGCACATGAATAAACGTTGATGTAATTTAAACTCACCATCTTTAGGAACCAGAGGTGTTTTAGATGCCTGCACAATTCCCCAACCGAAAATCAGAACAAGAGCAAAAAACTCAAAACATCACTAAATCAGCTTCAAACACAACAAAATCCAAATTCCTCTGAACTAAATCAAACAAACCAAATTCTCAAACCACTAAACCAAAAAAAAAGAAAGAAAAAAAGAAAATCAGCAAGTAAGTTTCGACTTCAACCATTAAATCGACTGGAAAAAAACAAGTAATACAGGTCAAAAATTGAACTGACCAAAGCGGAAACAAACAATCCATTGGCCCAACAAAAATGAACAACGAATTCACAACAGTACCTCAGACATATTTCCCCAAATCGGATAAGTAAACGTCGGATCCTTTGCTTGTAGAGAGTCGAGAGGACAGAGAAAAGAAAGACGTACAAGAAAAAGGGTTTATAAATTGTTTTAGTGTGAGAAAGAGAGAGAGAGAGAGAGAGAGGAGAGAGAAGTAGATTGCGATTTACAAAGATAAAACAGAGGGGAGTGGGCCACCTCAATCTCATCGCCAACTCGGTGAATGGCGTAGATTTGTTTCTTCTGATTGCTTCTCTCGTTCGTCGATTGGGCTTCACATATAGGCCCAGGCCCAACATTGTCTCATTCTGATGGGCTTTTGGCCCAATTAAATTGGAAAATTTTATTATTAGTATTAAATATGCATCTAATATTTTGTTATTATGTTATTTAAGTGATAATTTTGTTGATTACGAAATATATTTTTGCATGTTTTTATATTAAATATAGAAAAATCATAATTAATGGCAACAATTATGAATGATATATATCTGGATTTTTTTTTCATTTATGCATTAACTTAATATACGTAAAAATCTCATTTAATTTAAATTATATTTCAGAATTGAACGCATGTCTATTGTTATAATAAAATTCTAAATTAGAAGTGTTAAGAGAATTCTAATTATTTAATAGAAGATTTTGATTTCGATTCTCATTTATGTATGAATGTCTGTCTATTGCCATTATTTTAAATTAATTTATATTCAATTTGACGCATAATTGTTGATGCATTTGGCCAATTGTTTTTGTTGACTTTATAATAATTTATAATTTTAATTTTGTCGTAGTATAATTATTTATGATAAAAACTTATATATAAATTTGTCACTATAAATAGTAGAGATATTTAAAACAACAAATTAATGATATAATTATAAAAAATAATTATTGTCATTAAATTATTACCAATTACCATATATGTGTCATTAATTGCTCTTACGATTTTTTTTTAAGTAATGTAAAAGTTTTAACTTTAGGAGTCATTAACCGTTGGGACTCAAATTTTGAATAAAAAAATTCTTTTTAAATTTAAAAAAAATCAACATTTATCCCTGACAAAGTTAATGTATTACGTAATCATAATTGATTATGATGGCATAATTTTTTTCAGTAAAATAGCCTATAAAACTCCAGTCAAAGCGAACAATACCTCGAGGCACAAGGTTTGATAATATCACGCGGTACATGATCTGGTATTGTTTCTTGGAGCAATGCAAGGTGCACATTCTAAACCCCTCATTTGAGCTACTGATGATGTTGACATGCGTGCTAAATTAGTTACAAATGACAAACTTACATGGCTCATAAGTCACACAGTCCCCATATCTCCCACAAACGTCTTTTCAATGACAAACAAATGAGGATTCGATCAAAATGAATAATATATCATGCCAAAAATTTGATCACATCGTCCGTTCTATCAATAATAACTAGTGTGTGTAGCACACTCAAATGAGTGTGTGCAATAAACTAAAAAGTTTAAAAATTAATTATTATTTCTAAAATACATTTCAATCGCATAAATTCAAATTAAAAAGAGAGAAGCGGGGGGGGGGGTTAAGAAGGAAGTTATGAGCAAAGTTAAAAGTAAATGAAACTTGAAAGTGTAAGAAAGTTGGAAATTAAGAAAAAAGATATAATAGTAAAATATTTGGTGAAATAAGTGTGCATAATTAAAATAAAAATGTTAAAATTAAAATTTTATTATTAAAATTGTATTCTAATGAAAGAAATTAAAAATTAAAAATAAGGAAGTTATAAGAAGTTTCAATTAAAGAAATTAAAAATGTTAACTATATATATATAAAAGTCATACGAAGTTAAAGTCAGTGGGCAATTTGGTTGTTATCAAAAGATGGAAAAAAATTACAAAAAAATGATGAAATAATGTTAAGAATAGACAAGAGAGGACACCAAAAAAAGGTGATTTCCCTTAATAATAAAGTAAATAATAATAATAATATATAGATAATGTGATTTCATAAAATGCAACAATCATTATTGTGATGATACTAAGATGTATCAACAATTTTATACTCATATCATATATTGTACGTAACCTACTATACATATATCATTATCTTCTATGAAATTTCAATGTAATAAAATCAGAGAAGACTTCAAATAAGTTAGATCTCATCCACGCCCTGTTTGTCATTTTATTATGTTAAATAAATATATCTAAATTAAGAATATTGCAAGACAAATTACGATAATTATTAATTTAGCATATGCCTATTTATTTATTAAGAAACAAACCATGTAACTAATTGGAGATGTGGTTTGGTGCTACATCAACATCGTACCCACCATGGGTCATCCGGTACCACTACTATTGGGACTCATTTGCAAAATTTGGAGTGACAAGATATCACCCAATTTCACCTCCTACATTTTCTTTTTCTTTCTTTTATGGATATAGTTCAATACATTCAGATATCAAACTAATTAAATACATCTATAAGAGTAAACAGACACCCATAATTGTGAGGTCTCAATCTTACCACTTGAACAAGACTTCATTATCATATATACATGTTACTACTGGAGCACGGTTTCATTGTCGG
Source organism: Sesamum indicum (assembly GCF_026168435.1). NCBI lineage: Eukaryota > Viridiplantae > Streptophyta > Magnoliopsida > Lamiales > Pedaliaceae > Sesamum > Sesamum indicum. The sequence continues at coordinate 28,046,103 of NC_142664.1, forward strand.
GCTTTTCTCAACAATTGTTTAAAGAGTTCAGGCAAACAACATCGATTGGCTTCTCTATACCTCGTTTTGGTTGTTTAGTTTAGCAACATCCATCGTTGTCTTTCCAACTAAGGTTTGAAGAGTGCTGCATTCACTGAATTTAAGAGAAAAATTACAATTTGAATGAAATTTTAGAAAGCATTATGAACACACTGAAACGCTTTAAAGCCGAATTATCAGCAATGTGTTGTATTTGAAGAGGTATACTTGGGAGGAAGTGTTATATATATAACTAATCATGCTAATATATTTCTCAGCAAAGTATTACTCAGAGATGTACCTCAACATCACCAACACTAGCGGTATGGTGAACAATGGATTCCTTGTCATTTGCTTCCTCTGCTTCGTCTTTGCCAGCAGACGCGGCTCTATCTGCTCCAACACCAAATCCCATTGCTTCACCCATCTTCTGGAGGACCACTTCATCATTCCAGCACCTGATCATAATGCATTATCAGGACAGAAGAATCACAAGTAATCAGTCGTAGATTAACAAAGACCTATGTGCTCACTAGTGAGGAAATCAACATAAATGAACAAGAAAACACCAAAGTGAACTTTCTAAATTTTGAACAAAAATGCTACCCAGTCCACAGATCTATTCTTAATTCCAAAGAATTCCTACAAATTTAAATGAATTGGCATGCTAGTTCCCTCTGCATCCAGAGGTATAATGACAAGCTTGGAGGATCGAGTAGAAGAAATTACCTCAGATATTAAAAAGAAGCGGGGGCGGGAGTTATTTCATATTGTTTTGCTACATTATTTGATATCTGATACACGATTGACAAAGTAATCCTTAAGGGCATACAGGAACCGAAAATAGGATGCTAAAAGACCAACATTTAGATAACTTACATTATGACATGATCTGCAACAGGCAAAGGACAACACTTTGCCTAATGCAGAACGTTACAACTTATTCCGGAAATGGATCCAAAATTTCTGAACATGGAGGCAGAAGCTTTTTTCTTCAGTCAATAAATCAAATAAGGACGATATTAACTTCATCGCATCATAGTATTCATCGAGTATCTAAATCCACTGACAAGCATACAGAATCATTAAATTTCTGCTGGCATGCAAATGCTTGTATAGCCCCAACCCCCCATCACCCCTCAATTCGACTTATATGTGTCATATGCTGTCAAATACAGTATTACATCACACTACGAATTCGTAAATCCTGTAATAATCAAAATAAGAAAACCCATTAGAAGGTAGAACCTCATCAATGCAGCTGGACCACCATTCATGATCTCTTCCCAAATAGGCTTTAAAGATGGATCCTCCATGATATGCCGCCTTTGCTCTTCAAGTTGATCTTTGTTGGGTGGATTTATCAAATTCTCAAGTATGCCTGACATGGACGGATCCTGTACAAAAAATCAGAATGATAGACTTGTGAGCAACAACTATCTAGAAAATATTTCACCGGAGAGTCATGAATATTAAACCAAGAAATACCTCCATTAATGCGTTACCAAGCGTCTCAGCCACAGCCATAAACTCTGAATTTTGCATGACTTGTTGCATAGTTGAAAAATACTGTTGGGCATACCCTCTTCAACTGAAACACCTTGCATGGCTTCCTGAAGCTGTTCTGCCATCTTATTGAATGAAGGATCTCTGGCCACCAGTTCAGCCAATTCCTTGATGCCTGGTTGCTGCAAATGATATAAATTAACCTCTAACCGGTGTCGTACGATCGGAAGCAGATCGAGAAACCAGTCGTTCATTTTAAATGAGAAACACATAAACATAGTGATTTAGACAGACTGAAATACCATAAACTAAGAGAAACATTATAGTGAGCTTACACAAGTGAAACCTGTTATCGAACACCTTTAGTGCAAACGAATAAATGATCAAGGTTTAACAAAGTTTCCAACCCTGTTTGTCCATTACCAACATGGACTAGTTCGACATGTTATGAGTTCACCTCTCGGTCTCAGCTCACTCTAAGAAACACAGTGGAGAAAAAGGAAAGATATACACACATTAAGCGATCCTATCATGGCTGAGAGATCAAAGGGATTTGGTATTGCAGCAACCGGAGGGGTCGCTCTTCCCTGCTCGGAAGGTGTCCCTGCAGAAGTCTTCTCTTCTGAAGAGCATGAATGAGAAATTTCAAAATCATGTTTGGGCTCTCATCAATCCTCTTCTAAGGTGACTCCGAGCTCAACAACATTCAATTCCAATTCCAAAAGGAAAACGTTATATTCACTTTTCCAAAATTTTGGTATAATTACGTAAATTATTCATAATTTTTATATAATTACACGGATTAATAACTACTTATCCTCTTACAATATTATAAATGAGCAAATTAATTCTTTATATAAAAAAAATAACAATTTACTTTACGTGCTTTTCAAAATTAAGCAATTTACCTCCTTGTATAAGGAGATAAATTATTTTATTTTAAAAAACATAAGGAAATAAATTACTGTATTCTAAAAAATATTAAAAAATGAATTACTATTTTTTTCATAAAAAATTAATTTGCTCATTTATAATATCACATAAGTATTACTGTCATTTTTTCCATAACTACACATATACTTACTAAAAACATTACATAATGTTTGGATTTGTTTTCGAAGTGTTTTGTGGAGATAGAGAGAAAAAAAAAAAAGATAAATAAGTGTGTGTTAGATATAGTATGTATGTTTGGATTTGTTTTTGGAGATAATATGAAATAAGTATTATATGTTTAATATTGTGTTTTGGGAGATAAAAATTACTATTCATTATCAAATCATGTCTTTTTTATATATATTTATGTATATGTGTGTGTATATATATGTATGTATTTATACTAAAACAGTTAAAAACACCTAAATAAGATGTTTTTGAATGATGACAAATATTGAATATGTTTTGACTTATATCGAAAATAATTTGAAAAATAAAAACAAACATAGTGTTAATTTCTTTAACATTTTTCTGCCCAAAAAGGCAAAAACACTCTTTAAAACCTCATAATGCCACTACTGACATTTACGCGGCATTTATCTTATTTTTCATAGACCATAATGTGTCGGAGGTGTTTCTATAATTACCAAACTTCAAAGAGAGAGTATTTGTGTATTTTGACCTAATTTTAAAAATATCAATATTATTTACTTCATACTTTTATTATATATTTTTTTATTTATCCATACACCGCTTGTTTTAAGTGCACAAGTACGTTGATAGTTGACGTCAGATAAGCTCACCATCTTTATGAACCAGAGGAGTTTTTGATGCCTGCACAAAGTACTTCAATAAATCAAACAAATCAAAACCACTAAACCCAAAAAATAAATAAATAATTACTCGGCACTCATATGAGGTTTTTTATAATCACACGTATCAGATTAATTGCATTTAATCTCTTTAATATTTATTTTCGTCCAACAAAGTAAATCCATCAGTTAGTAAAATTAACAGAATTTGTTGACATTAAATATATATTTTCTCTCGATTAACTTATTACAAGTTAAACAATTTTTTTTTCACGACACTACTCTTAGTGGGTTGTAAAAGATACGTTTAGCATGCCATAATTCCGTACAGTAAGTCAATTGAAGGCAAATATAAACATCCATTCAACTCTTTTATTGATTTAAGCAGATTCAGTAAGTTTCATTAACAAATGAATCTATTCATTGGACGAAACAAACGTCAGATGTACTAGATTTAATGTTTGAAAATTTACTTATAATTATACCAAAAAATAAATAGAGAACAACAAATTCGGAACAGTACCTCAGACATATTTCCCCAAATCGAACGAGTAAAGGTGGAATCCTTTGCTTGTAGAGATTCGCAGACAACAGAGGAAAGAAAGAAGAGGTGCAACAAAAAGGGTTTATACATTGTTTTGTTTTAGTCTGAGAGAGAGAGAGAAGGATTATTGAGTTTAAATGTCGTTTATTTGTGTATGAAATTTCGGTCTATCATCTGTGACACGTAACTGCTGATGCATTTGATCATTTGTTAATTTTTGTTGACTTTGTAATAGTCTTTTGTTTATTTCTTATATATATATGTAAATTTCTATACAAAAATTATAATATATTTAATCAATTTTTATATATCGATGAATTGAATATTGTAACTGTTTGGTCAACACGAAAATATAATATTACGATAAAATATTAAATAATAATTTTGAAGTTTGTCGCTGAAAATGACAATAATTTATGTTTTGTCATAACATATTATTATCGTATATGTGCCATTAATTGATTTCACTGAGATTTTATGCACAACTTTTTTAACTAATTTTTACGAATGATAATTTTTATAAAATAACTATAATAAATAAAATTATGTAAATTAATTATTTTAATTATATATATTATAATTAATGATAATAGTAAAATTTTGGATGGATGAGTCACCAACTAGTAAAATTTACGATGAGTCCAACACGCTTTGTTAAAATAATAAAGTTGAAATTCGACGATTAAAGATTATTGGATTCAAATTATATGGATATGTATAAGTGCAAGTCTAAAGGTCTTGCTCGTTTTATTTTCATCGGATATAATTTTATTTAAAATTATGATTTGTATTTAATTATTTTTGAAATTTAAATACATGAAAATAAATGTATTGTATTTAAAAAAAATTGCAGTCACAAGTTTGCTTGTGTATGCTAAAACTAGTCCACTGTAGTACGTCTCTTTTATCTGCATATATGATCTGGCTTGAATATGCAATTTCCCTTCAGCTAGATGATTTGCGTTTCGTAATGAGTATTCTGAATGTTTAATGGTCTTCGAAAACAGGAAAGCACGTTAGGCAAGTTGGAATGATCCCCGACGAAAATCCTCCTATGCCTAAGACAGCTTAAGTTCGAGATGATAAATGACGATCTCAAGTAGTAAATGAGGTAGCGAGTAATAAATATGTCTTACCATAAATGTCATAAAATGAGGGTATTTATAGTACTAGATGTGCCCACCTTCTGAACCACCTGGTGTCATCTCAAATCATGAGTTGTTAGAGGATCTATGGTCTAGGTCTCGGATCATCAGATCAGGTAAGGTCAAACAACCTGGCCCGAGATAGAAAAGATATGTCCGGACTAAAATCGACATAGAAAGACAAGGATCTTGGGGCTATAGTGGTATTCTATTGTTGTTGGAGAATTATTTATGTCTTTCTTCAAGTGGCTATGATATATCCCTATCAATATAATAAATATTTTTCAAATTTTAAAATATATATTATAAATAAAACTAAAATATATAAATCAATACATTACATTGAAAAAAAAAAAAGAAAACTAAATCATCAGTTAATGTAAATTATGGAAAGTTGAGTGAGTTAGTTATATATGAAGAAATGTGAAGAATCTTTCTTTTTTATATTAATATAGATACAACGAGAATATAAAAAGAAATGGTCCATATATTCTTAATGTATTTTCGAGTTCTGATGATGGTAGTGTAATTATAAAATATATATATATATATATATATATTCACATACAACAAACAGATAATCAGGTCACATATTCTATTGAAAAATTCTCTCTTTCCCTACCTACTCCGAATTCTCATTTTTTGGTAGTTTGAATAAATGATTGGTAGGATTCGAATAATTTTTTGTAAATATAATAAATTAATAAAAGTAATATGATGTTTACTTCAATAATGTAGGTAATAAATAAAAAAAGTGGCATAAATCAAAATATTTTTTACTTTAATGAATAATAAGTGTGATAAATGAATATAATGGCAAAAGTCAATATATAGGAATTTTCTTTCCCACCACACATCCACCCACATGGGCTTGATTGTGAATGGGGGCCAATTGAGGACAATCGAGGGCTACATGAATTTGCGTCCGAGCTGTAACATGCAAAGAAAATCATGGACGAGAGTGTATTTCTATCTTTTGCGATCTCATGTTAGAGGTTATGAGTTCGAATTTTATTATGTGTATGGAATGTTGTATATGCATAGTAAGAATTATTGTTTATTGTAATAGTAGATGTTGTTGAGTAAAATATAATTATTTTAATAGTAAGATATAATTATTTTAATAGTTTTTATTAAATATTAATGTCGACTGCAATGTAAACAAGTCCCAAGGACATGTCACGTGGATATTCAATCACTATGCTTTCCTTTTTCTTTGAAAAATGATTAATCCAAACAAATAATTTAAATAATTTATTATTATTATTATATCTTTTTTCCCCTAAAATTCAAATTTTTGAATTTACTTTATCTAAAAAACTTTCCATCCAATCACAACATTTAATGTTTGTTTTTTCTCTCCATGGATTACAGAATCTCGGAGAGACCTAATGTAAATCTATTATTACAAATTTAAATATATTTTGTTCGTATTTTACTTTATGGATTTATATTTACAAAATCTACACAAATAACGATTTATTTAAAATATTTACAAATAACATACATATTTAAATAATAAGCTAAAATGCGGTATCAGTTTATAATTAAAAAAAATTGAATAGGACTGCATTGCAAATAAGAGTTGTAAAGTAAAAACAAAATTTTACGCTTAATTAAAAATAAAGATGAATCCAAGATCGCTAAGCTAAGCTGTGCCAATTTTAATTGTGTATGAATGTATTTTAGTAATTTTATCTTACAGTACATTAAAAATAAATTTATCCAAAATTTGCTTAAATGGCTGAAAAAATGTGAAAATTTAAAATTTATAAGATAAAATTACCAAAATAAATACGAATAATTATGTTTTCCTAATCTGGTAGATCGGGTGCAAGAATTATCCCGTCATACACTACCAAAATCACTATCCAGAACGATATGTATAATCAAGATCTAGCGGCTACCAAAAATCGTTATGAATTTTATAGTTTCTTTTAGTGCTCGCTCAGCATAAATCTGGAAACCCTGAATTATATATAATTCCATACGGATTGATTCAGAAAACAACAATTACGACATCAATTACACGATCAACAACGTTAAACCAAACAAAGGGTTCCTGAAATCTACGAAGGATGAACCTTGTTAGAATTGGAGGAGATCGCCCTGACGGCAGATCTCATCGAAGCAGTAGCAGAATTGACGGCAGCTTCAATATACTTCTTCGAAGCAAACGTCGCGGCTTTCTCCAGATTCTTCCCCATCTTCCGCGCTTTCTCGGCGGCGCCGACCAGACCGTCGTGCTCCGCCGTGGAAACCCTGTCCATCTCCTCCTCGAAGCGGCGGAACTCCGCCATGGCGCTGTCCATGACGGAGTCCAGGTACTCCTCGGAGTCTCGCATGTAGTCGTGGGCTTTCTGGACCTCGTTGTCGGTCTCGAGCTCGAGATTGGCCCAGGCCTTGTAGGCCTCGACCTCGAAGAGTTTCATGAGGTCTTCGATGGTGGAGGGATCGAAGTTCTTGTCGCGGAGGGCTTGGTCGGAGAGGAGTGTGAATTCGGAGAAGAGAGCTTCCATTTTCGCTTCAGTTGTAAGAACTAAGGGTGGGACTGTGAGAGGATCATATAAAGCGACGTTGTTCCTAATGCTTTGCTTTATTTTATTTCTTTATTTATTGCTACTTATATCTTGTTTTAGATTAAAGTAAAAGTGAAAAAGTGCTACTCTTTTTTAAGTAAATGTAAAAGTTGAAACTTTAGGAGGGCTAACCGTTGGGAATTTTGTTGACGTGTTTTCTTTTATTTATAGAATTATAATGTGTTCTCCTAAATTTCAAAAATTACATATAATATTTTTTTATGTTTATTTTTATCTAAATTGAATTTGCTATTATTATTAAAAAAAAATCTAAACTAAAACACATATTTACACACAATTGGTTTATTACAAGTCAAATGAATTATTTCTGACAAAGCTACCCATATCAGGGTGAAGATGTACATCCTCACTACATCAGACGTAATTTGGTCAGAAAAAATTATTTGACCTGCAATAAGCAACGGGGGTGAACACGGCTTTTCATCTATTTATTTTTTATTAATATCAACAAATTCGATAAATTTTAATTAATGTGAAAATTTAATTATTAGACAAAAATAAACGTCATGGGTACTTGATATAATTTTTCAAATAATTATGAGACAATGAGTAATTACATCAAACATTAGGAGAGAACAATATAATTATCCCTTATCTTTTTAATTTGACATTTGTTCACGACAAAGTTCATATACCATGTCATCGCATAATCGACGATACAATCTATAAGTTTTACAGTCTCCTATCTCTAATGACACGACTTTATTTTTAGAAAAATCCTTAAAATTCTAATAAAAACAAACAATATCTAGAGGCATGAGGTTTGAGGATATTGCACGTCGCACAAGGCATGATCTAGCATTGTTTGTGGGAATGATGGTACCATAGACATATAATTCGACACTTTTTGTGGGAATGATGCAATATACTTATTTCAGACCTATTTCTAACAAAAACATTCAATCAACAATTTCAATCAAACAAATAAACAATAAACTACTAAAAAAAGCAAACAAACACCCATATCTTCGATATTTAAACTTCCACTTAATGATTATGAACTTACGAGACCTATATATTTTATTTATATAAAATTGTAATTCATTTGTCGTATAACCTTTTTTCAGCATTTTCTTGTAAGGAGTTGGGTAAAAAAAAAAAAGAAAAAAGAAAGAAAGATTGGGTGGGTGTTATGAAGATCATGGTTAGGAATCTAGGTAGTGGGGGGAGTGGGACCAACGGTGACAGATTTGTCAAAGCACATATGCTGTCTTTATTGAAGTGCAGCTTTACTTTCTTAATTTTTACAAATAATATATATATATATATATATATTATATGAACATATGGTCCGATCACTGATGCAAACCCCCCCACCCCCAAGACTTATGACCGTTGAAATTAAACTGCATCGATTTTATATCATGATATACTATTTCTTTTTCCCAAAATGCCAAAATTATATTAATCCAATTTGTCTAGGGTTGTAAATTATTTGAATTGAGCCGAATATATAATTTATTTAAATTATTATTGAATTTAATAAATTATGTATGAATTTAATTTGATTATTAATCTAATCAAGTTCAAACGAATTATTAAATTTAATAATAATTTTTAAATATGTTATATTACTTTTGCACTAATCGAATCAAATTCAAACCGAAGCTGAAAGCTGATCGAACAAATATTTTTTTTTTGATTGAACTTTTATTGTCAAGTTTAATAAATTAAGTTCACAAAAAATAATACCAATTAATTTGAATGGAGTATTTACTAGATTGATTTATTTTTTTAACTTAAATTTGTTTCTAAAAAATAAGAAAGTCCATTCCGTAATTAGAGTGACAACCCATATATTATTGTGGGCCCATATAAAAATAGGCCGTTGAAGTGGCCCAAAAAGGATTCAGCCGGCAGACCCGTATCCGTTCCCACAGTCCAAATATAAATACCGGGTTATTTCCCCGATGTTAACACATCCGTGATCTGTACAGTATTCTGACTCTGTGTATGTAATAAAATACAGCAAAAGTCCGAACCACGACCCGGATCCGAAACAGTGCGAGAGCTTCGTTTTCCGATCCGATACGCCTGCTGGAGAATAGAGATTCCATTCTTCGAGATCTTCAGGACAGACTTTGGAGAGAGGTAATGATGGGGGCTGGTGCTAACGTGAGCGATGTGCTGCTTTTAGTATTATTGTGTGTTCTACAGGGGTGCCAGGCCGTGTGGTTGAGTTTGCCGGCGAGTGGGACCAAGTGCGTATCCGAGGAAATCCAGAACAACGTCGTCGTGTTGGCGGATTACGTCGTCATTTCTGATGACCATGCCCATCCCATCCCCACCATTTCCGCAAAGGTTAGGGTTCTTCTGGAACTTTTCGGACTGTTGCGACCTCATATTTTCTTCGTACATCTGTATATTCCAATTAGTCTGTTTCTTGGTATAAAGGCAGTGTAATTCGTTTTGGGAAAGTTGTTTATGGTGCATGTGAGGCTGATTCGGGGACTAAGGTGGATCAAAATTCAAAAGTGAAAAATAAATTTAAGTTACTAGCTTGGGTCCATTTTGGGTATTGAGAGGATAGTTGAAAGGGCTTTCTATTTGGGCTCCAATTGTGGAAGGTGAAGCAGTCAAGACTATCAACAATTTTACATTTTTCAGGGGTATCATGCGTGAGTTTAAGCACTTGGTGAGAAGGGTTGTTGTTGAACTCGTGGGAAAGGAAACGACAATGTTTAAACGGAGAACGAAGGATATGAGGGTGGTAAAAAATCCCCTTATTAAATGAATATCTAAGAGGGATGGGATTAATGATCTGTAATATGGTTTGCTTTCTGACTGCATGTGATTCAGAACAGGAACACATCACTTAAGTTGAATATTTTTCTTTGTCAAATAATCTGTAGCTATGTTTCTCAATCCACTTTTTCCTTCTAGTGGACTTGTGCTGATTTCCGTTGCCTGTGAAATGTTCTTAGTTGCATATAGTCGGTATACTCTTCTATGATTATCTTTAGTTCCATTGTATTCCAGCAATTCAAACGTGTACTATGCGTTAAAACTAGTGTATTGGCACTTGAGATAAGTTTGGAACATGATAGTTTTGCTTTTGCTGAGTGAAAGGTGAAGTTTGCTTTCTTCTTTGCTAGTAAAATGTGCCGTATGCACTGAGGCACCAAAAAACATTTGGGGAAGTGCAAGGCAAGGAACACGCCTTGTCAAAGTGAGTGTAAATTGTTATATAATTTGCAGCTTATACTGAGAGAACAAACGGTTTTAAGAAAATTTATGTTATGAATGAATAAAGTTTAAGGCGTCAGAGAAAATAAACTCAGTTTTCACATACACTTGAGCACCTACTTTGACAGTTCAGTGTATTTATATCGATTTAAGGAAACCAGCAAATAAGCAAGACTAGAATAAATTAGTGAAGGATGCAGCTGCTATTGGAGGGCAGAGTATTTGGCAGAACAGCTGACGATCTGTAAGAGAAGAATCAGAAAATCATAGAAGAGCCTGTTGCTTGTTGTTCGACTTCCAGAAAATCCATTTCACAATTTGAATTTGCTCAACAAGAGAAAGGGAGTGTTTGCAAAAACTCTACTTTTAGAGAAATGATTTTTGTAGAGAAAGTTAAAAGTTATAGTAGAATTAAAAGTGGATATTGTTTGTAAAAAAAAGTAGTTAAATTGGATAGTGTTTGTAGAAAAATCACTTCTAAAATAAATTTAATTCATTAAAACCGTTTTTCCTAAAGTGTTAAAAAGATACTATTTTTTGCTTATTATTTCACTTGTTGTTTGTCAATAATAATTATTTTCGCATAAAAAAGATAAATTTTATTTCGATTAGTATATTTCATATATATATTTTTTAAATATTAAAAAGTATATGTTTAATTTAATAATGCTCCCACTAAGTAATATAATTGTTGATTCATACACAATAATTAAACTTTAACTATTAAATAATAATATGTGAACAAAATAATATAATTAGATGACATAGCAAATAAAATATAAAAAATTTAAAATATTATATATGTAAAAGTGTAAAATTAATTATTATTAAATTATTCAAATTATATGCAAACTCCAATATCAACTTTAAATATACAATTCTAAAAATAAATTAAAAACGCTAAAGTTGAATTAAGATTATTATAATAAGAGTATAGTAGCAAAATAAAGTTGGATTTATTTACAAAAAAACTAAAGCAGCTAGAAGCACCCTGGCTTTTTTTGTTTTAGCCGTTTCAGAAGCAGAAGTTGGTATACCAAACACTTCAAAGTGATTTTTGGGAGCAAGGAACTAAAAAATGCTTTTCTAAAGCTCTCGCAAACATTCCAAAAGCATGGTATACCGAAGGCCATTTTATAAATAGTTGACACATAATCGAGAAGCAATATAATAATTTTATATGGGAAAAGACAACTAACTTACAAGAATTTAGAAGGAAACTAATTAATCAATACATTAGTCATTATGAATTTATGATGCACGATTACGAGGGAAACAAGCACATTGAGCCGTGATGCATGATTAGCATGGGTTTCTATCTTTCTTGCACTCTGTTTTTCTTAATGTGACTCTTTTGGTTCTGCTGTAGGTCACTTCGCCATATGGCAATACTCTCCATAATCAGCAAAATGTCACACACGGTCAATTTGCATTTACAACTACCGAGGGTGGAAATTATCTGGCTTGCTTCTGGGTTGATGGCCAGAAAACAGGAAATGCAGAGATAAGCGTTAACATTGATTGGAAGACAGGCATTGCAGCAAAGGATTGGGAATCAGTTGCTAGAAAGGAGAAACTTGAGGTGAAACCATTAAGCTTATACAGAAATGCTATTCTCACTTGCAAACTTATTTATTACCTCCTTCTGGAAAAAACCAACTTTTTGTTGGTAGTTGGAGGCAGTTAGATGATACACGCATAAGATTCCTTTTAGCTTACCTTTGTTCTTAAGAGTCTTAGATGCCAATTTTTTTTGGTAGTTGGAGGATGTTAGATGCTACATGCATAAGATTCCTTTTCAGCTTATCTTTGTACTCAGATGCCTGCCATTTCACCTGAGTTTTGCATGCTTAGCATTATAAGATGCTTTCGACATCATCAGTTTCTGATGGTGGCAAATAATCATAGTAGTTTGGAGATAATTAAGAGACATTTGGAACTTGAAATTGAGATTAGCTCATGAGGTTTAGTTTAGAATGTTTTACTCATTTAGTACCTCTGGTAGGGTGTTGAGTTTGAGCTAAGAAAGCTTGAAGGAGCAGTGGAGGCCATCCATGAAAATCTTTTGTATCTTAAAAGCAGGTAAAAGTTCCTACTTTCTTTTTGTTTGAATTAAGTTCTTTATAATTATTATGCTGCGTATTATTATTGCTTCAACATTCCAATTCCTTGTAAATTTGTCCTCTCAGAGAAGCTGAGATGAGAACTGTGAGCGAAAAAACAAATGCTCGGGTGGCTTGGTTCAGTATCATGTCATTGGGAGTATGCATTCTGGTTTCTATTGCCCAGATATGGCACTTAAAGCGATATTTCCAAAAGAAAAAGCTAATCTAGATTTGTTCGATTTACTTGTATTTTGTGACGCCAGCTTAAATCTTAGGACTTTTTGCCTCTTGAATATATTCTCATTCACCAGGATGAATTTTTTACACACACTTTTACTGTTTGAGATAATGAGAGAAACATTTCCTGTTTTCTTTAAATTATTAAGAGTTAATGCAATAGGATGTGATGCTCTCTCTGTGTCTGTGTGTGTGTTAAATACATCTGAGCTATTTTAACTGCCATATTTGCCATTCAACTGAACCATTCTGTACTCGAAGATCAGGATACCAGAATTCTTAACAATATCTATTGTAAGAAAAGGTTATCCACAACTAAATCTATCAACAATTAGAACCCGAGAAATGATGTATCCCAACAGAAAAGGAAATGCTGAGCGAACAATTCCTATTCAATTGAAACAATCTCCCAATTCATGCTTCCAAATCTGCTAATATCCTCAAAGAAATCATCAGCGCTTCTATGGCGCCTCAAAGAAATTCATTTAAATTCCTTGCATACTTTACCAATGAATCCAGCATGCTCATTTTTTGTTCAGCATTCCGTGGTGATCGTACTGTGACGACAACCTTTTCAAGGTGGGGGAATCATAAACCCAGAGTCAACCTGCAATACCAGCAACATCTCTACCTTATCAAGAATCCAGTTAGCACTATTGAGATAAAGTTCCACCAAAGATTAACACACTGGAATTGCGTTACTGAATGACTTAACATTTTTCAGGCTGTTCATTTTACAAAGAGCAGCGAACATGGCACCATGAATCTCAAAAGTTTCCAGCTTGGGATGGCTGTTAAAGAAGTCTACAAAATCAATCTCTGGAAAGGGTTGCAGGTTATCAGTCTCCCCAGTGAATTCCACCTTCATGTATAGGTGCTTAACCTCACTAACCATTTGAACAATTTTGCCTATAGCATCCCAGCATCACTGCACTCCCCGAATGGACAATGTCTCCAATGCCACAAGTTTCCCAAAGTCCACGATATGAACTTGTCCCATTATCAGACAATACTGGACAACATACTATAACGAACAGGAATCTGAATGTAAGACTATCAGGAGCCATTGTAGGTACCTGCATGGTTGGCAAAAGGAGAGGTTTTTCAAGCACTGAGTTTCCAAAACCCTGATGAAACTACAACTTTGTAGTTCAAGTGATTCGAGCTTCAACGACTTACCATAAGCGAACAGTTGCCAGCTCCAAAAAGTTCAAGCTTACACTGCCAAATATGAGGGTTCTCTATTAAAATGGACCTCAGCCCTTCACAACCAAGAAGCAAAAAGTGGGTCAATTAGGACAAGCACGAAGAGCCTCAGAAATTGCCAACTCTTCAAACTGGCACCAACTATTTCAAGATTCTTGAGCCTGTAGAAGACATCCCATTCCGGTGATTGGATCATCAACACACCCCAGAGTATTAGGGACTCCAAATTCCGAGCAGCCCTAAGACAATCCAACTTGGAGGGGATATCAGTGGAATTCTGGTGCTCGATTATGTCATCCATTCGGAGCTCTAGATTCTTCAAGTAGGGTCCTGCTATAGACAGACACGACACAAGGCCAGAACTCGAAAACCATTTGGCTGACAATGGCATCAGGGATGTTGCCATTTGTAAGGTAGTCGAAAAGATGTCGAGGGAAGAAGAGGCTCCTTACAGATGCAATCAGAGAAAAACCCAGATTAAAAACTTTAGTAGTAAACCTTATAAAATATTATCTAATTTCATACATATACAAATTTAAATAAAATCGAACCTCGTAGGTGGTGTTGACATGCACTAGAATAAGCTAACTATTATCAAATAAATAATTGTGCTTGCACTATAACTGGATTTAATTGGCTAATATTTGCTTAATTCACTAACCATACCACTAAACCCAAAAAAAAAAAACACTGCCACGTGGATGAATGATAGTAGTCAACTTATTTATTTTTGGTTTTTTTTCTTTCTTCATGTACAAGATTAGTGGACTCATTGTCATTGTTAGTGATAATAATAAATAGTAATCAAGATGCCCAAATCACAACATTGAGTAATCTCTAAGTATCATAAAAATGGATTATCCAATCATATTATGAATAATTATAAAATGATAGATGATTCTTACCATCATTAAATTACTTCTTATTAATTAAATTAAATTGTAGTAATTTAAATTTTAATACACTCGTCATGTAATAAATTTTAATATGACTAATTTTTTGGATAAATCTAATGTTTTATACCATATAATGCATCTCTCTCTCTATATATATATATAATCCCATCAAATTCATAAATTATTTCAATTCGAAAAAAACCCAAAACTTTTCTTTCGAAAAAATAAAAAATTACTGTAAAAACAGACATCGGCTCATTTTTATAAGATTTACTTATAAATTGTATTTATTTATAATTTTCAATGCAAGAGACAGTGTGTATTAATTTATTTTATATTAATATAATCTAAAAATCACACCACATATATATTTATCTCTATATTTTTTATTTTTTTTAATAAAAAAGCGCCTAAAAATAGAACCAAATAAAAATTTAATTTTATAATCGATCGAACCTAATTCAAATTAAAAAATTTGCAACTTTATACTTTGGCGCATTATATAAATTATAATCCGCGAGTTGATCAGACCTAATTCAAACTAAAATTTATTGACTTTTATGTGGGCGTATTTAATTTTTGAATTAGTGAAAGGTGAGAAATGTTTAATAACTTTTGTATAATCACTTTCAACGTATTATTCCATTCTATGTAGACCTTACTTTTATCACCTTTCTTTTCACCTTTGCTTCGCCTCAACGTTGGGTACCCAAAATCATTATTATTTTATTGCTATCTAACCCCCTTCCCTCCTATCAAAAACTAAACTATTGTGCCTACTTGTTTCTATATCCACATTTATGCCTCTATATTTTATGTAAATTGCTCTCACTCCCCCATACTTTTAAAGATTTGCACTTTTCCCCTTGACCTTTTCTTTCTTTTTGCCGCTTGTTGTATTTGAATTGATGGATTTGAGAATAAGAGTTTGAAATACCTAACAAGAAACAATCTGCATTTTGGTTTTTGAGTCCATATTAGAAAAATATTCAATTATTTGCGTTTCTTGTTTTAAATTATGTTACATTAAAAGAATTTAAAATTTATCAAATGTAACCCAAAAGTTACATTTAATTACAAAAACACCCCAAAAATTTTCTGAAAAATACCAATATACTTATTAATATTGTAGCTGTAATTAAAATTATACACCTATTTTATGACGAACTTTTATATAAATATCCTTAAGATTGAGTTATATTCTACAAACACCACCTCATACGGTGGACGTATGATTTTACAAATTGTAGGAAATGTTTATATAATTAAATATAATTTTAGAGGTGTGGATGAGATATATCTTGAAAATGAATCTAAATAAATTGGAAAATTAGAAATTGAGCAAATCTAACTTGCAAAATAGTCCATATATTTGACTTGTAATTGGAGATGAATTAAATTAATTAAGAGTAGCAATAAATGAAATTAAAAAATAGAGGCACATAGGCATTTGGTTCTCATCATCATCATAAAAAAAGAAAAAAGAAAAGGGAATTTGCATTCTTTGAGTGCGTGTTTATGCGCGTACAGAGCATTTGTTCACCCAGCACACTTGTCCATAGCTACCCACAGTTGTCTCCACACCCTTTAGAGAGAGAGAGAGAGAGAGGGAACCCATCTCTCTCCCGTTACATGCATCTATACATACAATTTACAGTGAGGGAATCGTGAGACTGTGAAAGAGAATTGTTCGGAACCGATGCTGTGGCGGATATGGGGAAGGCCGATAACCAGCGACTGCCAGTTGTGCAGCACTCTAATGGCAGTAGTGCTTCTGGAACCTTCCTCTGCCGGAGATGTTCGGTGGGTGTTTGCAGGCTCTTCAGCGTTAAATGCGTTGTTGTTTTGATGTTCAGTGTCGTCGCTTTTCTTTCCGCACTTTTCTGGGTTCTTCCTATTCGATACAGGGAAGCTGGGTTTGATGCTAAAGACTCCATCAAGCGCAGTGGTAAATTTTTGTTTGTGTTTGTGCTTTTCTTTTATTTATTTTTTATTTATCCAGTTTTCCTTTGCTGCTGTGAGTTTGTGACTTGGGAGCTGTGAAATTAGGGTTTCTGTCGTGGTTTTATTGAATTTGTGTTTGATACTTAGTATTTTGGGGTATTACCAGAAACCGAAGTTATCATTACTTTGACATATTCTTGCCTTTTGTTATTCTCTCTAAGTTTTGGTGTTCATGTGGGTGTCACTAATTTTTGTTGATTTCCCCTTGGTCATCAGCCGGTTTTGTTATGGCGTTTGGATTCAAAGTTATTTTTGACACAATATAAGAAAATGAATGCTCTGGATAATCTAATCGCCCTAGTTTACAATATTTTTTTGGGTGGTTTTTATATTGTAATAAGTTGAAGCGTCAAGGTGGCTTGTTAAGGTTTAAAAAATAAGTTTTCCTTTGGTAGGTTTTATTGTTGAGCAACCTCATAACCATTTAAAACTAATCTAGTGCATAATTTTGCTATGAGGTCATGCTTCAACTTATTATAATTTATTCCTTTGTTAAAGCAAAATACGGAAGCTACTGGTTTGTTTTCTTGGAATAGTAAGAGATAGCAATGATTTAAACTCATTCTTGATGCAGTTTGAACAAATTGGTACAGTGGTAGATATGTTCTATAACGGATGCAGTTCTGAACCTGTGTGCCAGTACCCTGTGTAAGATCTAATGTTCCTGTTGCCTCTTCGAAAACAAATTGAGGGGAGTTGTTTCTTCTTGTTCTTTCTGAGATGGGAGACATGTTCCTTGGATACAGTGTCTGATTATGAATTCCGGCTAATTGGAACATAAGCTGTAGCCTTTTCATTTATTTGGTTTAGACAGTATGAAATTTAGGGGACTGCTTGTTATGAATTTACTTTTCTTTGTATGAAGTAACATTTCACCAAAGTATCTCTTTTACCTTGAGCAGTATGAGAAATAATCTTAGACAAATGCTGAACTGATCCTTGCAATTACTGGACAGAACTAGGGTCTCTCTTGCTTGAGGATTCTGGTGCCCGGATTAATGCATTATTAGTGATGCATGCATCTTCCGGGAATTTCATCTCTTTTGTTATCCATTATTCCTTGTTATTGTTGTGATGGATGTTAATTTGTCTACTTATAAGTGAATGAAGTAGAAGCATGTTAGTGTTGATTGAAAATACTAAATATAGATGATGTAATTTGATTACTAAATTTAGCTATTCTTCTTTTAAGGTTTGCTTGAATTAGTATTTCAGCTTGTTAATGAAGTAGTTCTGGCCTCATCATGTGACAACATTTTCTTTCCGCTTATTCTTGGATGTGCTCAATTGTGGGGAATATGGGTTGATTAAATATGTAGTAATGAGTTGAACTATTTGTGCACTGAATGTTCTGTAGTATTATGTATTCCGTATATATCTATTATGATGGTTTTCTTAAATCATTAAGAGAATTTATGTGTTTCAATTCTCAAAGGCCGCAAAAGGAAGAAATAGATAGAAATGAAATAGTAGTATATAGCTTTCAAGTGTTCTTGTTTACTATCATGATTTCCTTCTGAGTGATTAATCTGGTTCTTATTTCAGCCACTGTTCAAGCATACTTTAAGCTTCAAAAACCAGTTTCCAAGCTTGTACCATACACTGCGAGACTAGAATATGATATCAATGACGAGATAGGCGCCCCTTCCTTGAAGGTTTGCTTCAAGTTTACACTCTATACAGTATTTGCATTTCCCGTCATCGATTGAGAAAGAAGAATGATTTAGCAGTAACTTGTTTTTCCACAGATTGCTGTTCTGTCCATGCACCAGGCACGCTTATCTAACCATACCAGCATATCGAACTGGACAGATGTGGTGTTTGGCTTCCATCCTGATCTCATCAATAGTACAATCACTCCAGTGGCCTTGAGTCTGTTGAAGTCATCCTTGATAGATCTGTTTCTTCAGCAATACAATTTGACATTGACATTCCCGATTTTTGGAGAGCCCTCTTCATTTGAGATTCTGAAATTTCCTGGTGGGGTTACCATAATACCGGAACGAGTTGCTTTCATACCTCAGCCCCTTTTCAATTTCACTCTCAATAGCTCAATTTATGATATAAAGGAAAATCTTCTGGATTTGAAGAAACAACTAAAATTGGGATTGAATCTGATGCCCAATGAGGTAACTTAATTTCTATTTGGCCTCTTATTAAAGTCAGATAGTAGAAGTGGCTGATTTTTCTTGAAATTTCTCAATTACCTGGAGTGCTGGAAGTTATTAGACGAGTTTCTTATGTGGTTTTACATGAGATGTTAATATTTCAACCCTGCTTCATCCTCTAAAACAACCTTCCGTGGGCTTGATATTACTTAGAATTGCTACATTAACACACTTAGCTGGTTCTTTCAGAAAGTCTCCCCCAAATAAAAAGTAGATTAGTTACCTGCATGTCGGGTTGGATACATACTGACTGGTATGTTCTATTAGTAGTGGCATACTACCTGAATCTATCAAATTTGCTATTCCTCATGGTTATTAAATGTACCTTCTTTCACTGTATTGTTCCATAACCTTTTCTTATTCTACTTTTGGAACTTTTAATTCAGCAATTTGAATAATCCATTTACATTTCACCAGGTAAGATCTTTTGATTTTTTTTTTCCCCCGTCTTCTCTCTCTTCTACAGGTGGTATATGTACAGGTAACAAACAAGCATGGCTCAACAATAGATCCTCCTGTTACAGTTGAAGCTTCTGTTGCATCTGATCTGGGAACTCTACTGCCAGAGAGATTGAGACAGCTAGCTCAAGTAATTACTGGGTCTCCTGCAGAAAATCTTGGCCTTGATCATTCTGTTTTTGGAAAAGTTAAAGAAATTAGCTTGTCTTCGTTTCTAAATCATTCACTTCATGCCCCAACACCATCTCCTTCTCCATCTCCATCTCCATTTTTTGATACTGGTCCATCCATGACTCCATCTTATTCTCCTGCCTTTTCACCTAACACTCATCATTCGCTACCACCTTGTTCTAACTGTTATACTTCTGAACCATCTGGTGCGAGCCCTCATTCTGCACCCAGTCCACAGAATCTCGGTTACCATTCTCTATCTCCAATTTCTGATGCTCCTGCACCCTCAGTAGCTTTGGGCAGTCCACATTGTGGTTCTACTGATCCACTGAGTCCTTCTCCAACTCCTCATCCCCACCAAATGTCTCCCAATTTATCACCTTATGCCTCCATTGAATCCCCAGGTGCAGTTTCAACACCTCGGATGTCACCAAGTCATTCTCCATTGCCTGGTGTTGCATATGGTGCTCCAGGTCCAGATGGAAGGAGTGGGAAAGCTTTGGTGTCTCCACTGCATGTTTCATCATCTTTTGCATCTGCCTGCTCATGTAAGTTAGTGCTGCAAAAGATCTATTTTGCCCCTCAGCCTAGATATTGCAAAGTCGATATAGATGATTCATAGTTTCCTTATGTTGTTCACTAATACTACTACTATAATCAACACATTATAATAATTGGCCGACTCTAGTATCTTGACTTTCTTATTTCCAGGTAGAGCATGGTGAAAAAAGTAAAAATTGGTTTGTCAGTGGCATTGACATAGACTAATTTTGGGGTGCCCTTGTATATGGAACTCCATCCCAATAAGTGATGGGATTGGTAGCTGCTACTAGAAAACCAGTATTGAACAATGAGGATAATCTGCTTTTGAAAAGATAATATATGTGTTGTCTTGCGAAATTTGAAGTTTTACATTAGAAAACAGGCATTTGCTGTCTTTTATCTTCTCATAAGACAATGTAGCTTGTCGGGTTGCTTTCTGGAAAGAGAAAAAAATGTTTTGAAATAATTGGTTGGAAGATGGGAGTTGCAGTTTGAGAGTGAGACAAAAGAATGGTTGGAAGAAAACATGTCTGGATGCTGAGGATTAAGGCAAGGACTACTCGTGCAATTAAATATTTTTTCTGAGCATCTAGCTGGAAATGGAGAAATTACTGAATCCTCCCGTCTTCTAATAGTAATAGTTGAAATTATGAATTAGCTGGTCATTATGATTCTTCTGTATAGTAAAACTTCTTTATTGGCCACAATTTTGCAATGCTGGCCACACCCGCTATTTGACTAACTCCCTCAAATTCTGGAAGAGATTATAGCAAATATATATGTAGTAGCAGGTTTAGATGTTTATGCATCAACAACCTCCACCCCCTGCCAATCCTTGCTTCTCTACAGTTCCCAATCCTTCTTAATGCTATGTTTGTTCACTCATACTAATGCTATGTTTGTTCACTCATACTAATGCTATGTTTGTTCACTCATACTGTATTGTTTCTCCCCTACTCATTGGGAATCTGTCTTGGTTGGCGGCAAACGTTGGTAATCACTGGTTTTTTTAGTTGGGGGAAGTACTTGGGGTCAACAAAGTGGTACTTGTTTGTGTATTAAGGTTCTTCACACATTGTTCTCTCCCTGAGGTTATATTAGTGCATACATTTGAGTGATTTACAATACATTGGTTGTGCTTCATTAGCGCCTAACATATTGTATATTTGCAACTTTTCTAGCAGGCACTTGGAAGATTCAGTGGATAATTGGACTCCTTACATTTCTTCTTTTATTCTGGATATCCTAGCTGACACCTGCATGCCAGCCGAAATTAGTTATTTGGACGTATTATATATCTGCTTAACAGTTTTGCTGGTGGAGACTGAAGTGGGTTGATAAGCCCAGAAGTCCACAAGGAGTAGGAGAGTTGGAGGTGAAAAGCAAAAGGACGGATGACAGTTAATATCTTATAGTATCGTGTGGGATGTTTGTTTCCCAAGGGAACGACTCCCCATCATAACTTACTATCCAAAGTGAATGCGCTTTCTTCCTTGCAGGTTTCTGAAAGAACATAACTGTAAAATGTAGGGGTTCTTTCTGAACATCTGCAAGGGGGAGAAGCCAAAGGTGACTAGATCTACTGATGTTAACAAAACAGATTAGGAATTTATATATCAAGTAAAGAAATTAATCATCTTTGATATGCTCCAAGCCTAACCTATCTCCAAGGTTTTACTGTTTAAGTCATTGCCAAATTATGTTTCAATCAGATCTGAATATATGTAACTGTTGGTGGATTGTGAGGGTTGTTGATGCCCAATGGATTGATAAATACGACCTAATTGTTAAGTCGTCCATGAAGAACCACATTGGGAAGTCAGAATACATGTTCCATTTCAAGTCTAATAAAAGAAGTGGCATGCATGAACATTAATTTTGCACTAATTTCTTATGAGATGAATGTAGCGACACATCAGTTCCCTGAGCAGGGATATTCTTTATCTGGTGACTAAATGTACAACAAGGTAAAATGTCATGTTGGGCATTGCTTTACTTGGGATGTCTTCTTATGAGAGAAAATATTGGCGCCCTGTCTGTAAAAATTCTTCTCCCATCACGGGAGACAGACTCAACCTCCCATGCAGGACCAAGAAGCCAAGAAGCTGCAGCTCCACCCATCAACCCTCCAATCTGGAAAATTTGAACAATAAGAAAACAATCACATAGATTATTTAGAACCCTCACTTGGCTTTATCGTTATTAATAAACAGGTAGGGTCTCTGCATCAGTGAATGGGGCAGCTTTTGCTCCAAGTAAAATGAGAGAAATCCCACATACTGCAGATATCACCAAAGAGTTCGCAGTAAACTTACATGTCCCCAGTTGTCAATGCCTTGAGATAGAAGCCCAATTGTCTGCATGAGAGATGTTCATTTTCATTACCAGAACTTGTGTGCTATTTATGTCCAGCAAATGTAAAGTTGGAAAAGATTCAGGCCATTGCCCTAATCCATACACAGACAGAGATAAAAGCCTGATGCATACCATGTTCAGAACAATCACTTGAGCTATATGTTTCAATTCTCCCTCAGTGCCTTTGACCATGCCTCTGTGCCTCAATACAAACATAGCAAAAGACCCGACCTGATCATGCCACATTTAAGTATAGAAGCTGAAAATTCAATGATGTGAAGAAAAAAGCAAGATTTTCCTGATCCTGACTCTATGTTAGGTTTTAAAGTCATTAGTTTCTTTAATCAACAATTCAAACTGAATTTGATTCAAAATAGAGTTGAATAATGTCAGGACATCGAGAAATGCTCTGCTTTTTCAAGGTTGAGAGATCACCAATCCGAAAATAGCTCCTGATGCACCAACTGCTGGTGCACTGCAGAACCAGTAACTCATTGCTGAACCTGATGTGACCAAAGAACTTGATCAAAACAAATGGACTCTTTTTGACATAAAATTCGAATTATGTACTGTAGTGGGTTGTGAGTCGTTACTTGCAATCGCAGAGGTGATGTATATTGTTAGATATCTCCTAGGACCACATATTTTCTCAATGGCAGGACCAACTGAGTTCAAAGAATAGCAATTAACCTGAAAAACCATAAAGAATTCTCAATTAACATGTTAAATAAAAACAAAAAACAACTCCTTTTTATTGGTAAAATTCAAATCGAACCAGCAGATGCCCGATATTTGCATGCAGAAAGGAAGATGTAGCTAGCCTCCACAGCTGCCCTTCACTAATGAGACTATTAATCTGCAAAGATAGAATGGGAACAAGTTTAACATAGAAAACCTTTACGTGCAAGTGATAATCTAGCACCTCGATAAGAACTAAAAGTTCAGACCTTGGCCCCCCAGTATAAAACCTTGCCGTCTGAGACAGATTGTGCTATGTACATTCTGCATATAATTCATAAAAGATCTTCACTGCTTTATGGGAACTAATGAAACCAAATATTATTAAGGAGACTAACTGGTAGCTCTTCAACTGTTCATCTCTCTGTCCAGTACTTATTTGTGCGTGATCTTTTTGAGTATGTTTAGAAAAGTAGCATGACATATTGAAGTTACATAAGGCTTGGTACATAGTATAGGTATCAGGTAATGGTACTCACAGTACATTAGCGGCAAGAAGGATATTGGTCCATTGCCTTCCGTCAAAGAAGTCTCTTCTTGACGTCCTTGACTGCGGCTTCCCAAAATCTTTAGAATCACTTCTACTTTCATTTCCATTGAAGAAACTTAAGCTCATCAATGTAGCAGAAAAAGTATGGTATGACCATTGGAAACAATTAAAACCTGTAAATTGAAGTGCCCTTTCATGACAAATATCCTTCAACAGGAGCACATCACCAAGATGAGAAACTCTCTGTACAAAAAGCATGACAGCAGTGAAGATTTGTTTGAAAACATGGTTAACTAGCCTAGACAAGATGAGTGATTCACATGATGAAATGCTTGACTAATAATGCCACAGTTTCTTGTAAGCCCTTGCTGGTGTAAGATGAAAAACGGACTTATTTCCCAGGTTTAAATCACAGGGTTTCAATACTCTATTAATGTCGATTGATTCCACTTCTTCCCACATCACAACCAGTAGAAGATTTACTTCTGGGTAGAAGTTCAAAATACCATTTCATTGCATGATTTTCTTCAATCACTGTTGTGAACATGCACAAGAGCAATCAAACTCGAAGACATTATAAATGCCCACAAAATGTAAAACCAAAATCTCCTATAGCAGCCAAGGATGAGCCTACAACGGTTGCCGGTTTGTTCGGAAAAAGAAAAGGAAGACAAGAAAACATCTTTGTTTACAAATAAAACAATCAATCTCAAACAGGCAAACATCAAATTTCCAGTAGTTTCTTAGTAATAGTTCCTTCATTTTGCTCTGCCACACTAGAGAGAGATTCTTTCTTGTCTAAGATTGTCAAAGGCACTGGGAAAGCTGCCATAATTCCTCTTCATAAGCCCAGTTCACTTTGCCCTATCCACAAATTTTCTATAGTTTCTAACATCATTAAACCATGAAATTCTTGCAAGCTTTCATCCTGATTTCTTGAAAGAAGGTTTAAGACTATGAAAATACGAAAAGGGATGATTCAAAGCAGGCAGCTTATCCCCAAACAAGTACAGTTACTTCATCATTATTCAAGTACAAATAATTGAGCGAGCAATAAATAGGGATTCTTGTTCTACGCTAGAGAGTGTCCTTTTCTTTTTACCTTGAGGGAGGACCGGAGGAGGAAACCCAGATGAAGACGGCGGCGGAGGGCGTCGCCAAGGCGGAAGGCGACGGCAGTGGTGGGCATGGGTCCCGCTCCAAGAATGGGCATGGAGTACTTGGGATTGGATGACATTCTTGATCCCATCATTGCCTTTGCTCCTCAAAATTCAACACTCGGTCCAAACATGTGAAAATCAGGGTAGACTTTCCCTATGATCTTCCAACTTTTCTCTTCTGCTCATTTAACTATTACCCAACTACCAAACTTTGGTCCGAAATATGAACAATGTGCAGAAAAAAAATGATATCATTTTTAAATAATCATACAGAATTTCGATGGTTCAATTGATTTTGAAAATCGGGGAAAAAAAAAAGTACCTCAGCTCTGTTTGGTTATATTTTCAATTTTTTTTCCTTTTTGGTAGCTAGTGAGAAAAATATAGAAATAATGTTGGTAAATAAAAAGAATAAATTGAATTTTGTGTTTTTAAAAAATATATCCTGAATGTTTTTGACTCTTTTTCAGATAGGAAAAAAAATACAAAAACAAATAAAGCCGATATTTTAGTTGATTTTGAGTATTTTCAAATATTATACTAAACTTTTAAAAGAAAATTGTTTAATCTTTGGTGATGGTTTATAAGTATAAGCAGAGGATAAAAAGCAGTTGATTCTTAAACAACTCTCATGTAATTTGAAACAGAACTCATTTTATTTTCTTTTTGAGCTAAAATAATTATAATTATCTTTATTATATGTACACCTAAAAAATATTTATATTCTCCTTCTGAAAATTGAAAAAGAAAATAATATGTCCCATTTATATATATGCACATAAGTCGAAATTTAATTAATTCTATTTATGATTTGTACATCGTAGACGTAATCGTATATTCTCGTGGTGAATTTTATAATTCAAATCCACGTTGCATCACCAGTGCCCGAACAAATTTACTTGTGAAGTTTGCAGCTCTGCTGTTTGGTTCAAACTTGGAAACACAAGGCAAATCTTGCATTAACAGTTAGTTAAGCCTTGTCCCTTGCAAAAACATTAGTTTCAGACAACTCCCACTTATCTCTGTTCAAGCTGTTCTCCAGAATATGACGATGTCAGTTGTCAAATTCAACCTGAACCCTCAATCTCAAAGCTGTTAACAATATTCTTGAGCAGGCCATCAATGAATATGTTGTGTGTGAAAATGTTGTATGATCTTTATGCCAGGATATAGTAAAGGATAATGCACATACCTGAAATCTGCTAAAACTCCCTTCTTCTTGAAATAAACATTACCTTGTTAGTTGCAAGAAATAGGCTTAAAGTGTGCCCCGTTATCGCCGTTGTGAGCTACCTATCGAGACGGTTCATGTATTTGTACTTCATTACAATTTGGTGGTTTTTAAAATAGTTTGAATCTATTATTGTAATTTTGGATTTTAATTAAGAGTCAAATGAAATATAGAATTACAAAGTAAGATATAAAAATTGTTGTTAAATACGATCAGGACGCATCAGATGTAATGTTTTACCTCCGCGGGGAACGTTGTTACCTGCATCAGTAAGAAAATTAAGACAGAACTGTGCCAAACTTGCAACCAAACTGAAGGGCATCCAACTCCAGTTTTCAGGATCTGTGTTGTTGTTATGATGGAAGTTGTTGTTATGATAGGAGTTGTTCTCGTTGTTAGACAATCCTCGTACCTCGTGGCGACAAACTGGGCAAGTGTTGTGGATGTGTAGCCATGGAACAATGCACTCAGAATGGTATAAATGCTTGCAAGGAAGCTCTGTGGCTCGAGCCCCAACCTCGAATTCATCCTTACAAACAGGACAACAAGAGTCATTTTTTAGATGTTCAGAATTCAGCTCCACCATCGGCAAGCCCTCAATGGCTGATTCAGGAGTTGGAAGAGGGTGGGGCCGATCATTTTGAGTCAATTCTTGAATGAGCACGGTCGTTTCCTGATGTCTAGTGGGAGGATCCAATATTTGCGCCAATGCATCTAACACACGTGCGCCAGGAGATGGTTCCAAACGGCCTATACAACGTGGGCACAATACTTCATCAGGGTTAGTGGTTGTTATCCTTATAGAACGTTGGCATCTTCGACACCAATAGTAATGATATGTTCGAGTTCTTTGAACCCCATTACTAATAACACCAGAACCACGGGTGGTAGACATAACTAATTTGGTTAAAGATATGAATGAACTTTTGGTGACTAGAGGTGGAGAAGAAGACATGTGAACTAACGGTTTTATACAAGTATGGGTGGGAAGTTGTGATGGGAAGAGAGAAAAGAATGGCTTGTTTAGGAGACTAAGGTTGTTTGAGCTTGTTTGGACCTTTTCTTGGTGTGGTCTTTTCCATGTCCTGTAATGGAAGAAAGGGATGATTGGGTATAAAGTTAGATGCACAAACTTCCTAAACATTTGATTCAATCATAAAGAAAGAAAGAAGAATAAGAAAAACAAAACCTTTGTAACTTAGTAGTGTAATGCCTCAAAAGAGGGGTTGATTGATTGTAAGAATGCCTTTACAGATTAATTTTCATAGAGAAAACCAGCCCATTTTTGTTCTTAATTTAAATAATTTCTCGATCTAAAAATTATATAATTATCATTGAGAATTAAATAAATACGATTATTCATAAACGACAACATCTAGTATTCGAGAACAGTGTGTGCAACTGTGATTGAATTCAAGTCAAGAAATAATAATTGAAATTATATACGTTTTAGTACTTGATTACGATCCACAATGGTCTATCCTAGCCACTGAACTTGAAATCACACACAACTCTACTTCAATTGAATATGGCCCAATTCATGTAATTACATATTAAATATACTTATTTATTTTATAATTAATTCAAATTAAAACTAATCTTTTCATAATTAAATTATTTAGTAAATAATTAACATTTGAAACGTTATATTTAAAACAGAATTTATATGAAATAAAAAAGAATAAAATCCTCTAGTTTCTTTTATTTACACTTATAATTTTGTTGAGTCAAAATAAGACCTATTAATACGGGGTCGATAATTATATAAATTATTATTATATATTTTTTATTTTATATTTGAACAAAGAATTCTATAAAAAGATATTTTGTTTTAATTTATTTAATTTTTTTAAAATTAAAACGTAAAATGACATGCCAAGTAACTAAGCCTTTTTTATTTTTCAATAAATTATAATGCACTCTTAGTAGGTTTTATATAATTAAAAATATTTTTTATTATTTAAAAATTTATAAATAATCGTTTAAAATTGACAATCATCTAACAAATATACACTATAATAAATTCAAATAAAAATTGAAAAGGAAAATAATATGTCCCATTTATATATACACGTAAATCGAAATTTAATTAATCCTATTTATAAGTTCTACATCGTAGACGCAATCGTATATTCTCGTGTTGAATTTTCTAATCCAAATCCACGTTTCATCATCGGTGCCCGAACAAATTTACTTGTGAAGATTGCAGCTCAGCCGTTTGGTTCAAACTTGGAAACAAAAGGCAAATCTTGCATTATTAACAGTTAGTTAAGCCTTGTCCCTTGCAAAAACATTTGATGCTTAGCTTTATTAGTTTCAGACAGCTTCCAGTTATCTCAGTTCAAGTTGTTCTCCAGAATATGATGATCTCAGTTGTCAAATTGCACCTGAACCCTATAACTCAAAGCTGTTAACAATCTTCTTGAGCAGGCCATCAATGAATATGTTGTATGGAAATGTGTTGTGTGTGAAAATGTTGTATAATCTTTATGTCAGGATATAGCAAAGCATAATGCACATACCTTATATTGGGTAAAAGTCCCTCGTTCTTGAAATGATATTACCTTGTTAGTTGCAAGAAATAGGCTTAAAGTGTGCCCCGTTATCGCCACCGTGAGCTACCTGGAGACGATTCATATATTCGTAGTTCATTAGAATTTGGTGGTTATTAAAACAGTTTGAATTTAGTATTGTAATTTTGTATTTCATTTAAGAGTCAAATGAAATACATAATTACAAATACGATATAAAAATCATTGTTAAATACGGTCAGGACGCATCAAATGTAATGTTTTACCTCCACGGGAAACGTTGTTAAATGCATCATCAAGAAAATCAAGACAGAGTTGTGCCCAACTTGCCACCAAACTGAAGGGCCTCAATGAGAAGAGATCCATCCAGCTCCAGTTTTCAGGATCTGTGTTGCCTTCTTGTGCCCTGTAATAACCTTGGAAGTTGTTGTTGTTGTCAGACGATTCTTGTACCTCTTGGCGACAAACTGGGCAAGTGTTGTGGATGTGTAGCCATGGGACAATGCACTCAGAATGATATAAATGCTTGCAAGGAAGCTCCCTGGCTCGAGCCCCAACCTCAAATTCATCCTTACAAATAGGACAACAAGAGTCATTTTTCAGATATTCAGAACTCAACTCAACCACTGGCAAGCCCTCAATGGCTGATTCAGGGGCCGGAGGAGGGCCAGGCCGGTCGTTCTGAGTCAATTCTTGAATGAGCTCAGTCATTCCCTGATCAGGAGAATAGTTTTGTTGCATACTCTCTGAAGGAGGAGTGGGTTCGGATGGTTGATCAGGGCCTATGAATTGGAGTAATATCCAGGCTCGACGATTACCATTTTGATTTTCATGATTCGGGCCATAGTTTTGTTGCTGTCTAGTGGGAGGATCCAACATTTGCGCCAATGCATCTAATACACGTGCGCCAGGAGATGGTTCTAGACGGGATTCCAAGAGGGGCCGAGCTCGTGAAACGTCTAGCTCATGCCTAATCTGGCCTAAACAACTGGGGCACAATACTTCAGCAGGATTAGTGGTTGTAGTTCTAATGGAACGTTGACATCGTCGACACCAATAGTAATGGTATGTTCGGATTCTTGAAACCCCATTAATAATAATACCAGAGCGCCGAACGACAGACATACTTAATTTGATTAAAAATAAGGATGAATTTTTGGTGACCAGAGGTGGAGAAGAAGGCATGTGAACTAAGGGTTTTATACAAGCATGGGCAGAAGTTGTGATGTGAATAGAGAAAAGAATAGCTTGTTTAGGAGACTAAAGGTTGTTTGAGCTTGTTCGGACCTTTTCTTGGTCTGGTCTTTTCCATGTCAGGTAATGGACGAAAGGGATGATTGGGTACAAAGTTAGATGCACAAACTACCTAAACATTTGATCCAATCATAAAGAAAGAACGAAGAATAAGAAAAATAAAACCTAGTGTAATGCCTCAAAAGAGGGGTTCAGTGATTGTAAGAATGGTTTTACAGATTAATTTTCATAGAGAAAAAGCAGCCCATTTTTGTTCTTAATTTGAATGATTTATCGATCTAATAGTCACATATTATCGTCACGAATTAAGTTA
The DNA here is from genome assembly GCF_026168435.1 of Sesamum indicum. NCBI lineage: Eukaryota > Viridiplantae > Streptophyta > Magnoliopsida > Lamiales > Pedaliaceae > Sesamum > Sesamum indicum. The sequence goes on from NC_142664.1 coordinate 28,076,708, forward strand.
ATACGATTATTCATGAAAGACAACATTTAGTATTAGAGAATAGTGTGTATAATTATGATTGAATTCAAGTCAAGAAATAAAAATCGAAATTATGTACATTTTAGTACTCGATTACGATCAACAAAAAAAAGAAACAAAAGTATAAATTCTACATGGGCCTGTATAGTTCAATCACAATAATCTATTTCAACTATTGGGTCTGAAATGACACACAACTCACCTTCGATTGAATCCGGACCAAATTGATTAATTTTAAATTAAATTATACTTATTTATTTCATAATTAATTTAAATTAAAACTAAAATTTTCGTAATTAAATTTGTTGTTTGGTAAATTATTGTACATAAATAATTAACATTTAAAATGATCTTTTCGACGCTTCTATTTTTAAATTTAAAACACAATGTATATGAAATAAAAAAAGAATAAAATCCTCAAATTTGTTTTATTTACACTTATAATTTTGTGGAGTCAAAATAAGACCTATAGATACGTGGTCGATAATTATATAAATTATTATTATATATTTTTATTTTTTATTTGAACAAATAATTCTATAAAAAGACACTTATTTTAGTTTTTTAAGTTAAAAAGTAAAATAACAATGTCAGGTAACAAAGCCTTCTTTATTTTTTATTTTTCGATAAATTATAATGAACTCTTAGTAGGTTTTATATAATTAAAAATATATTTTTTATTATTTAAAATTAAAGATCATTTAATAAATATTATTATTATAAAAATATTTTTAAAAGATCATTCATACTGGGAATATTTATAATTTTATATATAATAACAAAATAATTATGATTATAACAAATGCTAATTTAAACATCGTTTGTTTGGTTTGAGAACATGAGGAATCACGTGTTTTTAGTCTACCAAACTCGCATTCCGAGCCGACTCAAAACTGAGTTTGGGTTGAGTTTGTCGCATAGTGAGCACGTTTTTGATCAAGACCTTAACTCCACCCTCACCCTTAATTCCTCTCTCTCTCCTCTTTCTCTCTCTCTCAAACTGAGAGAAGTTTTACCAAAGAATAAACCCAAAAAAAAGAGAGAAAAAAAAAAGAAGGGAACCCCATATCCATTTCTCCATGAAAAGATAAACCCTAATCTTCAAATTCTAAACCTATTCACAGAAGTCAGAATCAGAAGAAAAAAAGAGAAGAAAGATGTCTCATTCGGTGTTCCAGACAGCCCAGATTATGCCATTGGCACCAACCCCAAACACCTTATCATCCAAATCCTTACTGCCAACCACCGCCACTTTCAGGTCTACGGTTTCGCCTGCGGTGGCCGGTAAGCTCCGGAGGTGTTGCTTTACTGTCAAGGCGTCATCTTCGGCGGTGGTTGATGACGACGCTGTTGCCAGTCTGGAGCGGTGCTTTCAGGCGTCGCCTCCGGCCGCGGATGCTCCGTCGTCGACTTCTTCTAGCACTGCGGATTTTGGTCCGGTTATGAAGGGGAAGTACGGTGCGTTTGGTGCGGTAACTTTGGAAAAATCGAAACTTGATTTGACGCAGAAGCAAACCAAGTCTAGTCCTGAGGTAATAGATATGAATATGTCTAATTTTGCACCATATTATCCTTAACAAGAAAACTGGTGAGAGATTAATTTATTATGGTGACTAGTTTTCTAAATGATTTTGTTGCGTTCGCCTAATTTTGACTGAATAGAGTTGCATACCTGAGGGCATAGACTGGATATTGAAAATTATCTCTAGCGAATTGTATTTGTAGTCTACTTGAGATTGCCTGATATGATTGACCGACATATTTGATCTTTGTATTTGAGTTTGAGGTTTTCTTCTTGTGTGTCACTGTGGGGGCTCAATACTGGTTCTTCGCTCTTTTCATCACTCCTGGATGAAGTTCATCCTTTATAACTTCGAAATGCTAATAAATTGGTGGTCCATGTAAAGTTCATTTTGTACAAGAGCTATTTTCTGTTTTGATTGTTTGGAGAATTGGCTCCTACCTTTTAAATTTTCAGTTTTGGGGTTCTAGAAATGATGAATTTAAGAGTACTAGACCATTATAAGATTACTGAAGAACATAGTGAAATTACTGAATAGGAAAACCATAATGTTATTGAAGAATTTGTATTCCTTCAAATGTTTGCTCTAATTAACTTTTGATGGGTATACACTAAATTTATGGAAAATCCACTAGATATGGTTTCATTAGTAGATTTCTTACATTGCTTAATATTAATTATCTTTATTGCCGAACTAACATTTGCTTTATCTTTATTGCCAAACTAACATTTGCTTCTTCTTCAATATGACAGCTTTCGACTGGGGGAGGAGGTGGTAACATTGGGAAGGGTCTTAGTCATGGAGGTGGTGATGGAGGTGATGATGGTGGTGATGATGATGATTACTTTGATGACTTTGATGAGGGTGATGAAGGAGATGAAGGTGGACCATTTAGGAGAAGGATCATCCTAGCAGAGGTAACAAACTGATCTGTCCATACCATAATCTATTTAGTTATTTTATCTGATATGTTCATAGTCTAATGTGGGTGTTGTTTGGCAGTTGTTTGATCGAAAGTTTGTTGATGCTGTACTGAATGAGTGGCAAAAGACAATGATGGATTTGCCCGCAGGATTTCGTCAAGCCTACGAAATGGTAATGCTATACCTTCTCTTCTTCTTTATTTTGTAGTGGATAACTTAAGGACTGCAGTCTGATGTCAAATTGGCTCCAGGGTTTGGTCAGCTCTGCCCAAATGGTGAAGTTTCTGGCAATCAATGCCAGACCTACGACCGCGAGGTTCATTTCTCGGTCTCTTCCCCAAGGACTGTCAAGAGCATTTATTGGGAGGTCTGTTTAAAGCTTTCTATTATCAACTTCAGTACATCCAAACTCAAGATTAGTTAATTTATTTTTTCCTTTTTTTTTTTTTGGATTGCTTTCTCTTCATAGCATGAGGACTTATGTTGTAATCTGAATCTGGCATTTGGCATGTAGTCAGAAAATGCCAGTTTTAATGCTCCTTCATCATACTAGTTGATTTAGATGTTCTTGGCCTTGGACACTGGAAGATCCAATTACAGCCTTTCTTGAACTTAATGAGCTTCCCTTGTGCCCTTTTGTTTTGTTACTAGAAGTGGAGATTGGGAAATGGTGAAAAGTAATATGGATTGGGCATCACGATATAGATGTTCAAAAGCTGTGAAGCAGTCTAAACTTTTATGCCGGGACCCTAAGAGTAAGCATGTGGCATACTAGCAGTTTAATGGTGTATTACATATATTTGTGGTTGATGGATGCTGGCTTGGGTTTAGGACTCATCTCCTTGCATGATTTTATTTCCACTCTCTGGGTTTAATAGAATTAAGGCCGCATAATCTAGAAGGAATGCAATAGCACTGGGCATGGTTTGGAAAGTTTATTGAAATGGTTTAAGCTCATGAAGCAAAGAAAAAAAAGTAAAAAATATTAGTTGGATCTCGTATGACCATCCAGCCATGAATAGTTGTGTATGTGAACAGCGGTTTTAACGATATATGTAGACATCTTGCAAGTTCGGAGCTGAGCTTGGAAACTTCATAGGTTTTCGAAGCAAAGAGTCTATTGATGAAAAAGTTATAGTGCATGAGGATGATATGGGGTTTTATTTTAGTTATCCTATAACGATGAAGTTAGGGACTACTATGTTTTTCACATATATTCCTCATCTGCACTTGCAGGACTTCAATTGGAAATAGTGATAACTGTGTAAATACCAGAAACCGAATGGTATGACATGCTGAAGCTTCTTACTTCTTGATGATGTCCTTGTTGAATTAGCTGGGACTGGTTTTGAATTGGAACTGGAGGAAACTTATAATTAATTGTGGAAACTAATCTGCTGAGATAATGTTACAGTCCTGTGGTTTTTTCATGGCCTCTTTTCTTTAGCTGTTTTATTAGAGGTTTGTAAAATCTCAGATGTGGGCTGCAGCTGTGAATTGGATACCATTTGCTGTTTAATATTTTTGTTGAGCCGCTGCAGCGTTTTACTTGCTATTTCCTTTTACTCCATGTAGTTGTTAGTGGAGTACAACATTTGAAGCATAGATTACATTTTCATCTAGTTGCCTGATAATTTAGCTGAACTTCCTTGTCCGGACAGGATGATTGCCGATCCAGCCTTTTTGTACAGGCTGCTTCTTGAGCAGGCAACTACAATTGGTTGCTCTGTCTGGTGGGAGATCAAGAATCGGAAGGAGAGGTACATTTTAGACTTGCAATGACAAAAGAAAATAGCTGTCTGCTTACTTGCTTCTGGGCTCGTAAACACCTGAAATTCTAATGCAGGATAAAGCAGGAATGGGATCTTGCCCTGATCAACGTCCTCACTGTGACGGCTTGCAATGCCATTGTTGTTTGGTCACTTGCCCCCTGTCGTTCATATGGAAATACCTTCCAATTTGATTTGCAAAATACACTGCAGAAGCTCCCAAACAATATTTTTGAAAAGAGCTATCCGCTTAGAGAATTCGACTTCCAAAAGAGACTTCAGTCCTTCTTTTACAAAGCTGCAGAGTTGTGTATGGTGGGATTTACTGCAGGAGCGGCACAGGGTGCCATATCAAACCTTGCTGCCAGTAGAAAGGAGGGAAGGTAAAAAAATTAATATGTTAAAACATAATCCTAATATTTTCATTCCTAATATAAAGTTATTTTAGTTATAGTGAAGTTTCTTGACGTTTTCATCTTCTTGTTTTGCTACTGATGGTTCCTTAGGTTATCAGTGACCGTTCCATCTGTGAGCACCAATGCACTTGGTTATGGAGCTTTTCTTGGTCTTTATGCAAATTTGCGATATCAGCTCTTATGTGGTTTTGACAGAGCAGTTACCAACTACTTTGATGTTATTGGAGTGGCTCTGTTCTTTAGCACAGCCCTCAGGTATTTATTCTAACTATTCATAGATCACTGTATATGGTTTGCGCATATGATACCTTTGTTTTCTGTTTGTGAAAGCTTAATTAATCGCACGCTGAAGCTCCCTCTCTCTCTCTTGGTGGATGATAGTCTTCTGCAGGGCTGTCATTCCACGACCTTCGGATCCTTGTTTTGGCATTTTCTCTTTTTCTTGCTCATTGCTCTCTTGATTTCATGTCGGACCTGTTTTTATCGGCCATGCAATCTGTTTCAGTCTCATGAAACTTCTTCTGGAGGATGCTGAATATTCTGCATACTTAGATTGTTTATTGTAGCCTATGAGGACATAAAATCTTACCCCTGAAATTCATGCAGGGTCCTGAACGTTCAGTTGGGAGAGACGTCTAGATTGGCTTGGTTGGGTGTGGAGGTTGATCCGTTGGCTCAGTCAGACGACCTCTTGAAGGCTGCTTACAACAGACCTTCAGAAGGAGCCAACCAGTCATCTTCAAAATGGTTCATATCCAAGAATGCTATTGTTTCTGGGCTCGGGCTACTCGGGATCAGACAGGGACGAACCGACTCAAACATGGAGGGGGAAACACCTCCTCCAAAGGCTCGGAGGAAGAGAATCGTTAGAAGGAAGGTGGCTACAAGTTGAAACAAAAGCCGCACGTTCCGTTTAGTTGCTATCAGACTCTTCAATTTTGCAGCCTAGTAGACGTACACGAATGCTGGATTTGGCAGTGAAACAATTGTAATGAAATTTGGGAAGGATTTATCGCAATATTCACCAATTCTTTTTTGCTGATTGTGTGGTTACTGTCACTGATGATAATGTAGTGCAATAAATTTGTGGATTGCAGATAGAACGTACTTTTAAGGAAGTCTGATGGTAGATGTGATGTTCTATTGTTCTGTTCTTGTTGAAGTGCGTTAGGATATATATGTTAACTCCCTTTGAATTTCCTTCCTATCATTTTGGATGTTCCAAAGCCAAGTCTTATTTTCAACATATCAATTAACTTCGTGTGCTGTTTTGACATTAGTTTCCAACTACCTATTTTTTCTTTTTTAGTGAAATGAAAATGGTAAATTATTATTTATTAAATAAATTGATTGTAATAATTAATATTAAATTTTTATATATAACAATAATTGATAGTTATTATAATAATTATATCAAATTATCAATATTAAATAATTATATTTATTAAAATTAAAATGACATTCCACATATTAATAGAATTCTAACTCATGAGAGTTTAATTTTGTTAATTGAATTAAGTTGTCTAAGCAATAAACGAAATGAAGCATTTTCTCCTAATAAAAAAAAAAAAAATAGAAAATAGGGGTGTCGTCTTCCGACAGAAAATTCCAAGGATGAAGTAAGGCGACGTGGACTTATATCTGTCCTTACATTTAATATTTTTTCAAACCGAACCATCAATCATCAAATTCAAAACCCCTGTTGGACACTATACACCGCACATATAAACCCAACCAACGTCATCTTCCTATCTTCCTGAACCTCCCCTCCGCGGCGGCGCGTCATGGACACGCTCTACGCCACCATTCACTACTGGCTGGTCGACCACCCATTTATCACCCACTACCATTGGATACCCAACCAAACACCCGGCGCTTCCCCGCTCTTCGTCGCCGTTGCCGTTGTCACCTACCTAACCCTCACGCTCTCCCTCAGCCATTTCCCCCTCCTCCCCACCCTTTCCTCCGCCGCACTTCGCCTCATAACCGTCGTCCACAACCTCGTCCTATGTCTCCTCTCCCTCATTATGGCCGTTGGCTGCACCCTCTCCGCCCTCCACCAAACGCCGCCTGACTACCCCATTTGGCCCCTCTGCTTCCCCGTGAACCACACCCCACCGCGGGGGCCCTCCTTCTTCTGGGCCCACGTTTTCTACTTCTCCAAGATCCTGGAATTCCTCGACACACTCTTAATCCTCCTGAGCGGGTCCCGTTCCCGGAGGCTCTCGTTCCTCCACGTTTACCACCACGCAGTGGTGGTGGTCATGTGCTACGTTTGGCTGGCGACGTCGCAGTCGCTGTTCCCGGTGGCGCTGGTGACCAATGCGACGGTGCACGTGGTGATGTACTCGTATTACCTGCTCTCGGCGGTGGGGATCCGGCCGTGGTGGAAGAGGTTGGTGACGGACTTTCAGATCATCCAGTTCTTGTTCAGTTTCGTGATATCGGGTTGGATGGTGTATTACCATATGAAGGGGCCGGGCTGCGAGGGGATATGGGGTTGGTGCTTCAATGGGGTTTTCAATGCCTCACTTTTGGCTCTGTTTTTTGACTTTCATCGCAAGAATTATGCCAAGAAAAAGAGGTCTGATCTGCTGGATAAGGCTGCTAAAATCTCCTGATCATTTTCAACTTATGAAACTCTATATTCTTAGATGGTTCAAATTTAATCAATCACTTCACAAATACTAAACGATGGGGGCTGACTTGCCCAACCACCCTCGTACTATGGCCAGTTTATTGAAATTATCAATCTAGCAAGCGGAATTAAGAAGTTATCGAAAACTTTATTCAATCAAGTTAATTCGATCACACGGATCCATTCATCATTTGGTTATATTGAATTTAGTTTATTATTCAAATTCCAATTGCGGTATGAATTTGTATCTTGGTGAAGATTGACAAATGATGTTGGGGCTTTTTGTACTTGTGCAATGGTTGATTTGGGTTTTGGTGCATGTTTGTGAGGGTTATGTGGTGATTTTTGTTATGAAGATGAGGAGTTTGTAGTGGGAGAGTTAAAAACAATAACTAAATTTGCAGAATTTTTGAGTAATAGTGCAAATTTTAATTGGAGCAATGTTCTAATTTTGGGTTGAGGTTATTGAAGTTTGATAGATGTTGAGTTGTTGTCTAAGAAAACAAGAAAAAGGAAATGATAGAGGAAAGGAAGATTCCTTTATGATACCAAGAGAAAGGGTCTTGATTAGTTTAATAGGCAGATGCAATAGCATTAAATTTAATTATTGGTTATGCTTAAGATAAGATGAAAGCTGAAAGTGGGTGCTCATTTTCATGGGTTCACACACACTACTACCTCAATATATTATTCAAAAGTAGACAGCTCAATTTTTAGATGGTTTTGCACTTTGTCCCTCAATCCTTTTTTTTCTTTTTTATAAATCACCCCCCAATTTTTATATTTCATAGCACTTAACTTATTTTTTTTATTTCCCGCGAATTTCGGGGGAATGCACGCGATTTTGGGCTATTTAAGTAATTTCATCTTATCCCCTCTCAAGATAATTGATAAATTGAAAACTTTTAAATTTTTTGCTCTAATTTCTTCATACACACCGCATTTGTCATATAATAGGTCTTACCAAACCTAATTTGAGTTAAAATTATTCATAAAAGGGTAACAAAAAAAAGTGAAATAAAATTGAAGCCAAGAAAGAACAAGTCATAGGAACAATAACAAAAGAATGAAGTTAGCTTCTCACACATGATGCAATGCAAGCACACACTAAAATAGTTGAAGAAGCAAAGGCAAAAAAGACAAAGATTGTCCAAAAAGACTTGGAGATGGAAAATGCTCTAAGAGGTAAGGAATCAGTTGATTATGGAAGAAGAAAGGAAGCCTTTCTGTCTGCCCACAGTTTCCAAACAATCTCTTCACTTCACTCTCTTCCACACGTATTCTTCTGCACTTCCCTCCTCACTTACTCATATAAAACATTCTCTTCACTACACAGACAAGACTACTACTGTCTTAGTCCTTACCAAGTTAAGGAAATGGCCTTCAACTTGGGTGCATTTTTCTTGGCTTTTCTTGTCATTGCATCAGGTGAAATTTCATCTTCATATTTTCTTGTATGAATTCTGCTGCTATATATTTAGTTTTGGTTACATATAGTTGTGACTAATTTTTCTTGCTACGTTGACAGGGATAAGGTTGTCCGAAGGCGTCAAGTTCACCATCATTAACTACTGCAAGGAGACAATATGGCCCGGGATAACGCCTAACAACTTCAGCGGTGGAGGCTTCTCTCTGAAGCCGACTCAGTCTGCCGTCTTCACAGCTCCACCGGCCTGGAACGGGCGAATATGGGCACGGACAGGCTGCAATTTCGATAAGAACGGTAACGGTACGTGCCAAACAGGTGGATGTGGGAGTAGCCTGCAGTGCACAGGGCCAGGCCACCCCCCTGCTTCAATAGCTGAATTTGCACTTGGAGATATTGACTACTACGACGTTAGCCTGGTTGATGGGTTCAACCTGCCCGTCGTAGTAAAACCGGTAGGTGGTAAAGGGAACTGCAGCTCTGCAGGTTGTGATGCTGACCTTCGGCCTAACTGCCTGCCCGAGCTAACATTGAGGGCAGACGGGAGGACTGTGGCTTGCCAGAGTGCGTGCAGCGTTTTTGATACCGATGAGTATTGTTGTAGGGGGGCGTTCTCCACTCCTATGGCATGTCAGCCCACAAACTACTCAAGAAGTTTCAAAACAGCCTGCCCTGCAGCTTACAGCTTTGCTCACGACGATCCCACGAGCATCATAACATGCTCGGCCACTGATTACGTCGTGTCGTTTTGTTCCTCAAGGCATGTCCTTTTTTTTCCTTTCTCGACTACATAGTCTAATTTTCGGCAGTCTAACATTGCGTTTTTTCGTTCTGGACTAGGAACCAAACGCAGTGCACATTTCACGACAATCAGCTTACTTGTAATAGAGCAATGGGGACGTCGGAGGGAATGTTTCGACTGTGGAAGCTTTTGTTGACGGCATTGGCCGCGGCGGTTGGCGTTCCGGCGATGCTGTGATTCAATTCTTGATTTGTGTAGTTAATTTTGTTATTGAGAATTGAGAGGATGGTTCTTGCTGTGGCAATTTTGCATTACTGTGATTGTTTTTGGAACATGTGGAGAGCCCTTTTAGGATCTTTTCCTCAAATGTTTTGCACCCAAATTCAAATTCTGTACACTGACGTCTGCATTTCATTTTATAAAATTCAAATTAAATGTTAATTAAGTGGATGAAATTTCTCAAACCCTGCGAGCACTCAACATTACTTAAGGAAGTAACACTTTTACATAAACAATGCTTGTGTTTTTACGTATCATGGAAAACTCTATTTAAAATCGCAGATTGTAAACTACAACATATATCAAGAGTTATGGATCGAGAATTAAATCATTGAGTTAAAATAGTCAATATAAAAATTTGTAATAACTTTACCATTATATATATTGAAATTGATTAATCTTAAGATTAAAAGTATGCAATAAAATAAGGGTAAATTACAACGAGTTTTTATAAAATTTATCATAATTATAAATATATTTTAAAATTAATTATCGTCTAACGATTACTTCTAGTCACTATCTATTATAAGAATATTTATTAGATAATTATTATTTTTTTAAAAAATACATTTTTAATTTTTTAAATACTGTAAATTACTCATAATTACGCAAACCTGGTAGGAGCACATAGTAATTTACTCTCTTATTACAGTGTTATCAGAATAAGAGGTAAAATATTACAAGAATGTGCAGTGTTTCATCATGGGACCAAACTAATTAACTACCTCACCAAACAAATGCGCTCAAACAACCACCGCCACAAGCCAGCAATCCCATGGCCTTATCCACACTCTCTCCGCCACCACTGCCGTCTCTAACCGCTCAATCCTCTCCCGCCGGCACCTCCTCCTCCTCCTCACTTCCCAGGCTCCTTCACTCCATCGCCGCCGTCTCATTCCCGGCCAACCATCATAACCACTATCTCTCAACCACCATCGCCGCCACTCCGCCGCCTGCTGCACAGCATAAGTGGAGAACCCAGGTTTCCTTCTTCACGTCTTTCTTGGGGAACAACAAGACTAAGAGTGCTGAGGCCATTAAGGAAGAGCTTCTTGAAGCCATCGCAACCCTTGATCGTGGTGCTGAAGCCACCCCGGAAGACCAGCAAAAAATTGATCAGGTGTATAGTGAATGTCTTAATTTTCAGTCTCGTGCAATTGGGTTACACTTTTTGAAAACAGTTTCTGTTAGTTTAAGTGATAATGCCTGGAGGCTTGCATACTTTTCTCCTTATCATCTGTTTATACTTTTGTGATCAAAACTCTGGAACTCCAAGAATTGCGGATAAAATGTATGGTTAAAAGATTCATATGTATATCTCTATGTTAACTACGGTTAAGGAAAATCGGTGCAAAAAACTGAGTTTTTAACTATAAAAAAAATTATTTGCCACAGCTAAGAGCTGATAAAAAAAGGATGTCAAATATTTTAGCCATTCTTCAAAAAACCACGGCCAACAACCGTTATGTGTCCGTGATCAATAATTATTTGCTACGGCTATTTTTTATTAATCATAACAATTAACTGTAGTTAAATGTTATAATTCTTCTAGTGTTTGTAGAACTTAGAATCCAGGAGATGCAATTTCTCCAGAACAATGAATATGTTCCATGTGGTACATTTTATCAGCTGACGTCGTCTGGGATAGAGGAATTATTTCGATTTCTTGGCTAAATTTAACTGTATCCTCTCCCTTTTCGTTATGGACTTTCTCCTTAGTTAGATAGCTCGCAAACTAGAAGCACTTAGTCCAACAAAAGAGCCGCTGAAGTCTGATTTGCTAAACGGGAAATGGGAGCTCATATACACGACTTCACAATCGATTTTGCAGACACAGGTATGTCTCTTTTTATTTGTTGATGAGTCAGTTTTGATATATATATATTTTAGCTAAAAATGGTTATGAAACTTGTAGGTGAGATAAGTATCATGGTACCATTTCTTGTTCGTGGACTGGATCACGTGTGATCTACACAAGCTACACATGGCCAACTATACATATCTAAATCAAGAAAAAAAATCAAACAAACAGATCAAGACTTGGCCTCAAGTCCTAAGATACATTTGAGGATTTAACCAGTTAAAATGCTTTGTCCTTGGTGATTCCTCTGCTTGCATGTTTTCCTTTATCTTAGGATTCCAAGCATACTAATATACCAAATAAAAGTCGACTGTGGAAAAATAGATGTTTCAAGCTGTCTTTAATTTCTCATTCATGTAAGCACTTTTTGAAGCCATCAACATTGATATTGCTGCTTTTTGTGCTTTTGTTTTCATGCCAGTATGCATTGAGATTACTCATACATTGACTTTGTGAGCAGAGACCCAAGTTCTTAAGATCTAGAAGAAACTTTCAAGCTATCAATGTTGATACGCTGCGGGCTCAAAATATGGAATCATGGCCGTTCTTCAATCAGGTAAGACTCAAGTTCTGATGTGTATGTTCCATTTTTACTCCTCGCTTTTATGTAGCTCAAATATCCATAAAGCATTTAGCATGTCAAATATGGAATGTGCTTAAGACTGTGTCTTTTAGGTTGTCATGATTTATTGATGGTTGATGAAGTCCAAGGCGAATCTCATGCAACCTCCAAGTTCTCTAGATATATTGATTCTCATTCGGTCTAAGAATGTGGCTGAATGCAAAATGTTTGAGGATAATACTCTTCTTTTGTGTCTTATGAAATTGTAGAATGCAAAGCATTTTAAAGATGGAAAAGCTAACCGATTATTCCTTTTATTAATAAAGATCATATAGCCTATTTGCTTTCTAGTACATATACTTCTGTTACAGGCGCCAATATTGGTGACTATCTGCCGTAAGTCCGCCCCAACCTGACCAACTTAACTCTCCTACAGGTTACAGCAAATTTAACACCTCTTAATCCAAAGAAGGTCGCTGTGCAATTTGATGTCTTCAAGATTGGTGGATTTGTACGTAGCATCTTTTACCAACTATGCAATACTCTTCAGATTACCCCCCACCTCAAACAAACTGTATTTGTTGAGTCCTCATAGTTTCATGTTCTCTGGCTCTGTTGACAGATACCTATTAAAGCTCCTGGACGAGCTCGTGGGGAGCTTGAAATTACTTACTTGGATGAAGAGCTAAGGTGAGACGACAAACTCAATTACATTAAACTCGGCTTCTTCATTAGTGACCACCTTTCCGAGTTTGCTATTCTATTATCCTGGAAAAACAATAGATACACAATTATGTTTCTACACAATACTCCCAACAACACTCAGCAAAACAAAATTGACAGTATAACTAAATGGATTTGTGTTCATGTAATCATTTCTTCCGTGGAAACTAGGCATGATTTCCAAAATATCCTGTGGCAGGGTATCAAGAGGTGACAAGGGCAATCTCTTCATCTTGACCATGGTTGATCCATCCTATCGAGTTCCCACTTGATGCATCAAAGACCACTTGAATTTCATTACCAAATTTTATATTATGGATCTACAGATTCCCTCTTTCTTTCCACTTGATTGTAGTGTATTCATAACATGGCTAGTCGGCAGATCATCCAGAACAAAGAACTTAGACTTGAATTGTTGGGGTGCGCCATGCCTGTGCAGCAGTGCAACGCATGGGCGACGCGCGAAGGTCCAGGCAGCAAGCTGCCTGTATGGGCCTTCCCCCTAGAAAAATAAATTTAATATCATGTGAGCCGATGGCCCACGTATCAGATATTAAACTGATAAGAACAGATACTACACTTGATCTTAGCCAAAAGGCCGAGAAAGGTATGAGTTTTTCGTTGCTGGGCCGGCGTTTTTATACATCTCATCTCTTGCGCTTATCTATTTCCCTGTTCGATGTGGGAGGCAGAATAAAACTTAAAACAAAAAGTTCCAAAAGAGGTTTCCGTTGCCGGGAATCGAACCCGGGTCTCCTGGGTGAAAGCCAGACATCCTAACCGCTGGACGACAACGGACTTGCGGTAAATCCTACTAAATATTTTTATATAAACCCAAAATTCATTTAAATTTTTAGTTAATTATACGAAAGACAAAAATAAAGTGAGAGTTATATATCTTTTAAACGATTTTTTATTAATTCTAAATGTGCAGGAATATGACATTTTTTTATAGAAAAGGAATTGTCATTTTGCGTAAAAATAAATATGCATGTTTAAGGGTATTTTAATCAATATATATTTTGCCAACTAAAGGTGGTTAGTGTTAAGTGTATTAGATCCAGTTCATAATCAAATACTAGTTATTAAGTGGGATGTAATTAATTAAGTTGACATATGTAAAATGGTAATTAAAAGAGTTAGTGGGAGACAATGGCGTTCCATTTTGCACTCCCCTTTTGCAGCAATTCAAAAGGCACATGAAAACAGCAATCAGCATCCTTTGGTCAAACCAAGCCCACATTTACATCTACAACCTTTTTGCATCAACAATCTATAACATTTTTGGCTCATTTTGAATCTAATGACTGTTATAAGTATTTACAGAAGAATTTCAAGGATTATGAACTGCATATAAAGGTATTTGTAAATTATTTATAATCATAATTTCATATTAATTATAGAAAGTATCCAACACATACACCTTTCAATAAAAAGTAGTTCCTTCTTACTAATTGAACTAATATGCATCCACATATCCATCAACATAATAATCACATTGACTTAATCTATTCTTAATAATCAAGCGGGCAAGTTCATACTTTCGTTCCCAGATCAACAGACTCATTGGGAGTATCAAATATACAACCTTCTAACATAACATAATCCATTCTTACCAATCGAACCAATATGCGTCAACGTAAAAAACTATGATATAATAGTGGTTTGATAGAAATAAGGCATGCTGATCTTATAATAGCTAATTCAAAGAACAAGCATTGACGTCAAAACATGATGTTAGTTAGTCAATACCTTTGTATGTGAAATCAACCCTTTCTAAAAGAAAAGACAAGTTTGTTTGTTGGCTGAGGTACAGATACAATGATGTTAAAGCAACAATAACTTTCCCTTTACAATTTTAGTGTTTTGGTTTGGAGAAAAGTTGAGAGTTGTGTGAACAAAAGCTGAAAATTGAATTTGCTTAAGTTGGTAACATGTAAGAATGATGATTGAAACAAGGAAAAGAAACGGCCACCAACCGTACAGAACACCATGCACGCTCTTGCACCCTCTTTCTATAAATCAACCCCACTACTGTTCTCCCAAAAGTCAGCACACACACTAAATCTTTATTTTTCATGTCCATCCCACCCTACTTACTACTTCTTCCTTACACATTGTGTTTCTTCCTTACACACACATATATTACGTGTATGTTAGAGAGTTATTTTCGCATTTATTTAATATATATATATATGTTTTAAAATATCACATCGTATATACGTGTGGTTTAATTTCATTTGTTAATGTAATTATATAATGTTCAATAATTACATGATAAATATTTAATTCAAAATTTTTAATTTGATTATTTGATGAAATTCATGTATAACGTAGGCTAGATATAGTTTCAATCCGTTGGTTATGGGAATCAGTTCTCATTTTCAATTTATTGTCAACTTTCATTAGAAAATTGACGGATAAAATCATGTGCAATATGTCGTGTGCCAATTTCCTTCTATTTTGAAAATAGATTGAAAATATAAGAATATTCTAATGTTATAAAACTACTTTCGATATTTTCATAGCACTTTTAGTTCCATAAGTTCTACACTTTTTGTCCTCTGTTTTATGAAATTTTCAAAACGATATCAAAATTAAAAAAAAAAAAAAACTCTACCCATTTAGTCCTCTACTTTACGAAATTAATTTTCAAAATGGTCCCAAAATTAAAAAAAATTGAACATGTTTATTCTTGTATTTTATAGGTTTTATGGGATTGAAAAATGTATTATATTTTTTAAATTTTTGGATCATTTTGAAAATTCAGTTCAATTTTAAAATTATTTTAAAAAACTCATAAAAAAATAATTTTTTCCATTACTTTTATCTGTATGGTAGTGAGATAGCAAGGACACCACATAGATATATATATATATGTATGTATGTATAAAAGATCTTCAACTAGGGCATGATAGGAAAGTTCATCTGATAGTCTCTCTCTCTCTCTCTCTCTCTCTCTCTCTCTCTCTCTCTCTCTCTGTGTCTGGTTGGTGATGAAGTGATGTGTAGGGTTTCTCAAGAGGAATGTTGCAGAGCTATTTTGGCATTCTGTCCACCTCCATTAGCAGTATTAATGATTAATAAATATGTATAGAATTAATAATGATGATGAGAAAGATTAAGAGGGATGATGGATATGATGAGGAGGAGGAGGAGTTGGGGAGGCGGGCAGTTTGTCAAACGAGCTCTCTAAGTTTCTCTCTGAGAAATCATCCATCATATATACATACATATATCTGGAGAAACTGCTGATGGATGATGGATCCATCCTCATGCATCTAACACATACAGAGTACGTACGTTTTGTGTGTGTGTGTATATATATATATATATATGCTTATTCTTTCTTGCACTCATCACATCATTTTATTTTATTTTATTTCTTCAATTCTTGTGCTCATTATTTCTCTCTTTTATTTCATTTTATTAGCGAATTGCACACACACATATATATATATATAAATTCAAAAAAATTAAATAATTTTGGGTTATTTATATAGTAACTTAATTAATTACATCTTATATTAATTAAACATAATGGAAAAGGTGTGCTAGTTAAGATTTTAATTTTTGCATTGAAAGTAGCTAGCTAGATCAGGATAGAAAAGGATCATGTCTATGCACCTACGTACATCATATATCTATATATATATATAAAACCTTGGACCTGCATTAATTAATTTATATATTATTAATTAATTATTGAAAAAGAATTAAATTAAAAGGTGAAAGGTGAGTGCATTTTTACACCAAAATGATGATGTTGCTTTTGGGCATTGGATTCCTGGGAGCACCATACACATATATATATATATACATATGTATGCTTCAAAATGGTGCAATATTCCTACAAATTAATTGCCAGTTAAGTGTATATATATAGGGTTTCACAAAGGGATTACTTTACAGTAAAAGTCAACTCACTTTATTTTTTCTTATAGTACTGCTGCTTCCATAATTCTATATTTTTTTTTACTTTACGTTTTACTTTTGAATTGTTTAATTAAAATAAACTGATCTAAATAAGGTAGAAATTATAAAACTTCTTTACCAACTTATATGTATATGCAGCTTATATATGTGTTACAATTTTAAATACTAAGTTCATATGCTTATGTTAACGTTTTCACTTCAACTTTTCACGTTTGGTTTTATAATTTATAATTTATTTATACCACAAAATAAAAATTATTGCAAACATCCGTTGATTAAGAATGCGAGTTTAACAGTTACATAGACATAGTCAGAGGAAGCAGCTACCAATACGAGAAAATGTTAAACACACGGGCCGGGATCAAAAGTTAAATAGACTTAAACAACAATCATAATATATATTTATGATATATATATATATATATAGAGAGAGAGAGAGAGAATCATACATATACACTTCCCGCTCTCATCCAAAAAAAAATCTATATTTATTGACTCATAACTAACCAAACCTAACTACATATAATTATTTGGATATGGCAGGTGGCGTTACTGATGATCCAGATGGAGGGAGGCTGACTAATTAAGCAGCAACGGGAGCTATCTTCATCCCAGCTTCACAATGCCCTCTTATCCCACAAATCAAGTAATTTGGACCTTTCTTCAACGTCAACTTGTCGTTCCCTGAACTATACGTTGGTGCACCAGCCGGCACACTGCAAGAGTCGTAGCTCGCCTTGTCCACCACAACCGTGTTGTGCTGACCCACCACGTACTTGAAAACTGCAGTTAAAGACAATCAACAACGATTGGTTTTGATCACAAACAAAGTTATAATTAAGAACCCAAGAAAAATCAAGCCCACGTACTGAGTGTATCACCGGCCTTGAAGGGCTTCCCCTTTTCCCAGCCAGCAACGTTGAAGGTCCAACCAGATGATTCTCCGACAGTGTAGCTAGTTGCATTGGCGGCTGTGTGAATGTGAATGTGAATGAGCAGTATGCTCAACCCCACTATGCTTACCAATTTTGCATTACCTTTCTCTTCAAACATTTTCTTTTTCTCAATTCTTTTTTATGTATTTTCTGAATCTATCTGGGCTTTGTCTAAATGCCCCCTCATATATATAGGTGTTAGATTTTCTGAATTTCCTAGATTCACTGAAGATTGTGATAATCTTGCGAAAAATCCTTGTGAGATGTTGTAATATTATGTGTAATTTTGGAAGATTTTAGTAATATTGCATGGCCATTCACTAACTGTGCAGGAGGGGGAGTTTGACTGACTTATGTAATATGGGTGCTTAGGTTTTGATTCTTTACGGACAGGCTTTTTGCTTCCAAGTTAATGAAATTTTTTTATCCAAATTAGGTTTGATTCAAATCGATTATAAAATAAGTGTGATATATTTGTCATGCAATTGATTGATTTTTCATATACTTATCATTTAATTGAGTCATACGCAAGTTACATTTAATTTTCTAACTAATTTGACCAAAAAAAAATTAAAATTATCAAAATTTTAAAATTATAAAAGTGTCGGTTCTACTTTAAAATGAATAACGTAGGTAAAATCTTTATTTATTCCCCATAAAAAAATATTTTTTGCCATGGTTACGAGCCACAACAAATGTTCCATAACAAATATTTAGCCACATTCTCAAAAAATCACGGCCAACAACCATTGTGTGGTCGTGGTCAATGACGATTTATTACGACTATTTATTTTTAATTATGATAAATTATCATAATTAAATATTATACTATTTCTAGTATGATGGGGTTCAAATTAATGTAATTAGTCCATGTATATGTATCATATTTCTTTTCTGTATATAACAGTTTTGATCATCTTCTTTTCCCTATTTCCTTCATCTCATTAGACCAAAGGAATCCTTACTCTGCTGTGGCGTAGAGAAGATGATATAATTTATTGTATCCTTAAAATTATCCAAATTAAGCTCATATTCTTCTTCTTCTTTTTTTAAATTTTTTATAGTTAGAAGATAAATTAATTACGACCACATTGCATCAAGATTTGAATTAATTCCATGTTTCAATGAATAACTATATATCAAATCACAAAATAAATAAAATAATAAATCATATATATATATATATATAACAATAAACTCTCATAATATCATGAGACAAATATTCATATATATACACAGACGACATGATTCAAATCTTAATCGATCTTATATTTTTGAGGTTATAATGAAATGTTGTAAAACATAATCATGAGAAATTTTGTGCATGTCATCTATGTGAATTTATACGCACACAAATTAAGAAATATTAGACTAACACCTGATAATGATATCATATATGATTTAATAATAACTTATGTGGACGAGCACAAACTCACATGGTCGGAAATCCTCCTCAGTCTAGAGTCAAAAAGTAAACACCCATACCTCCACCAAAATATTACATGAATGAGTCAAACACCACAAGGATACATGACTAGCATGCAATATATATTACTAAAATCTTCCGAAATTGCACATAATATTACAACATCTCACAATGATCTTTCGCAAGATTATCACAATCTTCAGTGAATCTAGGAAATTCAGAAAATCTAACACCTATATATATGAGGGGGCATTTAGACAAAGCCCAGATAGATTCAGAAAATACATAAAAAAGAATTGAGAAAAAGAAAATGTTTGAAAAAATGTGTGATGAGAAAGGTAATGCAAAATTGGTAAGCACAGTGATGTTGAGCATACTGCTCATTCACATTCACATTCACACCGCCAATGCAACTAGCTACACTGTCGGAGACTCATCTGGTTGGACCTTCAACGTTGCTGGCTGGGAAAAGGGCAAGCCCTTCAAGGCCGGCGATACACTCAGTATGTGGGCTTGACTTTTCTTGGGTTCTTAATTATAACTTTGTTTGTGATCAAAACCAATCGTTGTTGATTGTCTTTAACTGCAGTTTTCAAGTACGTGGTGGGTCAGCACAACACGGTTGTGGTGGACAAGGCGAGCTACGATTCTTGCAGTGTGCCGGCTGGTGCACCAACGTATAGTTCAGGGAACGACAATTTGACGTTGAAGAAAGGTCCAAATTACTTGATTTGTGGGATTAGAGGGCATTGTGAAGCTGGGATGAAGATAGCTCCCATTGCTGCTTAATTAGTCCCCATATCCAAATAATTATATGTAGTTAGGTTTGGTTAGTTATGAGTCAATAAATATAGATTTTTTCTCCAGATTCCGATGACCGCGCAAAGTGCATGTATGATTCTATATGTCACAAATATGTATTATGGTTGCTTTTTAAATCTATGTAACTTTTCTTTATCTTTGTGTGATCTGCACACCTAGGTATTAACCTCCGTCAGCAAAAACCGTTGCAAAATCCGTATGAGACGAATGATAAAGTATTGCGACAAACATTTCACCGACTGGTGATTACAACATCATTGGTCCCATTAATCATCCGCATGAGGCTAATTAAGCTCGATAAACG
This sequence comes from Sesamum indicum, assembly GCF_026168435.1. Classification (NCBI taxonomy): domain Eukaryota; kingdom Viridiplantae; phylum Streptophyta; class Magnoliopsida; order Lamiales; family Pedaliaceae; genus Sesamum; species Sesamum indicum. The sequence continues at coordinate 28,097,011 of NC_142664.1, forward strand.
TAAATTCTACGAACAACAATCATATAGTATTTATGATAAAATCATATATGTATATAGTTGAAATTAGAAAACAAAAAAGAAGAAGTAAATAATTATTATAGTTAACTACATTTATTTCAATATCATATGGATGGGTCCCATTAATTAACCAATAAGCATCCTCATTCCTCATCATGAGGCTAATGACGCAGCATTAGCAGCAATCTTCATCCCAGCATGACAATGCCCAGTAAAGCCACAAATGAAGTAGTTAGTCCCTTCCTTCAACGTCAACTTATCGTTGCCCGAACCATAAGTTGGTGCACCAGCCGGCACACTGCAAGAATCATAGCTCCCCTTGTCCACCACAACCACATTGTGTCTACCCACCGCGTACTTGAAAACTGCAGAATTCGTTCAGACAATCACAAACAACCTCTGATTCTTGAAACTAAAAATCACCCAAAATTTAGGAAATTAACTCAAGTACACGTACCAAGTTTGTCACCGGCCTTAAAGGGCTTCCCAGTTTCCCAGCCAGATACGTTAAAGATCCAGCCGGTCGAGCCTCCAACCGTGTAGATTTTTGCATCGGCTGAGTGAATGTAGATCAGCATGCTCAATACCATTATCATCGCCAAATTTGCATAACCTTTTTCTTCGGACATCTTATGAAACATTCTCTGTCTCGTTTTTGGTCAAATTTTTATGTATTTCTTGATGGGTTAATATATCTGTTTGTGTAGGTGAGCTATATATACTACACTATTTTGCTTCATTGTCACAAGTTTGTTAGATATTTTGAATTTTTTTCCCCAAATGTACTAAAGATTAATTGTGATGTAGTGTACTAGAATGAGTAAATATTTAATTACCAAAGATTTTGGGATATAATTGTACAATTTTTGACGATTATATATGGTAATATTAATATTGGGGGCATCCACTAATTTTGCTTATGTGAAAAACTTCTCATTGGTAATTTTCTGACACTTGCCAAAAGTTTTGTATTAGCTTTTGACTGTGTGTAGTTGTGGAGTTTTAGGTAGGTTTTGACTGATCTGTTTCTAATGTTTTGATGGAAATATTACAACCTCAAAATTTGTTACACGTAGCCATGTATTAAAATTGTGATACAACCTGGTCTGTGTTAACAAGTCATAGGTTAGGGATGTATGGTCTATAAATGAATGTAATTATCCCTAATATTTATTCTAACACGTCATAATTGAAATCATCCAATATTTCTCAAGACATGAGAAAAGAAAAACGAAAAAGGGATGACAATAAACATGAAATGAACACCAAACCAATAAAACATTCAAAGTAATGAAGTAGTGTTTTATTTAGTGACGTAGTAGATTATTATGATTGAGATGGCATCAAACCATCACACAGCAGTGACTGCAATCTTCATTCCAGCCTGACAGTGCCCAGGAA